>NW_028270144.1:100905199-101227074 GCF_037043375.1 Chiloscyllium plagiosum | reverse complement strand
AGTTATTTATGAAATTATGGCTTTCTTTCACAACTGCTGTCGTTGTTTCTGCAGCCTGAAAGGACTGCAGACTTTGAAACTATTCTCATTTGTACCACAACACACAGCAAAATACTGCATTGTTATTCTTCACAGCACTGTAGCAACATTCATTTGTGGACCAATCAAAATGCTTTCTCAAACACAATTACAGAGAAATCAGGCACTATGTACAAAATGAAAAGTAGTCATGCTGTAAACAATAGCAGTGGCAAAGTACACTAAAACATTATTTCAGCATTTGTAATCTCCCTTCACTTATTCATTAAAAATTGATTCTGTAAATATTAACAATAGAATTATACCTTTAATTCAAACATGCTTTAACTACTTTAATGTAAATAGAATAACTAGCAAGTCCACCTTGAGTGCCTATTCTCAGCCATGCATCAGCTCTTTTCAAATCAGTTAAAAGCAGCCAGTTTTTTCCCGCATTAAGACATTGTAAACTTTTCCTTAAATATATGCAACAGTGATACTGACATCGGATGATTTTCATTGTTCATAACACTCCGTACTTTTGTTAAAATTCTTAGAGTTCATGTTTCTCCAAGGAAAATTGGTTAATCAAATAATCTATCTGGTTTAATAATCTCTGAACCTTCACACCCAACAATAATCAGATGACTAGATTTTATAGAATTGGGAAATGGAAGGGGACTGAGTATCTTTTCTCAGAGGTTATTATGATTTAGTTTGAAAGAGTGATGGAAGCAGCTACACTTTCAACCTTAGAAAGGGAATTGAGTCTTGATCTACAGAATAGAGATACATGAGGCTATAGGGAGAGAGGAGGGAATGGGACGAATTGGTCACTCTTTCAAAGATCCCGTGCAATAGGCCATAAGACATCGGAGAAGAAGTAAGTCATTTAGAACGTAGAACATAGAAGACTGTGTGGAGTTTGCATATTCTCCCCGTGTCTGCATGGGTTTCCTCTAGATACTCCGGTTTCCTCCCACAGTCCAAATATGTGCAGGTCAGGTGAATTGGCCATGCTAAAATTGCCCATAGTGATAGGTTAAGGGGTAAATGTAGGGGAATGGGTCTGGGTGGGTTGCGCTTCGGCGGGTCGGTATGGACTTGTTGGGCCGAAGGGCCTATTTCCACACTGTAAGTAATCTAAGGATCTTCAAGCTGTACTTCCCCAGCCTCCATATCCCTCAGGAACAGTGTGTGAGACAGCAATAAATCATAAAGGCGTTTGCAACTAAACAGTGACAGCATGGTGCTATCTGAGAGCATCAAGGTCCCCAGCATGCTCAATTTCTACAACAGCTGATTCATGCTGGCCAAAGCAGGTAGAAACATATCACAGTTTATCTGACAGGGAGGTGACAGAATCCCTGAATAGAAGGAGAACACACTTCATAGGGAACTGACTAGAGAGAGCTCTGAAGAGAGAGAGAGAGAGAACATGGCACTGCCAGGTTAGCAGGATTTCCACTGATGCTGAGTGCGATTGACTGCACAATCATGGTTCTGGAAGTCGCACATGTTAATGAAGAGTTTCTCTCCAACTACTAGCAGTGCCATTCTGTCAGAGCCTCCTTGATGAATGTCTGCTATCGCAACAGCAATCACAATGTCATCATGCTGTGACAGGGAGCAAGTGAAGTCTGCAGATGCTGGAGATCAGAGTTGAGAGAGTGGTGCTGGAAAAGCACAGCAGGTCAGGCAGCATTCGAGGAGCAGGAGAATCGATGTTTAGGGCATAAGCCCTTCATCTGGAATGAAGCTTGTAGGCCGGGAGGCTGAGGGATAATTGGGAGGGAGGGGCTGCGTCCAGGGGAGGTAGCTGGGAATGCAATAGGTAGATGAAGTGCACATAAAGGTGATAGGTCAGAGAGGAGGGTGTAGCGGGTAGGTGGGAAAGACGACAGACAGGGCATGAGGGTGGTGCTGAGTTAGAGTTTTGGGACTCGGGTAAGGTGGGCGGAGGGGGGCGTTCTTCCTCCAGGTGTCAGGTGGTTAGAGTTTGGCGATGGAGGAGGCCCAGGACCTGCATGTGCTTGGTGGAATGGGAGGGGGAGTTGAAGTGTTCAGCCACGGGGCAGTGGGGTTGGTTGGTGCGAGTGTCCCAGGGATGTTTTGTGAAGTGATCCGCAAGTTGGCATCCTGTTTCCCCAATGTAGAGGACACCACATCAGAGGTAGGACTGGTGAATGGGAATAGCTGGGTAGATCTTTTGAGAGCCAGTACAGACACGATTGATCGAATGGACTCCTCCTCCTGTATTGTAAAACTCTATGATTCAATGATTCTAATCTATCCCAGGTACAATATTATTTCCTCCACTTTCTCCCCATGCTGTTTTGTCACCTATTTCTCCCCAAAGACTTCCAACGGCCTGATGTTGAGAAGATAATGGAGTTTGGAATAGACTGCCATAAGTTTGGAGTCACACCACAGCGAGTACTGAAGGTTTCCACGCCAGTAGATGACATTTGCGGAGGTACAGGTAAATTTCTGTCGGATGTGAAAGGATCCTTGGACGGAGGTGAGGGGAGGTGTGTGGGCAAAGGCTTTGTACTTCCTGCAGTGGTAGGGGAAGGTGCCAGGAGTGGAATGGGGGCTGGTGGGTGGGTGGATGAGGGAGGGGGTGCAGGGGTGGGGGGAGGGGGTGGATCTGACAATGGAGTTGTGGAGGGAATGGTCCCTCTGGAACGCTGATAGGGGTGGGGAGATAAATATATCCCTACAGGTGGGGTCTGTTTGTAGGTAGCAGAAGTGGCAGAGGATGATGCAATGTATATGGAGGTTGATGGGGTGATGCAGAACCGGGGGGGGGGGGGGGGGGTGGGTTCTGTCCTTGTTGCGTTAAGAGGGGTGGGGTTCAAGGGCAGAGGTGTGGGAAGTGGAGGAGATGCACTGGACGGCATCATCGACCACATGGGAGGGGAAATTGCGATCTTTGAAGAAGGATTGGATGCTGTGACAGTCAGCTATACCTGTCTTCTTAGCTCTGCCTAAAGGAAGAGGCAGCTCCCGAAAAAGGGTTACCCTTCCACCCCGACTGCAATGAACGCTGAGTCACAACCAGCAATAGCATGGAGAAAACCATTTGTTTCTTAAACCAATGGATCTGTGGCCTGGAACCCTCCATACTCGCTGTGGTGTGACTCCAAACTTACGGCAGTCTATTCCAAACTCCATTATCTTCTCAATATCAAGCCATTGGAAGTCTTTGGGGAGGAATGGGTGACAAAACAACATGGGGAGAAAGTGGAGGAAATAATATTGTACCTGGGATAGATTAGGATAGAGTAGAATCATTGAATCTTAGAATTTTACAGTACAGGAGGAGGAGTCCATTCGATCCATCATGTCTGTACTGGCCTTCAAAAGATCTACCCAGCTATTCCCATTCACCAGCCCTACCTCTGTAGCCCTTTAAATGAATCACTTTCAATTATATATCCAGCTCTCTCTTTTGAAACTTCATATGGAATCTGTTTTCACCACTCTCCCAGACAGCGCATATCAAATCCTATCAACTCTCTGAATAAAGAAGTTTCTCCACATCTCATTCCTAGCTCTTTTGCTGACAAACATGAAATTGTAAACCCTAGTGACTGACATACCAACTGGATGAAACAGAATATCCTCCTTTACCCAGTCAAAATTGTTCACAGCTTTGAACACGTCAATATAGTCATCTTTTAACCTGATGTGTCACTTCACCTGACGAAAGAACAGCGCTCCGAAAGCTGCGATTTTAAATAAACCTGTTGGACTATTACCTGATGTAATGTGACTTCTAACTGATGATTTAAGTGCAATGCCCAACCTGCAAAATACAAATGATCTTCAATGTTGCTTAGGTTAATTCATATTTTTCTTTCACTTTACTAAGCAAACTTTGTTCAGAATTTTATTTTTCTTGAGAGCTTTCTGAAGAAAGAAGTACCCTTTGTCTGGCAGGCAAATTAATAACACTGACTTGATGAGCTCAGTAAGTCATCGAATGAAGGACCATCACATTTCAATTCTACAACCAAACACAAGAAGTGACATTAGAAATTGACACACCCCAACACAGTCTTGGAGAATGCATCCTACAGAAAAAGGACGCATTTTGCTTTTGCTATCAAGAGTCTATCCAATCCATGCCCAATCCAAGTATTTGGGCAACATTAACCAAGGCTTTTGGAATTAAATGTTTTCACCTACTTTTATGATTCCATCTGATGGTAATATTGCACTCATCAGATCCTGGAGTGCAAGCCAGCTCAATAGATCATAAATTTTATTTTTGCAGTTTTAGTTACCATGGCGGTTAGTCACTGACTGTGTTCACATGAGACTATCAAAGTTGTCTCATGCAAAAAAACCCTATATATAGAAAACAATTTAGAAAGATCTCAACATAAACATCAGAAACAAAGATTTTCCTAGGAATATCTTTCCATGTTCAATCAAAGTAAGTGTGACTCCTACCTTAACTCTTTAATTTCTTACTTTAACGGATTCTTTCCAATTTAGAAGGCCAGGAGAATCCTTTCCAGTTCTGGGCATCTGCATTCCTTTTCTAGAAACTCTCACAACCTGAATATTCTACAAATCAAACTCTCACAGTATGGTGTTTTCTACATGAATAGCAACTGCCCTTCTACTAGGATGACAATGTTCGTCTGAAGTGAAACCTGATTGTTCTGAACTCAGAAGTGGCCCCTGACCATTTGCTTTTCTGAATGTCATAAAATTCAGCATGGTTCAAGATAATCTGGCCTAAACCATTACCTTGTACACCACCCAGTGCCTGCTTCTCAAAATACAAGGCTGCAGCTATGACACAAGCTACAAATTCCAAAGTTAAAAATCACACAACCCCAGATTATAGTCCTACAGGTTCAATTGGAAGCACACTAGCTTTCAGAGCGACGCTCCTTCATCAGGTGATAGATGAAGGAGCGGCGCTCCGAAAGCTAGTGCTTCCAATTAAACCTGTTGGACTATAACCTGGTGTTGTGTGATTTTTGACTTTGTAAACCCCAGTCCAACACTGGCATCTCCAAATCATGATACAAATTCCAAGGTCACATTTGATATTTTTAGTCATTTATCCAACTTGTCTAACACTGCAGATATTTCCTTAAATCTGTAACTAGATCTCATCAATTGTGTAATGGAATGCATCTTATTTATTAATCTCATGACTTTCAGGCAGATATATGCATGTAACTGCAACAAGAAACGTCCAATGATTTTGAATTGTAACAACTATAGAAGATCTTCATTGACAACTGGCCAATGTCCTTCCAGCATGTTCCAGAAGCTCAAAGACCACTTTAACCTTAGAGAGATGAGATATTCCAAGGTGTAATCTTCAGGGGAAAAGTGAGTCATTGCTCCAGAATCCATTTGACCTCCTAGTCAAGGTGTATGTTACAACTGATCAAACCAGGAGACTGGCTAGAGAAACAGTATACTGGTCAGGGATGAATCAATGCATTGAAACAACCAAAAGGAAAAATGTGGTATGCCAAGCCTAGATGTCCAGTCACCACAAAGCATTATTATTACCTAACCAAGTACTCACAAATCCATGGGCTAGAATTGCAACTGATCAGCTGAACATTCATGGAGACGATTTCATGCTTTTGGCAGTTTGTCAAAATGTCCCGATATCAAAATATCAGTTACGTAACACAGCCAGCACTGTCATTGAAGACACTTTGAGGTCAACCCTTAGCCTCTTTGAGGCATCGCAAAATGTGGTTTCAAACAATAGACCCTGAATACTAGAATGCCATTCAAGGGAATGTGTAAAGTGGGTAGTTGACTAAGTTGATAAAGGTTGATCTCAAAGTGTCTTCAATGACAGTGCTGGCTGTGTTATGTAACTGATATTTTGATAACAGGACATTTTGACAAACTGTCAGAAGCATGAAATCATCTCCATGAAATATCACTGCACCTTTCCCTTTTTCAGTTGCCCGCTAGAATGTGTGTGTAGTCACTGTTGGAATGCAGGAAAAGTGGCAAAAATAACTTGTGTTTCACAATGTGACGATGACAAAAAAAACTGTTTTTTGCTGCTTCTATTGAAGAACAGCATTGTCCAGAATGTCAAGAATCAGTTCCCTACTCTTCATCATTATAGTGCCGTGAGCTCTATTGTACCATTCTGATATGGAAACTGGGTCTTCACTTTAATGTTTCATCTGGAACACATTGCATTCAACATTGCGCTGTTCCCTCAAAACTGCACTGAAGCCTCAGCCTTGGTCTTTGTCCTCATGAATTGGTCCTGGAGTGGGATGTGAACCTGAAGCCTTGTGATTCTGAGGCAAGTGTGGTACCAACTGGGTCACAATAAAGAAAAGCAAAATGCTATAGAAAATGTTGCTTTGGTTCATCGAGACAACAGGCACCAGTGCAGGTAGTCTCATGAACCAAGTGCTATGAATAAGGACACTTACCTTCGTTATAACGCAATATCTGCCCCAGATCAGAACCTGTCCCAGTTTCAGTGCAAGGTTTGCAAAGAGCCTGTAGTCACTCACAAGCCAGCACCAAATTCCAGAGGTTTGTGTTGTACAATGCAGTTACTATCTGCAAGGGTTAACTGGCTTCACAAGGTAAGCTTTGCCGACCAGGAAATAAAGGTCAGTTCCATGAAGTAGCTATCTAGAATTCCCCGTGTGTCCGACAAGTTCTAAATGCATTCACCACCTTTAATGCTGGTTCTGAGCATTAACAGATGTAGATAAAGTAGCACCGTTTACTTAATCATAAATTAAGCCTAATAGTCCATTTAGACTATCATGTATTTCAGAGATAATGTAACTAGCTACCAAACAGCCTACCAAAAACAATAGACAATAGACAATAGGTGCAGGAGTAGGCCATTCTGCCCTTTGAGCCTGCACCACCATTCAATATGATAATGGGTGATCATCCTTAATCAGTATCCTGTTCCTGCCTTATCTCCATAACCCTTGATTCCACTATCCTTGAGAGGTCTCTCCAACTCTTTCTTAAATGAATCCAGAGACTAGGCCTCCACTGCCCTCTGGGGCAGAGCATTCCACACAGCCACCACTCTCTGGGTGAAGAGGTTTCTCCTCATCGCTGTCCTAAATAGTCTACCCCATATTTTTAAACTGTGTCCTCTGGTTCGGGACTCACCCATCAGCGGAAACATGTTTCCTGCCTCCAGAGTGCCCAATCCTTTAATAATCTTATATGTCTCAATCAGATCCCCTCTCAGTCTTCTAAACTCAAGGGTATACAAGCCCAGTCGCTCCAGCCTTTCAGCATAAGGTAGTCCCAGCATTTCAGGAATTGACCTTGTGAACCTACGCTGCACACCCTCAATAGCCAGAATGTCTTTCCTCAAATTTGGAGACCAGAACTGCACACAGTACTCCAGGTGTGGACTCACCAGGGCCCTGTACAGCTGCAGAAGAACCTCTTTGCTTCTATACTCAATCCCTCTTGTTATGAAGGCCAGCATGCTATTAGCCTTCTTCACTACCTGCTGTACCTGCATGCTTACCTTCATTGACTGGTGTACAAGAACACCTAGATCTCTTTGTACTGCCCCTTTACCTAAATTGATTCCATTTAGGTAGTAATCTGCCTTCCTGTTCTTGCCACCAAAGTGAATAACCACACATTTATCCACATTAAACTGCATCTGCCATGCATCTGACCACTCACCTAACCTGTCCAGGTCACCCTATAATCTCCTCACATCCTCCTCACATTTCACCCTGCCACCCAGCTTAGTATCATCAGCAAATTTTCTAATGTTATTACTAATACCATCTTCTATATCATTAACATATATTGTAAAAAGCTGCGGTCCCAGCACTGATCCCTGCGGTACTCCACTGGTCACTGCCTGCCATTCCAAAATGGAGCCGTTTATCACTACTCTTTGTTTCCTATAAGCCAACCAACTTTCAATCCAAGTTAGTACTTTGCCCCCAATACCATGCACCCTAATTTTGCTCACTAACCTCCTATGTGGGACTTTATCAAAAGCTTTCTGAAAGTCCAGGTACACTACATCTACTGGATCGCCCTCGTCCATCTTCAGAGTTACATCCTCAAAGAATTCCAGAAGATTAGTCAAGCACGATTTCCCCTTCATAAATCCATGCTGACTCTGTCCTATCCTGTTACTTCTATCCAGATGTGTCGTAATTTCATCCTTTATAATAGACTCCTGCACCTTTCCCACCACTGAGGTCAGACTAACTGGTCTATAATTTCCTGCTTTCTCTCTCCCACCTTTCTTAAAAAGTGGTTCAACATTAGCCACCCTCCAATCTGCAGGAACTGATCCTGAATCTATCGAACTCTGGAAAATAATCACCAACGCATCCACGATTTCTCGAGCCACCTCCTTCAGTCCCCTTGGATGTAGATCATCAGGCCCCGGGGACTTATTAACCTTCTGAACCTAACAGTCTCTCCAACACCAAATCCTGGCAAATATAAATTCCCTTAAGTTCAGGTCCTTCAGCCACTGTTACCTCAGGGAGATTGCTTGTGTCTTCCCTAGTGAACACAGATCTGAAGTACCAATTCAATTCTTCTGCCATTTCTTTGTTCCCCGTAATATATTCCCCTGTTTCTGTCTTCAAGCGCCCAATTTTAGTCTTAACCATTTTTTTGCCTTTCACATACCTAAAAAAGCTTTTACTATCCTCATTCATATTTTTGGCCAGTTTACCTTCGTACCTCATTTTTTCTCTGTGTATTTCCTTCTTAGTAATCCTATGTTGTTCTTTAAAAGCTTCCCAGTCCTCCGTTTTCCCACTTATCTTTGCGATGTTTTTTAACTTCCCTCGTCAGCCATGGCCACCCATGCCTCCTCCTAGGATCTTTCTTCCTTTTTGGAATGAACTGATCCTGCATCTTCTGCATTATACACAGAAATATCCGCCATTGTTCCTCCACTGTCATCCCTGCTAAGGTATTGCACCATTGAACTTTGGCCAGCTCCTCCCTTATAGCTCCATAGTTCCCTTTATTCAACAGAAATATTGTCACTTCCGATTGTACCTCCTCCCTCTCAAATTGCAGATTGTAACTTATTGTATTATGGTCACTACTTCCCAATGGCTCCTTTACTTCGAGGTCCCTGATCAATTCTGGTTCGTTGCACAATACCAGATCCAGAATTGCCTTCTCCCTGGTTGGCTCCAGCACCAGCTGTTCTAAGAATCCATCTCGGAGGCACTCCACAAAGTGTCTTTCTTGAGGTCCAATACCATCCTGATTCTCCAGTCTACCTGCATGTTGAAATCCCCCATAACACAGGCCAATTTCAGCTCCTGATTCAACTTACATCCGACATCCAGACTACTATTTGGGGGCCTGTAGATAACTCCCAAGAGGGTATTTTTACCCTTAGAATTTCTCAGCTCTATCCATACTGACTCTACATCCCCCGATTCTAGGTCCCCCCACGCAAGGGACTGAATTTCATCCCTTACCAACATAGCCACCCCACCCCCTCTGCCCGTCAGTCTGTCCTTACGATAGCATGTGTAGCCTTGAATATTCATTCCCCAGGCCCTGTCCACTTGAAACCATGTCTCAGTTATCCCCACAATATCGTATCTGCCAATTTCCAAAAGAGCCTCAAGCTCATTCATCTTATTTCTAATGCTTCGTGCATTCATGTATAGTATTTTTAATTTGTTACTGCCCTCACCCTTCCCATCAACTCCTATTTCACTCAACCTTACAGCTTGATCCCTTTTTGAGTTTTCTGCTTCATTGATACAGTTGTCTTTCTTGACTTCCCTTGTTCTAACTTTCCCTTCAATTTCCTTATTAAACATCCAGTTTGTCCCCTCCCCCCTGCTACTGAGTTTAAACGTAGCTGTGTTGCAGTAGCAAACCTGCCTGCCAGAATGCTGGTCCCTAACCTATTAAGGTGCAAACCGTCTCTCTTGTATAATTTATGCTTACCACAAAACATACCCCAGTGATCCAAGAATTTAAATCCTTGCTTCCTGCACCAGTTCCCTAGCCACATGTTCAAGTCCATTATCTCCCTGTTTCTGGCCTCACCAGCCCGAGGAACTGGAAGCAAACCGGAGATAACCACCCTGGACGTTCTGCTTTTCAGCCTTCTTCCTAGTTCTCCGAAGTCCCGCTGTAGTGTGTTCCTCCTCTTCTTCCCGACATCATTTGTGCCGACATGTACCACCACCTCTGGCTCTTCACCTTCATCCTTGAGGATTTCCTGCACTCTGAATGTGATGTCTTTAACCCTGGCACCAGGAAGGCAACACACCATCTTTAAGTCCCGCCTGTTGCCACAAAAACCCCGGTCAATTCCTCTCACGATGGAGTCCCCTATTACCACGGCTCTGTGCGATCTCCAACTCTTCTGCTCTGCCTCCACGCCAACCTTTCATTGACAGATCTGGCCGCCTCATGGACTGGCAGTGCCATCTGTCTCTACTGTTTCCAAAAGATTCAACTTGTTCCTGACAGGTACGTATTGTTTATCAAGGTTAATCCCATCTTCTGTTGAGAAGTTTGTACAGGCATCTTTCCTCACGTAGTATCTGTAGCTTAGATTAATATCAGCAAAAAGAGTTTGATGGCAATGATCTACCCAGGTCATCCCAAATGATTCCAGCAGAAACCAACATGTTCAAGAGTTCATTGCTCTTTGAGGGAAAAGCCAACAAGTGTTAACCCTGCCCAACTAAAATAGAATGCCAAGAAATTAATTTTATGCTTTGCAATAAAATGACCAACAGTGAATCCCCAAGGGAATGTGCACTTTTTAGTTAATGGAATATCAACAATTAGTTAATTTAACAAATGTTTAAAAGCAGAGTACAACACAACATGCTCACTTCTCTCAAAGATATGAAGATTTATCTAAAGTTGTGGAAGTGAATGTACAGCTTGTTTCGACAGCTATGGTGAGGGTGACCATATATTAGTTATGCAGTATTCCATCATTAGCATCTGATAACCATTTCATTATTGTAATATTGCATGCTAATGTTGTTTTCTGTCTCATATGGTCAATTTATAACTTTAATGAGTCGGCTCTGCATTACTCAGAGCATGCAGTATTTTAACAAGCTACATGCCTGGATGGAAATTATATCAGAAACAACTGTCACAGTTCTGTAATTGTTTGACTGAAATTGCAGATGCCAG
This sequence comes from Chiloscyllium plagiosum, assembly GCF_037043375.1. Classification (NCBI taxonomy): domain Eukaryota; kingdom Metazoa; phylum Chordata; class Chondrichthyes; order Orectolobiformes; family Hemiscylliidae; genus Chiloscyllium; species Chiloscyllium plagiosum. The sequence continues at coordinate 101,215,884 of NW_028270144.1, read as the reverse complement.
GATAGCTGGAGGAAGGCACTGCTTTCAGCTTCAAGGTCAATGCTGAGATGGAACAAACTTGGTTGGCTTCATTTGCAATTTATCCAAACTCAGCAAAGCCTAAGAACAGTTTGATGAAATCAAACAAAAAGTATATTATTCTAAAACTCTTACAAAGATTGTCATCGCATTAAGATTAGTTTGTGGATGATTTTATCCATTCTCTGTAATGCCACTGCTTTTATCCTTAGCCAGCTCATAAACCAATTCTTCTAAAACATTTTCATATTTCAAGTGAAGTAATGCACATAGTTCTTCCTGTCATATTTGCAATGTTGTCCTCATTGCTAGATTATTTATTTTAATGCTATCTATAGTGTGTTCATGTTTGGTTCAAATTATAGCTCGATGGGAGTCAAAGTATGGAATCTTCCCAGACTTGAAGGTGAGACCAGAAGGAATGTCAGAGATAGAAATGTTGAGTGACTGGGCCTACACATTTTATCTCTCCACCCTGGAGGCTTCCTGCCTCTATTCCTGATGAAGGGTTTTTGCCTGAAATATCGATTTTCCTGCTCCTTGGATGCTGCCTGAACTGCTGTGCTTTTCCAGCACCACTCTGATCTAAACCCATGATATTACCACCCCCAGCAATCGTCCTGGAGCCAGTCGAGGGTACCAGCTGGTTATAGAAGGTAGGTTCTCCGCATAATTAGGTGCCCATTTGAGGACCAGTGGGAGTTCCACAGGCATCTGCCTGATGATAGAGGGCTCCTGACTGAAGCCAAAATTTGGCACAGTTTTTGGGGCTGCTTGCTGTGGTTGGCCTTGGGGGTCCCATGAGACTTCCAACACTTCTGCAAAACTGATTAAATTAGATCGGCTACTCCTCACATAACCACTTCGCCATTGAAATGGCTACCTTTGGGATAAAATATTCAAACAAAGCCCTGATTTTCTGTTCTACTTACTTCAGTAAACAATAACAATTTTCTGGCACTATTGGAAGAAGAAGAAGAAACAGAGTTCTTCTCATGGCCCAGCTTCTCATTCCGCCACGAGCATCAATTGTATTGTGTGCATTAAATATTGTCTACATTTGCCCCATCTAATAAATTGCTGTACTTCAAAGTAGTTTATTGTATATGAAGCACTGTGAAGCATAATAAATTGGTAACTAAATTTAAACTTATATTGTTCTCTGTTTTTTTTTAATATATTTTACTTACTAGATTCCCTCCAGTTATTCTAAACATGCAGCTTTGAAATGTAGAGATGAATAAATGAATTTTAAGCTGGAACATTTTTATGTTGTAAAGTAATCCACAGCAATTCATAGTAAAAAAAACCCACTGAGATAATAATATCGACAATCCTAGTGAGATCAGTTTCCCAATGAGAAGGGTAATTGGACACTCTCCAACTAATCGAAATGTTATACTAAAATAAGCTTTAAAAAAAATTAATTCATAGGATGTGGCTGATGCTGGCTGGAGCAGCATTTATTGCTCATCCCTAATTGCCCTTGAGAAGGTGGCTCAGTAGTTGGCACTGCTGCCTCACAGGGACCTGGGTTCGCTTCCAGCCTCGGGCGACTGCGTGTGTGGAGTTTGCACATTCACCCTGTGTCTGCGTGGGTTTCCTTCAGGTGCTCCGGTTTCCTCCCACAATCCAAAGATGTGCAAGTTAGGTGAATTGGCCATGCTAAATTGCCCATAGTGTTCAGGGATGTGGAGGATAGGTGCATTAGTCAGAGGTAAATGTAGAGTAATGGAAATGGGTTTAGGTGGGATACTCTTCAGAGGATCGGTGTGGACTTGTTGGGCCAAAGGGCCTATTTCCACACTGTAGGGATTCGAAGATTCTAAGGTGATTGTGAGTTGCCGACTTAAACCACTGCAGTCCATGTGCTGTAAGTAGACCACAATGCCATTACTGAGGGAGTTCCAGGATTTTGAACCAGTGGTAGTGAAGGAACGGCGCTACATTTCCAAGTCAGGATGGTGAGCAGCTCAGAAGGGAACTTGCAGGTGGTGATATTCCCATACATCTGTTGCCCTTGTCCTTCTGGTTGGAAGTGGTCATGAGTTTGGAAGATGCTGTCTAAGGTTCTGTGGTGAATTTCTGCAGTGCATCTTGTAGATAGTACAGATTGCTGCTCCTGAGCGTCAGGGGTGGAGGGAATGAATGTTTGTGAATGTTGTGTCAATCAATTGGGCTGCTTTGTACTGGATGCTGTCAAGCTTTCCGAGAGTTGTTGGAGCTGCACTCATCCAGGCAAGTGCAGGTTATTCTACCACACTCCTAACTTGTGCCTTGTAGGTCGTGGACAGGCTTTAGGGAATCAGGTGGTGAGTTAGTTGCTGTACGATGCCTAACTCTGATCTTGTCTCACAGCCACTGCATTTATGAGGCAAGTCCAGTTGAGTTTCTGGTCATCTCAGGATGTTAATAGTGAGAGTTTCAGTTTCAGTCATGTCATTTAATGTCAACTGTCATTGTCTGCCATTTGTATGGTGAAAGTGTTATTTGCCATTTTTAATTCCCCAAGCCTAGATATTGTCCAGCTCCTGCTGTGATTGCACATGGACTGCTTCACTCACACATGGTGCTGAATATTGTGCAGTTATTGGCAAACATCCCCACTCTGACTTTATGATGGAGGGAAGGTCATTGATGGAGCAGCTGAAGATGGTTGGGCCTTGGACACTATCCTGAGGAACTCCTGTGGCGATGTCCTGGAGCTGAGATGACTGACTGCCAACAACCACAACCATCTTCCTATGCGCCAGGTGTAACTCCAACCAGCGAAGAGTTTAATCCCTGATTTCCATTGACATCAGTTTTGCTCAGGGTCCTCAATGCCATGTTTGGTGAAAGGCTGCCATAATATCAAGGGCAGTCACTCTCACCTCAACTGCAGCATATGGCTGTTTTGGAACAGACCAGTAATAAGATCAAAGTTGAATGGCTTTGGCTAAACTCAAATTTCATTTGGAGACCTGTCCTCTCCAGCTTCTCACCTCATAGTCCCACCAAGCCTGTACTGCCTGCTTCTATCTCCTTCCCAAAAGTGACAAACAGGACTTTCCTGACAGTCCCACCAAACTTACTTCTTCCTATTTTGACTCCATTTTCTTCCCTCTTATACATTCTCATTTTACTGACATTTGTGATTCTTCTGATGTTTTATAACTCTTCCACAATTCCCAGTTTTCTGATCCCAGCCCCCTCCACTTCACCATGGATAATGTTATGGATCAGGTCAGACCCCCTCAAACCATTTCAAAAAGGTAGCCCAGACCTTAAGGTTGCTAGTTGGTTTCAGCAGGCGTAGACTAGATATTTCATGAGTGTCGCAACTGGTCAAACCACTTAGTTTCAAACAAAACAGAATTTATTTACAACATTACTAAATGAAATACAAATAAAAGAGATCAAAATACTGGATAACTTAACCTATCCGAAAACCCAACAGACTATCCCAACTTAATGATGCTGTTCCAAATACTTGCTACAATCCCCATAAACACCCCTTGGCAGAAAGGCTAAAATCAAACACAGGGTCTTCCAGGAGAGAGGTCAGAGGGAGAGAGAGGGTCAGCGTGGACTTGCTTCTGATAGATGCAGCAGCTTCACAATAGCCTGACTGTTTTCAGTGAATAGCCAGACCCAAACCAGTGAAAAACTGAGCTGGGACAACTGGCCACTTCACTTTCACTGTACAAATGCTTTTTTTTAACTTAAAAGCTTTTTGCATGAGGCAGTATCTGTTAGTTATGAACAAATTGGCCCTAAAACCCTTTAAACCCAACTTTTTGGAACCTGCATTTTTTATGATCTCCTGAAAAAAAAAACAAGGGCAACATAACCTTGTTAAAGGAGCCGCATCATCACACCTCACCCCTCAAAAAAGAAATGATCAATATCTAAAATTGGCTTCATTTTAAATTCCCTTAATCCTAAATTGTTAGTACACAACACCAATATACATTACATTGACTATAATTATGCAAACATGCACTACTACATTTGGTTTCAGTCTGTTTTACTCCTGCCACCAAATGCCTATGATTTTCATTCAAGACTTGACAGTGTGTCGGCAATTCCATTTTCTTGTCCTGCCACATGTACAATTGTCAAACTGAATGGCTATAACAACAAGTTCCATCTAAACAGTCTGGTAATTTTGTCCTTGAATTTCTCCACAAACTTCAATGGGTTATGATCGGTGTATATGATTGTCTCAGACATGTTAATGGTAACATAAACACTGAATTGTTTATGCTCAAAGTTTCCTTCTCAACTGTCAAACGTTTCTGCTGAAGAATGTTCAATTTCCTGTAGAAATACCGGATAGGTCTTTCGACCTTCTCGTCATCTTGTTGCAACAGCACAGCACCGACACCCACATCATGTGTATCGATAGCCACCTCGAATAGCTTTGCATAATTAGGTGTTGCTAATATCAGGACAATGGTTAACACAGTTTTCAGGCTGTCAAATGCCTTCTGACAGTCTGCTGTCCACTGAAATGCCTTGCCTTTATTTAACAATCTTGTGAGTGGGGTAGCCAACTGCTAAAATTTGGTACAAGCTTTCGATAAAATCCAGGGTTGAGAAAATGTTGCTGGAAAAGCACAGCAGGTCAGGCAGCATCTGAGGAGCAGGAAAATTGACGTTTTGGGCTGGAGACTCCTGCCAGAAATGTCAATTTTCCTGCTCCTCGGATGCTGTCTGACTTGCTGTGCTTTTCTAGCAACACATTCTCAACTCTGATCTCCAGCATCTGCAGACCTCACTGTCTCCCTTTCGATAAAATCCACTCAATCCCAGGAACCGTAGTGTTGCTCTTTTTTTCAGTAGGATGGGAAACCACCCAATTACCTTTGTTTTTGCATTCCGTGAGGCCATTTGTCCATGTCCAATAACATGGCCTAGGAAGGTGACTTGGGCTTTTAACCAGGTATAGCACCAAGCCTGCCTTCTGAAGTTGATCGAACAATTCTGATAAATGTTGCAAACATTCCTTCAATGTGTGTCTAAAAATCACCAGGTCATCAATATATATTTGAGTAGAATTGACACAATTGAGTAATCTGGCAATGACCTTATTAGTCAGTCTCTGAAATGTGCCTGGTGCATTTTTCATAACAAACGGCATGACTTTAAACTGATACAGTCCATTTGGTGTTACAAAAGCTGAAATTGCCTTTGCTCTTTTTGACAATGGCACTTGCCAGTAGCCTCTGAGCAAGTCCAACTTGGAAACGTAAGTTGTTTGTCCCACCTTCTCAACACAATCTTTCAGCTGCGGAATTGGGTGTGCATCAATCTTTGTAACTGCATTGACTTTGCGATAATCCATCCATAACTGTTGGGTATCAGCTGGCTTTGGTACCATTATTATGGGTGAGTGCCAGTCACTGTAACTCACTTCAATTATGTCGTCTTGGAACATACCTTCAATCTCTTTTTGAACCTGTGCCAACTTTAGAGTTATACCATTAGGATGTTGCTTAATCAGAACAGCATCTCCTATATCTACATCATGCATAATCAGGTTAGTATTTCCCAGCTTATTTCCACAGATCTCCCCATGTGATAGCAATAACTCTTTCAAGTCATTTTGATTTTCCTCAGGAAGGTAACTCAATAATTTATCCCAATCTTTGAAACTTCCTCATATTCCAATTTAATTTGTGGAATGTCCAATTCTTCCCTCTGTTATAACCAATAACACAGCCTCCTTTGATATTCCTTCCTTATCAAAATACCTTTGAGCATATTTACATAACATGCTCTGGAATCCTTACAGAATTGTTCACATCACTCAACTTCCTTTTGACCTGATACGGTCCACTAAACCTTGCTTTTAAAGGTTCGCCTATCACTGGAAGTAACACTAACACCTTATCTCCGATAGCAAAATAGCAAATTTTTGATTTGTCTGCTTCCTACCTCATTGTATGCTGTGATACTTTTAAGCGTTGTCTAGCCAACTCTCCCACTTTATTTAACCATTCCCAAAAATTTGACACATAGTCCAAACATGTGGTCTCTGAATTCTAACTTAGCAATTTCTCCTTAATCAATTTTAGCAGTCCTCTCACTTCATGCCTGTCACAATGCTGGTCTTTTTACAAGGTTAACATGCCCTTGAGTTTTTTTCCAGAGAGGGAGTAGTTGGCCAAGCTCCAACTAGGATGGGTTTGAAAGGTTTATTGGGCCCCTTTTTGTTTACCCCCTAACAGATAATGCCTCTGGCCTAAGCCTTTCATCTCTTAAAAAGCATATATAGTCAAAGGGAAGTGGCCAGCTAGCTGTGTAACTAACCTTCGTTTAGATTAGAGTTTTTGATTCAGTTCAGCAGGAGTGTGTGTGAGGAAAGGCTGCTGGGGCAAGTCCAGCCGGGTACTCTCTCTCTCTCTAACTTTATGCCTGTGAGCCCTGGTTTGTTTAATCTTTACTGTTTTTGCTAAGGGAGTGTGTTTATTGGGATTGTTGCAAGTAATTTTAGAACAGCATCATTAAGTCGGGATAGTTTGTTAGGCTTTTGGATAGGATAGGTTATCCAGTATTCTACTTTTCTCTTCTTTGTGCTTCATTCCGTAATTTTGTAAATAAGTTCTGTTTGTTTAAAATTTGGCAGTTGGATCAGCTAATTCACTCCGGGAATATCCACTATACACTTACTTAAAAGTAATAGCAAAGTTACGGTCTGGGCTACCTGCTTAAAACTGTTTTGAAGGGTCCAGCCTAGCTCATAACAGATTGGAGGCTCTTTGCAGGATTTAAACAGCAAGGTGGTAGGTGTTAGTGTCTTTTATTTCAGATGTTGAGTTTGTTGGTTTAAACTGCACTTGGATAGCAATGGCTCTTTCAGTCACCAAGCAGGTTCTGGAGGTGGAAGAAGTGACTTTGCACTTTACAAAAGGCAAATAAAACCAAGCTGTGGGAATTAGTACTCAAGCTGGAGTTGAAGTTACCTCCTAACATGAGGAAAGATGAGATGAGTGTAGCAGTAGCTCAGTATTTATATTTGCTGGAAACACCATCGAGATCTGTAGACATAGCTAAACTTCAATTGCAATTTAAGTAACTTCAGTTTGAAATACAAATGAAACAGTTTGAGTTACGATTAAAATCAGAAGAGAAAGAAAAAGAACAATGGGCTTTAGCAGAAGAGAAAGGAAAAGAGAGAGTTTGAACATCAGAAAATGACACTTAGAAAGGAAAATCAGCTTAAGAGGCTGGAGATAAAGGCTGAGTGTAGGCTTAGTGAGGATGAGCAAGCCCCTGGTGGTCAGAAGCCTAGTGAGAAACTGTTTAAGTATGTTCAAGCATGGCCTAGATTTGATGAGAAGGATGTGGAAGCCTTTTTCATCTCATTTGAAAAGGTGGCTAAACAAATGAAGTGGCCAATGACCATGTGGGTTTTGTTGATCCAAACCAAACTTGTAGGTAGAGCTAGTGAGGTATTCACATCACTATCAGAGGAGGGGTATCTGGGGAGTATGAGGAGGTGAAAAATAGCTGTCTTGTAATTATGAGCTTGTAACAGAAGCCTATAGACAATGTTTCAGGAATCTAAGGAGGGACTCTGGTCAAACCTACATTGAGTTTGAAAGGATCAAACAGAGTAATTTTGATGGGTGGATAAGAGCTTTAAAAATAGAGCAAACTTACGATGGTCTTAGAGAGACAATTATTTTGGAAGAGTTCAAAGATTCACTGCCTGACGTAGTGCGAAGAGGAGAGCAGAGAATTAAAACAGCAAGGTTAGCAGCTGAAGTGGCTGATGATTATGAGCTGGTCTATAAAACTCGCTTTGGCTTCCAGAATCAATTTCAGTTCCTGAGGGATAGAGACTGGGGCAAAGTGAAATCCTCACATGGAAAGGGAAAGGTAGATCTTGGAGAAAGAAGGTAAAAAGCTCTGATATGTTCACTGCAGTAAAGAAGGCCACATTAAATCACAGTGTTGGTGGATGAGGAAAAAGCCAGATGTAGGAAAACAGGACAACTGTGGGAGCTTTGTTGGAGTGGTAACAGAAAGCACAGTGGAGGCTAGAAAGCTGCAGCAGAGTGTACAAGCTGATCAGAGGTTGGTTAAGGAGGAAGTGCTGGATCTGCTTAGAAAATATGCCTGCAAAGTTAAAGGTTATTCACATACGCCAGGAGTAGCAGGTAAATAGCTTACAATATTAAGGGACACAGGATCCTCTCAGTCTGTGATGCTGAAGGATGAGGAGACATGTACTCCCAAAGGACTATTGCCAGAGAAAGTATTGGTAACAGGAATTCATGGTGAGACAAAAAGCGCTCAGTTACGTGAAGTGAGACTAGACTGTCCAGAGATGAGTGGAGAATTTGTGGTAGGAATACTGGACAAACTCTCAGCTCTAGGAATACAATTTGTCCTTGCGAATGATATAGCTGATTCACTGGTAGGTGGGCAGCTGACTGTGGTTGAAAAGCCAGCGGAGTTTCAGACAATTGAAGCAAGGCAGGATTTTTACCTTAGAATCTTCTCTAGTTGTGTAGTAACAAGGTCAGAGTCATCAGTTGAAACAGAAGAGATCAAAGGATATAGATAAGGAAGCTGAAGAGGCATTAACAGAGACTGTGTTCAATCAGATAGTTGAGACAAAATATGAGCAAAAAGGTAATCATGCAAATATCTTTAGCTCTGCAAACCTCATTGAGTTACAGCAGAAAGATGAAAATTTAAAGCAGTTGTATCAAAATGCATATACAGACAAGAAATCAATATTCGCAACTTTGCTACCAAGAATATGATATTAGCGTTACTTCTAGTAATAGGTGAACCTTTAAAGGCAAAATTAAAAATCACATGACACCAGATTATAGTCCAACAGGTTTATTTGGAAGCACTAGCTTTCAGGGGACAACCACCTGATGAAGGAGCAGCATCCCGAAAGTTAGTGCTTCCAACTAAATCTATAGGACTATAACCTGGTGTCGTGTGATTTTGAACTTTGTATACTCCAGTCCAACACCGGCATCTCCAAATCATGACTTTAAAAGCAAGGTTTAGTGGACTTTATCAAATCGAAAGGAAATTGAGTGAGGTGAACTACTTGACAGGGACTCCAGACAGAAAGAAATCTCACAGAGTGTGTCATGTGAATATGCTCAAAAGGTATTTTGATATGGAAGGAAAGCAAGAGGAGAAGGTGTTAATGATCACAGCACAGAAGGAGGAACCAAGTTCAGAGGATTCTGCATTGGGCGTTCCTCAAATTAATTGAACTATGAGGAAGTTGTCAAAGATTGGGATAAATTATTGAATTACCTTCCTGAGAAAAATCAAAATGACCTGAAAGAATTATTACTATCACATGGGGAGATATGTGGAAATAAACTGGGACATGTTGTAGAGATAGGAGATGCTGTACTGATTATAGGCACAGGTTCAAAAGGAGAGCGAATGGATACTCCAAGATGACAATCGAAGTGAGTTACAGTGACTGCAGCTCACCCATAGTAATAATACCAAAACTAGATGGTACCCAACTGTTTTGTGTGGACTATCGTAAAGTCAACATCATTACAAAGACTGATGCATATCCAACTCCGCAGTTGAAAGACTGTGATGAAAAGGTGGGACAAGCAACTTACGTTTCCAAGTTGGACTTGCTCAGAGGCTACTGGCAAGTGTCTTTGTCAAAAAGAGCAAAGGCAATTTCAGCTTTTGTAACACCAAATGGAATGTATCAGTTTAAAGTCATGCCATTTGGTATGAAAATGCTCTAGCCACATTTCAGAGACTGACTAATAAGGGCATTGCCGGATTACCCAACTGTGTGGTGTATATTGATGACCTGGCGATTTTTAGTCACTCATGGAACATTTATTGGACTTGTTCGATCAACTTCAGAAGGCAGGTTTGGTCATTAATCTAGATAAAAGTGAATTTGCCAAAGCCCAAGGCACCTTCCTGGGCCATATTATTGGACATGAACAAAAAGCCCCACGGGATGCGAAAATGAAAGTAATTAGGGAATTTCCCATATCATCGACAAAAAAGTGCAGTACTATGGTTCATGTGATTGAGTGGATTTTATCGAAAGTTTGTACCAATTTTTTCAATGTGGCTGCCCCGCTCACTGAATTGTTAAAGAAAGGCAAGAAGTTTCTGTGGACAGCAGACTGTCAGAAGGCATTTGACAGCCTAAATGCTGTATGAACCACTGCCCCGGTATTAGCCACACCTAATTAAACAAAGCCGTTCAAGGTGGCTATTGATACGCATGATGTGGGTGTCGGTGTGGTGCTCTTATCAAAAGATGATGAGAAGATAGAAAGACCTATTGGGCATTTCTCCAGGAAGTTGAAGTTCATCAACAGAAATATTCGACAACATTTCAGTATTTATATTACCAGTAATGCATCTAAGACAATTGTATACACTGATCATAACCCATTGGAATTTGTGGAGAAATTTAAGGACAAAAGTGCCAGACTGTTTAGATGGAGCTTGTTGTTACAACTATTCAGTTTGACAATTGTGCTTGTGGCAGGACGAGAAAATGTGATTGTCAATGCATTATCGAGACTTGAATGAGAGATGGAAGCGTTTGGTGGTAGGTGAACCACAGACTGAATCCGAATGTAGTTGGACATGTTTTCATGTTTTTAATGAATGAACGTATATGTATATTTTAGGATACCAACCACTATTTTTTGGGAATTTGAAAAATGAAGCCATCTTTGGATACTGATGGTTCTTTTTTTTTAAGGGGGGAGGTGTCACAATGCTGGTCTTTTTCCAAGTTACTGTGAGAAGCACTTGTGAAGTTTGTTGTTTCTGCGAAGATCATAAGGCTGAGTCATGCAGGTGGGGGGGGGGGGGGGGGGGGGGGCGATATATGTTAAGCTAGATATGCTTGCACAAAGAGTTACAAGTAGCTGTATCTTGCTCCGGCAAAAATAGTAAGTTATCCTTATGATCTTCGCTGAGATCTACCTTTCCATTTCCATGTGATGATTTCTCTTTTCCCCAGTTTCTATCCCAGACCCAAACCAGAGAAAAGCTGAGCTAGAAGACCTGGCTACTCCCCTTTCATTGTGCAAGTGTTTTTTTAAATGTAAAAGCCTTTTACCGGAGGCAGTATCTGTTAGCTATAATCAAACTGTCCCTAAAACCCTTCAAACCCAGACTTTTTGAAGCCTGTAATTCTGCTGATGGCCCACACTGTCCTGTCAATGCCAGATTGCTACATCTGTTTGAGGTCTGTCTATTTAGTACATTGATATTGCCATACAATATGATGTAAGGTATTATCAATGCAAGATAGGATTTTGTCTCCTCAAGGATTGCCCGGTCATCATTCTTATTGATAGTTATGGACAAATGCATCAGCAGCAGGTGATGAGGGAGCCAACAAGAGAGAAACATACTTGATCTCACCCTCACCAAACTGCCAGCCGGAATAAGGATGGGGGCTAGTATGTTTCCTCCTTTTGTAAGTTGTCTCACCAACTGCCACAGACCTAATTTAACAGCGATGTCCTGTAGGACCTAACCAGCTCGATCAGTAGTGCTACTGGTGGACATTGAAATGCAACAGAATGGCTTGCTTGGACACTTCAGAGAGCATTGCTGTGGGTCTGGAGTCACAAAGACCAGGTATAGATGGTTGATTTCCTTAACCCTGAAAAACAAATAGTGAAGATCAGCCCTGGTTTCATGAGGATCATTAAACTTTTAGTTCCAGATTTTGTTGTTATTGAATTCAGATTCTTTAATTTGCTACGTCAAAGTTCATACCTGGAACTTGGATCTGTAGATTAACTATCTAGTGATAATATCACTAGGCCATTGCCTCCCCACTTAGATTTTTATGCAAATTTCCACTGTTATTAAAGTACTTTCTAGCTCATGAATTGGTTTCGTAGTGTACTCACTATTGAAATGTAGGAAACACAGCCATTTCCACAAAACACATTCCCAAAATTGACAATGCCATAATGATTCAATCTTTTGCATGTTGAGTACGTGATGCATATTGCTCAGGACACTAGGGTTAACTCCCTGAATCATCATTTTAATAGTACCAGATCTCATTATATGTAACTGAGCAGACAGATGGAATCTCAGTTTAATGTTTAGTGTGAAAGACAATATCTCCAGAAATCCAGTATTCCCTCAGTACAGTGTCAGCTTCGAATTTTGTGCTTAGGCCTTGGGAATTGAACCAAAAGTCTTAGAATTCAAAAACAACTGTGCTATCAGCTGAACTATGGCTGACACTCCAGTGTCAAATTTATATGAGCTTTCTGAATTTCGACTCAATTCCAATAATGAATTAGCTACCAAAAGATAATTTTTTAAATTGGTGTTAAACACAATAATATGCTAATACATTAGCATGCTTTTGATTCTGACAAAGCATACACAGCTGTTTAGGTGGCTTGCCATAAGCAGTATTCTCTCCTTCTGTGCTGATAGCTTATGATGACAGCCAGCATACATTTAGTCATCAGCAGTATGTTTCGAAATGAAGCTCAAAGGGGCAGAGAAGCCAAGAATGAAGTTAAGTGACACCAGGCAACTTTTGAACATCATTGTGTTTTACGAAAATGTTTGCAAACATCAGTTATATTAATTATTTTCAAAAATAAATCTGAAGTTTATTGTTTATGAGGAAATGCTTTGTTTTCTGGTGTGAAAGTGGATATCTGCTTGCAGCTGTTTTCAAATAATATTTTGACCTAAAAAACGTCAAAAATGCAAATCTTCATCTCCAATTATATGACATTACGAGACCATTAAAACATTGGAGGAGATGTAGGCATTGAGATGCTCTGCCATTCAATGGGATTATGACTGATCTGAAATCCTCCACTCTACTTCTCTGTGTTTTCCCCATAGCACTTGATTCCCTTACCGATAAAAAATCTGTCTGTCTCAGCCTTGAATAAATCCAGTCTCAGTAGCCCTCTGCAGGAAAGATGTCTACAGATACACTGCCATCTGAGAGAAGAAAATCCTCCTCATCACTGTCTTAAATGGACGACCCCTTACGCTGAGATGACGCTCTTTAGTCGTAGGCTCTCCACAAGGAGAAACAAGCTTTCCACATTGACTCTGTCATTTTCTCTTAGAATACGGTCTCAATAAGGTCTCCTTTCATTCTTCTAAACTCCAACGAGTACAAACACTACCCTGTACAGTTGGAGCAAGACTTTCGTGTTCCTGATTTCAAATCCTCTCACTATGAGGTCAAGATATCATTTGCCTTCTTCACTACCCACTGTACCTGACTGCTTACTTTCAGCGACTGTGTACACGAGCACTATGCTTTATTCATAAAAAACTCTTTGTACATATATATTGTCACAAATGCAGATCTGTTCTGTAGAGTTGCATATATACTTAGATTTTTTTTTTAATGAAGTATGTTTTTGAGAAAAAAAAGACTGTCTGAGACCTTCCTGCTGAAGCTAAATGGGGTCCGTTCAATTATCAGACCTTCCCAGTATCTCAATGATATCTGTAAAAACCAGTACTGTAAGTTGGATAGAGTCAAAGTTCAATGCTTTTTTTTGTTTAATTGATATGCAACTGCATTGAGGCCTCATTGCACCTCCCCCTTTGCCAATTTACTGCCATTCAGATAATAAACGGCTTTCTTGTTTTTGTACCAAAGTGCATTATACTGCACCTTTTGCTCACTCACTCAACTGTTCCAAATTACACTGAAGCACCTCTGTATACTCCTCATAGTTCACCCTCCCACCCAGCTTTGTGTCATCTGCAAACTTGGAGACAGTACATTCATTTTCCTCAGCTAATCATTAGCATATATTGTGGATAGCTGGAGTCTACATACTGATCCCTGCAGTATTTTACTGGTTACTGCCTGCTACCTGGAGAAATACTTAAATAAATTGAGGCACTTACAAGGTGGTGACCCTTACAATTCTGACATGCTTATTATTGGCCAGTAATGACCTATAGTGCCTCCAGATGGAGCCATATGTTGTCATCTCAAATATTTCATGTTGCATATTTCCTCATTATCTCTCAGAACATTCACCTTAAGGTCACCTTTTAAAAATACATAAATATGAATGGATACAAAAGTCGAGGTTTCTTCAATGAGAATGTATCTCTGATGCAGATGACATTTTCTGTATCTCAGCTTCCGGACACATCAGGGATTATGTGGCTTTCAGGCTCCATTAGTAAGCGAGAAAAAAACCTATTATAGTTCTTGTTATGAAACAGAAATGTACCACCTAGACTTTGGACTGAAGATATATTCAAACTCATTCAATCTCTTCAGCTCAATTTCCTCAAGTGTAATGTGTTTCATTGAAAGTGTCACAGGAAGCCGGATACTGGAAACCGGTTGGTTACAAGATTGTTCTCAAAAGGCATCTTCCATCAAGCCATTGAAATGACCCCTTTTATTGTTGTATGCTGTTTCAGATGTTATTCAGGTCTCTGACTCTATCAAGGATTTACAGAATGGCACAAATTATTCAGCTTCTTCTTTTATTTGTCTGGTTGGTACACAATGTGGGAAGAAGAAGAAAAAACTCACTTTTTAGATTGTTCTTTTATTCAGGGAAGAACAGATCACTTTTTAAAATGTTTAAGGGAGTTACAGAGTAAACACATGATTGTAACTCCAGTCTAACAGCTTTGATCTCGTAGGCCATCTTAAATAGCAATTCATAGAACCATAGAATGTTTACTGCAAAGAATGAGACCATTTGGCCCATTGTGTCTGCACATGCCAAAAAGGAATCCAACTCAACTTTCCAGCATTTGCTCCAAAGTAATAGAGGTTACAGGACTTCAGCTACATATCCAAACACCTTCGAAAGTAGTAGGGGCAAGAACCCTTAACTCCTCTTTCAGGCAGTGAGACCCTGGCCCTGCTACCCACTGTGTGAACAAAATCTTTTTTCAAATCCTCTTTAATATTTATATACATCACTTTCAATTAATACCTCATAGTCACAGCTCTACCTTTTAAGTTAAATAGGCCTTTTTCATTTGCTTTATGCAGTTCCCTCACAATTTTGTCCACTTCTATCAAAGCTCTTCTCAGCCTCTAGGAGAAAGTGAAGACTGCAGATGCTGGAGAGTCAGAGTCAAAACGTGTGGTGCTGGAAAAGCACAGCAGGTCAGGCAGCATCCGAGGAGCAGGAGAATCAATGTTTTGGGCATAAGCCCTTCATCAGGAATGTGGACGGGGGAAGGGAAGTTCCTCTCAGCCACCTCTGTTCTAAGGAGAACAACCTCAGCCAAACATCTCTCTTGGGTTCATTTCACCAGCCTTGACAACATCATCATAAACTCCTAAGCACCCTCTGTAGTTCATTTACATTCTTTTGAGGTGAGCAGAATTATATACAGTGCTAAAGTTGTGCCCGAACTAATGATTCAAAGACTGAACTTGAAACATTAACTCTGTTTTTCTCTCCACAGATGCTGACAGAACTTCTAAGCTTTCTCCAGCAATTTCTGTTTTTATTTCAGATTTTCAGCATTTGCAGCATTTTGCTTTCGTAAGATTGGTTGTGATGTCCTGGGTTGCTCTCCTTTTAACATCACTGTGCACATATTCTTAACATGGCCAAACGTTTACGCTTGTTTCACAACACATTCTCTCTTCAGGCATCAATAGCATCCACACAGCTTCCGCCTGCAAAAGACCAGCCCGTTCAGTCAATGCTGAGGAGGCAACCACTACAAATCCCTCAAGGAACCATCAGCAAAGCTTGTTCACATTGTCTCCACCAAGTCAGATGCTGACACCTTGGTGGACACTTTAGCTAGATTAGAATTAGGAGCATATGCTGCTAAGCACATCACTACCTGACCAAGGTAATCAGGTAGAGTCGATCTGGTTTTGTGAAAGGCAAACCACATTGAATCAATCTATTGGAGTTCTTTGACAGTGTGACATGTTCCAGGCATAAAGAGGAACTGACAGACATACTGTATTTAGATTTCAAGAATACCTTTGATGAAGTGCTGCACCAAAGGTTATGGAGGAAAATAAAAGCTCATTGTTTAGCAAGCAGCATATTGACAATGATGAAAGATAAGCTGCCTGACAGGAAGCAGAAAGTTGGCATAAATTGGTCTTTTTCAGGTTAATGAAATGTAACAAGCAGTGTGCCACAGGAATCAACTGGAAACAATTTATGTAAATAACATCATCAAAAGCCGAGGTCAGGTTGTCAAATTTGATGGTGACACAAAGTTATGTAGGAAAGTAGGTTGTGAAGAGGATGGGAGGACATTACAAGATGTATGTAGGGAAGTGTATAGACAAAGGTGTGGCAAATGGAGTATAATTGAGAAAATGCAGGAAGATTTAAAAAAAGAGGCATATCTAAATGATGAGAGATTACAGACCTCTGATTTGCAGAGGGGTTTGAGAGCCCTAGTACATGAATCACAAACGGTTAATATATAGGTACAGCAAGCAAATAGGCAAGCTAATAAAAGACTATCATTTATTGCAATAAGGGATGGATACAAACATGGCGAAGTCATTTTTTAGTTATATCAGAGTGCTGTTAAACCACATCTGGAGCATAGTGTACAATACTGGTCACCTTATTTAAGCAAGATTGTAAATACAATAAAAGAATTTTG
The DNA here is from genome assembly GCF_037043375.1 of Chiloscyllium plagiosum. Lineage (NCBI taxonomy): Eukaryota > Metazoa > Chordata > Chondrichthyes > Orectolobiformes > Hemiscylliidae > Chiloscyllium > Chiloscyllium plagiosum. The sequence goes on along the minus strand of NW_028270144.1, from coordinate 101,199,255 downwards.
AAAAATGTTTCTTAGACTAATACTTGGAAGAGGCGGATTGTCTTATGAGGAAAGATTTGATAGGTTAAGTTTGCATCTGCTTGAATTTAGAAAAATGAAGAGGTGATTTGATTGAAATATTTAAGATTTTGAGGAGCTTTGACATGGTAGATGTGGAAAGGATGTTTTCTTTCGCAGAAGAATCTATAACTAAGGATCAATATTTAAAAATGAGCATTCATCCATTTATAACAGCTAAGGCTATTTTTTTTCCCTCTCAGAGTATGATGAGTATTTGGAACACCCTTCCGACAAAAATAGTGGAAGCAGAGTCTATGAATAATTTTAAGGATTTGGTTAAGCAAGGCCATATAATGTTATCCATGCAAGCACAAACTGATTTGAGATTACAAACAGATACAACGGTGCAGTAAGCTCAAGGATACTAATGGCCTCATCCTGTTCCTTGAGTTTATAGTCATTAGCAATACACTATCCTGACATGGAATTATATCATTGTTCCTCCACTATCGCTAAATCTTGGCAGTCTCGTTCTAACAGCACAGTGAGTATACCACAATTCCAAGGACTGTAGCAGTTCAAGAAGGCAGCTCCCTTCCAACTTCCACAGGGCAATTGGACTGGGCAATAACTACCTAACTTCAGCTGCTCTACAACAGAATGCTTGTCTATCCCAGATTAAATCTCGTTGAAGTTTAGAAATGATACAATAAATTTCAATCAAATGTCAAATATGAGATGCAAACAAAATTGCAATTTAGGAAGTGATTATGATTCCCCTGATCTTCCAAATTCCAAGCACTCTGTTCAACGTTGGAAAGGTCATCAATAATAAAACAGCATCTCAACTAGGCATTCAATTCCTCAATCTAGCTTTGTGAATACAACTGGATCACAGCCAATCTCACCTGGTTCATAGCATCTTAAATATCTGATTTCTGGTTTCATAGCATCTTAAATACTTAATGTCTGCTTTCTATGCTGATGTGTTGTTACTGAAAAGCTTTTGCACTTCAGAGCGTCTGCCATAAATTTTCCCCACACTACTGCTCTTCAGCAGCCTGGCCAGAAGTGCAGTAGGAACCCTGCTTATGGACACAGAATTAGAGTTGTCACCAGGCTTTCTGCTAAGTTACAGCAGCAGAATAAGCTTCAAGGTCTTATATAGACAAACTAATTTAATATAGATTTTCACATGATTAAGTGCAAAGATTCCATGGCAGATTGTAACAGCGATGCCCTGCAGCCTTGACATGAAGCAATTCGCAATAAATTGTATTTTTACATCACCTTTCACAATCATCTAAGTCTTGAAGCACTTTACATCCAGTAAAATGCTTCTGAAGTGCAGTCACTGTTCTAATGTCATAAACACAGCAGCTCCGTGAGCTCAGCAAACTCTCACTATTCAGCGGCGCGATAATGATTTGCTTTTGGTGATAACAGACTTAACGTTTAAGCCTTCATTAATTCTGCATTCTCTCCACAGAAGCTGCCAGATTTGCTGATATTTCCCAACAATTTCTGTTTCTGTTTCTGATTTCCAACACCCGCCATTCTTTGCTTTTTTGGTGATGTTCATTGAGGGTTAGTTATTGTACAGGAACCTAAAGGTAGCTCTAACACTCCTTTTCTAATGGTGGCAGTACATCCACCACAGCATGCAGCACTGCACTGTAGTTTGAGCCTTGATCTTTATTCCCCATTGCTGGAATGGAACTCAAACCTGAAGATTTACAGCAATGTACGCAACCAACAGAGTCACGGCTGACAAACATACTTAGGGGAGGAAGGTAACTTTGCACTTCTAATTCCCAAAACTGTTCACCTTTGATAGCTCCTCTTGTTCTGTCTGGATCTCTCAAAATATCAGTCAAACAAGCTTCATTATTATGGTTAAAAAGCAAAACCTCACATTTACCTTAAACGTTAACAATATTAGGATGGTTTAAAGCTCTTGACCATTCATTAAATACTTTTGAAATGGTGTCGTTCTTATAATCTCAAAAGCCCAGCAACCAATTTGCGCACAGGATTATTCCTCTCCCATTTACGAATTAGATGACCATCTGTTTTCAATGGTCTGATCTTAATATAACATGGGGCCTTGATTTCACATGGAAATACTTCCAACAGTTCAGCTCTCTCTCAGCACTTCACTGAAGTGCTCGCATTAATTATGTGCTAAAATCTTAGGCCGCCATCGTTCTTGGAGTATTGTCATATTATTTGATCAACTTGACGGTACATTACATACTAATCTGTGGTCTTTTGTTGTTGAGCGTTTTCCTATGCTTGTCGTAACCATGTGAAGCACATGAATGTGAATACTAGTTGTATACCTTGGATGTTCCCACCTCAGGTTTCCTTCCAGTTCTTGGGGAATTGATTCACAGGCCCCTGTGAAAAACTTGAAACCTTTTAAATTTTCAACCCTCACCTGCTGAGTGGACTGTGGCTCAGAATCTGGTCTTCTTGTTTCTGAGGCCGTCTGTTCAAGTGTCACTTCTGTGTGAAGGAAATGAAGGCTGATAATCCAAGGCTGTACTGAAGGAGTTTTACTCTGTAAAGAGCTGTATTTTGGAGCACATATTAAACTGATGCTTCTACTACTCTCCTGGTGAACATAACAGATGCATTGTACTATCTTGAAGAGAGAAGTCAAATTCCATAATGTGCTGGCCAACAAATATGTCCTTAAGTCGACATCATAAAAACAGATTTGCTGGTCATTATCATTTTGCGGCTTGTGGGAACTTACTGTGCACTGATTGGCTTCTATGTTTCCTACAGGATAGCAATTACTTGCTTGGCTGTGAAACAATTTGAAGACATCCTGTGGTCATGTAAAACAAAATATAAATGCAAGTCTTCCTGTTTCTTTTTTTCATTAAAGATGTCATAATTCACATTAGCTGCAGGCAGGAGTCAGTACTGAGGCCTTGGGGGTAAAAGTGCCGAACCTCACACTCTGTTGTAAAGATGGAGTAAGGAGTGGATGAATCCCTGCACACTTTAACTCTGACAATCGTTATTCCTATCGAGAGTTAAAATCAAGGCTTCTGTCTTTAATATATGCAAGGCTGTTTTCAGTGTATTAGTTGTACTTTCTGCAGGCTATCACTGCAAAGCCGAATGCCTAAGAGGTGTCAGGAAATCAATAATATTCTGTTTCTATCACAATATCCTTTAATCTCAGTAAAGCATGCACAACGCTTGAAAAAAAACCTGTGGCAGAAATGCTATGACAAAAAGATATGTCACAAAACAAATTCTTACTTCAGGCTGTCTCTGCACTACAGACTTGCTCTCGTTGTGAGGTTGATGTATTGTTGTTTATGTAACTCAAACTGGTGAATCTTTCATTTCAAATTGAGTGCTTACCTTGTTGTTGAATAACACAACATTCTCAACCAATGTTAAAAGAATTGCAATGCTTATGTTATTGGAAACTAGTGTTTGTTAGTACCTTTTCACTTTGATAGTTTCTGAAGGTAATGATTATTATTCACCATATGTCAATCGGTCTCACACAATGTAATAAGCAAATGGGTGTACTTGGAAGCACATTGTTACTTTTCTGCAAATATAAAACACAGCTAAAGAAGCGAAGGAATGGAACCAACAACAATTTGGTTATTTAATTTAATCGTAGAATGACATATAAATTTTTCCTTATACAATTATCCAAATTCTCTTTTGAAAGTCTGGATTGATTTTGCCTCAATCACACTCTCAGGCAGTGCCTTCCAGATCTTAACTAATTGCTGAACCAAAAATAATTTTCCCTAGCTGTTACCATTAGCTGTTGCAGCATTCACCTTAATATGGCTTCCGTTGATTCTCAACCTTGCTGCCTAAGGGAACAGTTTCTTTCTATCTACCCTGTCTAAACGATCACTGAGGGTATTTGAAACCTCTATCAAATACCCTCAGAACTTCATTATATGGACAGCAAAAACCTCTAGCTTCTCCAATACATTTGTGCAACTGTAATTCCTCATCCCTGGAATCATTCTTGTCAATCTTTTGTGCCCCCACTTTATATGTTTAAAGGTTCATTATAACTTTCTTGGTTTTTGCTCTGGCTCCATAAAACCCAGGATTCTGTTTACTTTATTGATCGGTTTTTCAATTTGACTTGCTGCTTTCAATGATTTGTGCACAATGATTCCTCTACTGCTGCAAACTCTTTAGAATTGTCTCCTTTATTTCATTTTGCTTTCCTGGGTTCTTCTTATCAAAATGCATCACTTCACACTTCTCTGCATGAAATTTCTGCCATGTGTTTGCTACCACAGACAATCTGTGACCTCTTGAAGTTATCAATATCTTTCTCACAGTTCACAATACTTTCAAGTTCTGTGTCAACTACAAATTTTGGAATTGTGCTCTGTACATATGAATCGAGATCATTAAGGTGCACCAAGAAACATCAGTCATTTAACTGGAAACTACAGACACATCAGTTTAACTTCGGTGATGAACATTTATTATCTGGGAAAAGATTTACAATTATTTGGCCTGATGTAAATTAATTAAGGAATGTCACCACAGGCTGGTTGAACATAATTCATATTTAATTAACCTGATAGAATTTTGTGAAGAGGTAACAGAGATGAGCAATAGAGTGATGTATTGAATGTGAAACATATAGGCTTCTAAGAGGCAATTAATAAAGTGGCTGAGTGACAAATTACCTGTCTTTGCCATACTCACAGCCAGTTGATAGGTCCTAGCCTCGCATTACACAAAGCTATTAGAAGGTGTACTGTGGGCTACACTGGGAAACAGAACGAGGACCACTGCTTTGCTTGATTAATAGTAATGATCATTACTATAGATTTGCAGACATTACTGAGTATACAGGATACAATTTCAAAGTTTATAAATGGATGAAAATTTAGGAATGTTGGGAATAATAAGGAGGATTGTGGCAGGCTTTCAGAGGGCATAGACATGCTGGTGAAAAGGGCAAAAGATTAGCAGCTGAAATTACATGTAGAAAAGTATGAACAGATAACATTTTGGTGGGAAGAACAAGAGAAAAGATACAATGTAAAATAAGGGTCATGTTCTGAAATGGATGCAGGTACAAAGAGACCTGGCAGCATTCACGGACAAATCATTGCAGGTGACAGGGCAGTCTGGGAATGGTTTAAATAGTCACAGCCAATTTAAGGAACACAGAGTACAAAAGAATGGAAACTAAGTGGAGCCTTTACAAAACAGTGGTCCGCCTTCAACTAGAGGATCATGTCCAAAATGGGACTCAGTACTTCAGGAAGGATATGAAGGCATAGACAGAAACAATTTTTGAAGTGGTTCTAGAGCTGAGAGATATCATATATGTAGATAGATTACAGAGCTGCCATTGTTTTCATTCAAGAAGAGAGGTTGAATGATTTGATGGAGATTTGATAGCGATGTTCAAATAAGAGGTCTACAGAATAGATAGAGAGAAACTATTCCCATTGGTGCAGGTTTCAATAAACAGAGGACTTGATTTACACTAGACTGGCAAAAGAATTGATAACAATATGAGGACAAATATTTTCTTGCGGTAAGTGGTTAGGCACTACTTGAAAGCGTGCGGTGGAAGCAGATTAAATTATTGCTTCCAAAAGAGAATAGTTAATCAATTGAAGAGAGAAAAACATTATAGGTCTACAGAGAGATGTAAGGGGAAATGTCATAGAGTCCCAGAGTCACACAGCATGGAAACAGACCCTTCAGTCCAACTCATCTGAAACAACCGAATGTCCCAGTCTGACCTGTTCCTATTTGCCAGCATTTGGTCCATACCCCTCTGAACCTTTCCGATTCATATACCCATCCAGATGCTTTTTAAATGTTTAATTGTACCCACCTTCAACCCTTCCTCATTCCATACACGCACCACTCTCTACGTGAAAAGTTACTCTTCAGATCCGTTTTAAATCTTTCTATCTCACCTTAAATCTATACCCTCTCGAATTGCACTCCCCCACCCTGGGTAAAAGGCTTTGCCTACTCACCCTATCCATGCTACTCATGATTATATAAACTGCTCAGCCTCCAACACTCCAGGGAAAAAAGCCCCAGCCTAATCAGCTTCTCCCTATAAATCAAATCTTCCAGTCCTGGCAAAATCCAAATAAATCGTTTCTGCACCCTCTCAGATTTAACACATCGAGATGCTTTTGCAAAGAGGTAACACAGACGCAATAAACCTAATGGTCCCTGCTGTGCTGTATAAGTTCTATGATTCTGAGAACTGGGAATTAGCTTTAGGTTTGAATATTTCACCTTGATGGTGATAATCATTTAACATCTGACTTCACCCTTAAGCATACATTGGTTTATATTACTCTATTAACCATGCAGTGAATCAAACTTTTATAGTCTGCAAGGCATAACAAATTAAAATAGTCAAGACTCAAAAAACTATCAGCCAGTGATAAATTATTAAGCAAGTTTGAAGAAATCATTATACATTGAAAAGGAATGAATACTTTCTGTCAAAATAATGCTTTCAGTGATTATAGTTCTCATTTTCATCCACACACTTAACATCAACAGTTTAGTCTAGATTTTCCATCATCGTTCTATAGACTTGCTATCTGATAAAAAAAAGGATTTGGGGAAAACAGTTAATTTAGGCTCAGATTAAGTTTGCTGTTCTTCCATTTTCCAATGTATGTTTGTCACAGCACCAAAACATGTATAAAGTAGCAAAGTTGAAAGTCTCACGATGTTACTAGGATTTTAAATATGGACTGTACTGGAGAATAACACTTAATATCCAGAAATATTTATGCCCTTGATAGCTCAGTGTCTAATGGCAATGCCGGGTGCACATAGATTCACACATAGCATCAACACTCCAGGTCTGATTCCTGAGCTCATCTTGAAAACTGCTTGTACTGTCCTCAGTTCAAGGATGGACAATGTTGTCTGGCTTCTTAGTCCTGATTGCTTCTAAAATATGTGCGTGTAGGAACATTGAAGTTCCAGCCTGCTCCAAATGTGTATCATAGCCTACTTGAATGGGTTGAAACTATCCAGAAATAGGTTTGATTGTGAAATACACACAGCTGAACTTCTATCTGCTTAGAGACAAAAATAAAACTAAGGTTTCAGGTTGGTGACCTCGCATCAGATCTGAGAGCAATCAGAAATGTAACTTTTTTTGAGCAAGACAAAGTAGAAAATAGGCAAGAAGAAGAACAAAAGGGAAAGTCAGAGGCAGATAGAAGGCAGGAGAGATTAAATAACAAAATGGTTCATAGCGCAAGACTGAAGAAGGTGTAATGTGACGATGAAAGAAACAAAAGATGTGAGTTTTGAGAAGATTTGTAGCTCAAGTTGAGGTCTGGATGTAGGTTTGCTCACTGTGCTGGAAGGTTTATTTCTAGACGTTTTGTCACCCTACTAGGTAACATCTTCAGTGGGTCTCAGGCAAAGCACTGTACATAATTCCTGCTTTCTATTTATATGTTTGGGTTTCTTTGGGTTGGTGTTGCCATTTCCTGTGGTGATGTCATTTCCTGTGGTTATGTCATTTCCTGTTCTTTTTCTCAGGGGGTGATAGATGGGGTCTAACTCGATGTGTTTGTTGATAGAGTTCTAATTGGAGTTCCAACCGGAACTCTATCAACAGACACATCGAGTTAGATCCCAACTACCACCTCCTGAGAAAAAGAAAGAACAGGAAATTACATCACCACAGAAAATGAAAACCCCCTTAGGAAATGACAACACCAACCCAAAGAAACCCAAACATATAAATAGAAAGCAGGAATCATATAGTGCTTCGCCTGAGACCCACTGAAGATGTTACTTAGTAGGGTGATGAAACGTCTAGAAATAAACCTTCCAGCACAGTGAGCAAACCTACATCCAAAACAAAAGATGTATCTGGGGTAGGTATGGGTAGCAGGATATCTACTACCAGTAAGTGAAACAAAGGGAAATAAGGATGAAATGAGAGAAATGAACAAAATCAATATCAAAGAAGCACAAAACAAAATGGGGGCAGAGTTTATGATCCAAAATTGTTGAATTACTGTCAAGCTCAGAGGAAGTAAGATGCCAAAATGTAAGAAGAGTGACTGTTATCCAAGCTTATGTTGATCTTCATTGGAACAGCTTAATAGGTCAAGAACAGTGAGGTCAGAGTTAGAATTTAAATGACAGACAACCAAGGTCTAAGGGTAAGGTTTGCAGGCTCAACAGAAGTGCACTGCAAGGTTATTACCCAATTTGGATTTGGTTGCCTCGATATAGGGGAGACCACATTGTGAGCAGTAGTTTCCAGCATTTTCTGTTTTTGTTTGAAGCTTGGGAGAGCTTTCTGACACTCAACAAATAACACATCCATCAGTGGACAGTGCACAATGTAATGAGAAAAAATCCAAACAAACATTTCAAACTTTGATTTGAAACTTGTGGTTTATTCATTTTAACTAAACATTTCCATGAAATACACAAAAGTTCATTATACTGTAGGAAAACACTGTCCAACAAACAAATGTCAGTTTATAAAAGGCATTCAATGTTTGAGCTGAACTTAAAAGCAATTTCCAGAGAGGTCTGTAGTTATATCTTCCATCTTCAGGGGTCATCTGTGGATCAAAGAAACTGAAGACAACTTTTCATGTGATTCTGGATTCCAAAAGTGGACTGGAGCCCCATGAAGTTTGACGAACATTAAAGAAGAGTCACATCTGTATAACAGAGCAGAAAGTCTACAATAAAATATCCCTAAACCTACATCTGCTCAACCATAGAAGGTATCATTTATGCAGCATTACTTAACAGGTTGCTTTCAGCAATTACACACTGTATTCTAAAGTCAAAAGAAATAATTTATAGTCGACAGTGGAACAAATTTGACATAGTAATTGCACTTGATCATCAGTATAACCATCTTCTTCATTATACCTTCTTCTTCATTATTCAAATAGTTATCTCTACAATAAGAGAAATGTATTTTGTTTGATATCCTATATTCTTTTGACACGTTACAAAGAATTCATGCGTAATTTATTAATCTGGAACAAAACTGCTGCTAAGTGAAGTGATAGTGTTCTGTTAATGTTAAGTGACATTTTCCAGTCATCTTTCTCAGACTGTAAATGGCCTTTTCTGTATTTGTGTACAAGTGAGTAATTTTGAGTTGGGATGCCATTTGGATATTCAAGGCACTCTGTTATTGAGTAAGACCATGGGTGATATGATTATGGTCCCAACTATAGTTTTCAACTGACCCCAGATAGCCTATGACTCACTTGTTAGTCAATAGTCCATCCACCACATTTAAAAAAAAATCATTCATAGGATGTGGGCATCATTGGCTGGGTTTATATTCCTTATCCGTCATAATTTGCGCATGAGAAGATGGTGGCAGTACACTTCGACTAGAATTAAAATGTAGAGACCATCAATATATGATATTTACCAAGATATCAAGTAGGAATTCAAACTGAAATACCTTTGCTAGGAGAGTGGTCAGAAAGTGGAACTCATCACCACAGTGAGTGGAGATGCAAAGCTTACCTTCATCATAAGTTCAGCAGTGGGCTGATGATTGCACAACGTTAAGCACATTTCATGGCTCCTCAAATAGTGAAGCAGTCCAAGTCCAAATACAGCAAGACATGGATAATATCCAGGTTTGAGCTGACAGTGGCAAGTAACATTCACATCAATTTCCAGCATCTATTCAATTTTGCTTTTTGTTTGAGTGCCAGGAAATGACTATCACCCAGAACAGAGGATCTAACTATCACTCTTTGACATGCAATGGGATTACCGTCACTGAATCCCTTATCACCAGTATCTAGGGAGTTATCATTGACCAGATACTGAACTGGACTAGCCATATAAATGCAGTAACTACAAGAGCAAGTCAGAGTCTAAGAATTCTGTCATGAGTAACTCACCTCCTGACTCCCCAAAGCCTATTCGCCATCTACGAGACACTAGTCAGGAACGCAATAGAATACTCACCTCTTTCTTGGATAAGTACAGCTCCAAAAACACTAGTAAATGTGATGCCATCAAGAGCAAAGCACCACATGACTAGCGTCACATCACATTTGCTTCCTCTACCACTGATGGTCAGGAGATTAGGGTGTGTGGCATGTATACGATGTAGCACAGAAATTCACTGAGGCTCTTAGAACATTCAGATCACACAAGTTCTAAGCAAATACCAACTCCAAAAAGAGAGAATTTAACCACTATCCCTTGACATTCAATGATATTGCTGTCACTGAATCCTCCACTATCAACATCTTTGAGGTTACCATTGACAGAAACTGAACTGGGCGAGCCTTATAAATACTGTGGCTACAAGGACAGGTCAGATGTTGTAATGCAGCAGCGAGTAGCTCATCTTCTGATTCCACAGAGCCTGTTCACCACTACAAGGCACAAGTCAGGAGTGTGATGGAATGCTCTCCACTTGCATGAATTGGTGCAGCTCCAACCACTCTTTAGAAGCTTGACACCATCCGGGACAAAGCAGCCCACTTGATTGGTTCCATCATCTATAAACATCCACTCCCTTTACCTCTGATGCTCAGTAGCAGAAATGTGTACCATCTACAAGATGCACTGTAGAAATTCATCACAACGCCTAAGATAGCATTTTCCAAAACTCATGACCACTTTCAATTGAAAGAACAAGGGCAGCAGATCTATGGAAACAGCACCACCTTCACTCAGCAGACAGACTTGGAAAAATATCGCCATTACTTTAGTGCCGCTATGGATGAAAATTCTGGAACTCTGTCTCTAATAACATTGTGTGTCTATCTACAGCAAATGGATTGCAGTGGGTCAAAAAGACAGTTCATCACCACTTTCCTAAGAGCAACTAGGGGTGGGCAATAACTTCTGGCATAGCCAGTGATTCCCACAGACAATGAATGAATAAAAAAGGATCCCTTTGAAAACTTGAAGGGGAAATAAGCAGAGAAATCAAAGGGAATTAAGGATTATGTTGATAAAGTTAGATGAGGAAGAATGGGAGGAGATTTGAGTGGCCCATAAACATGGTCATGGACTGGTTGGGCCAACGGTTTTTTTCTTACATTGTATATTCTGTATACTTCTGTGCCCTTCTGGAAGTGATAAAGCTATGCATCCTCCTGGACCAAAACGTTTAACTCACGGCCGCAGGTACCACAACACTGCATCCTGCAGTCAGCGTAATATTTGCTTTGAAATTCTTGTCGCTGGCTCATTCTCTTCTATTGTAAATCTTTCAAAGGTACCAATGGATCAGATCTTGTAATTTAAATAAAAGAGAATGAAAACAAAACTAACCATTCTGAAAGAGCAAATCAAATATCAGCTTCTTCTGACGACACATGCACAGTTAGATGCTGAAATCAGGAATCGATTATCCAGTTATTCTACATATGAACAATGCTTGTCATACCAATATCTCACCAAGGGACTTGACTTTGAAAGACAAGGGATGGTTGAAATTGTTGTACCTACTTGATATTTACCTAATATGTTGGGGCTTATCATTTCCAATTTGATTAATATTTTTAATGGTGTTGTAGTGATTACAACAAGATCATAAAGGAGAACCTGATAGAATATAAGTTTCCTGATTGGGACTGTTATCCTTGACCCATCAGGGAGCCCTGGCTGACAGATATATCCAGGAGTGTCAGAGGTTCTTGTTCTGAGGGAGCTGGATCAGTGTGAAGAACTGTTCATGTGTAAATAAAGGGCAACTTGGTGAAGGGATACCAGCCTCTGTGGAATTATTTCAGATGCGATAAGACTTAATGCCAAACAACCTCTTTGACATTAAAAATGTATTCAAAGTTTGTGAGAAGATTTGTAGCTCGGGTGCTCGTTGTTGTGGTTCTGTTCGCTGAGCTGGGAATTTGTGTGGCATGGTGAACATTATTTTGGTATCTCATACCTCCAGGTTTTAATCAATATTGGAGATTTTAAACATAGAATTACTTTAGGCTTTGGTTCATGAACCTCATCAGAAGCTGAATTGGAGTCTTTGTTCCACAGGCCAGACTAGGCAGAAGAAGTCTGCTCTGGTCTGTTAGTGCTTTGCCGTACGCTGCACAATACAGCTCAGTATTGGAGTTGTCATTATCTGTCAACCCTTGAGCAAGTTGTTGATGACACCGATAACCTTGAGGATGGTGCAGATGCTCAAGCACCTGCCTGCAGCCAGAGCTCCTTGACAGCAGCTCACTGAATAGCCTCTAGTTGTGCAGTCTGTGTCTGCCTGCATTATTGGCTAACTCAACATCTGTCACAGTCTTTGCTCCCTCAAATAAACCACATCCGTACAAATACAAGGATTCATGCCATCTGACCTTGAAGACTCACCCAGCATAGCCAGAGCATTCTGTCGACTAAGATTTTTTTTAAAGAAGCTTTTCATAGTCATGCTTTACACAAATGGTTATCTCCTCTTTAAGCAATATCTTAATGACTTCTTCTACTTCTAAAAGGTGAGTCACCATTGGCTGCGACATGTTACGATCGGGGTTGATAGTATCTGTAAACACAAAGCCTCAGACCAACTGCAGGCTGCAGTATCTCAGCGGGTATCAGGTCAATTGGTATGCGCACTAGGGCAGCCAAAGGATGAAGGGATGGTGAGAGTGCAGGTGTGGTATTATTTGTGAGATAGTAATACATTCTACTCTTGTTGCAAAACTGCTAATGCGATCAGGTTGTAGCTCAGCACTTCACTGAACAGACTGAACCATTGAGTTCATACAACATTTTGAGACAGTATGAATAGTGGAACACAGAGCAAGCACAATCCCACCCCAGTGTGAGAAATTCATGAAAACCTGACAGAGGTTGTGTGGATGAATGGGTATAGTATGGATGTTAAGAGAAAAGTAAGTAAACAAGGGTAGGGCGAGAAATTCATAAGTGTTGAGAGCTTGTGTGAGAGGATAACAAGACGTAGTGAAATGTCCTATTCAGATTGGAGGGCCTGGATCTGTTACTGCCAGACTATGCAGACAATGCTCTAGATATGAAGAGGAATCGCACTTGGTAATCCTGGGATAGCCATGAAGTTTCTTCCCCTACCGTGAATAAGGCCAGGGATATTGCTGCTCGCAATGACCTGTTCAGCCGTCTCTCTTCACTGCTGCCAGCCAATTTTCTGCAGTACATGTCTCCCACCTCAGGAAAGAGAGCCTGCTTTTGGGTCATTAAGTATCGAAAAACCATAAGGCCATGTCACAGGCTTTTTGTTTGTGCCCTCCACCTTAATGCTGTCTTTAAGTAAAATCAATCCTGACAAAATCTCTGCACTCCCAAGAGAGTGGGCTGCTCATAGTGATATGTACAGCAATTGGCTATTCAGTCCTTTCAGTTGACTTGGCTAAAGTTTGAGAATTGATGTTAGACTCAATCACAACAATTAATCAAGCTCAACAGTATCATCATCTGGGAGGTATAGAGGATACTGAAGCTGACAGTTACTGTTTGCAGTTCCAATAGTTTGATAACATTACAGTCTGAAAGACTAGGAGAAAGTGAGGACTGCAGATGCTGGAGATCAGAGCTGAAAAATGTGTTGTTGGAAAAGCACAGAAGGTCAGGCAGCATCCAAGGAGCAGGAGAATCGATGTTTCGGGCATAAGCCCATCTTCAGGAATGAGGAGGGTGTGCCAAGCAGGCTAAGATAAAAGGTAGGGAGGAGGGACTTGGGGGAGGGGCGTTGGGAATACGATAGGTGGAAGGAGGTTAAGGTGAGGGTGATAAGCCGGAGATGGGGTGGGGCGGAGAGGTCGGGAAGAAGATTGCAGGTCAAGAAGGCGGTGCTGAGTCCGAGGGTTGGGACTGAGATAAGGTGGGGGAGGGGAAATGACGAAGCTGGAGAAATCTGCATTCATCCCTTGTGGTTGGAGGGTTCCTAGGTGGAAGATGAGGTGCTCTTCCTCCAGGCGTCATGTTGCCATGGTCTGACGATGGAGGAAGCCAAGGACCTGCATGTCCTTGGCAGAGTGGGAGGGGGAGTTAAAGTGTTCAGCCATGGGGCGGTTGCATTGGTTGGTCCGGGTGTCCCAGAGGTGTTTTCTGAAACATTCCGCCTGTCTCCCCAATGTAGAGGAGGCCACATCGGGTGCAGCAGATGCAGTAAATGATGTGTGTGGAGGTGCAGGTGAATTGGTGATGGATACGGAAAGATCCCTAGGGGCCTTGGAGGGAAGTGAGGGGGGAGGTGTGGGTGCAGGTTTTGCATTTCTTGCAGTTGCAGGGGAAGGTGCCGGGAGTGGAGGTTGGGCTGGTGGCGTGTGTGGACCTGACGAGGGAGTCGCGGAGGGAGTGGTCTTTCCGGAACGCTGATAGGGGAGGGGAGGGAAATATATCCTTGGTGGTGGGGTCTGTTTGGAGGTGGCGGAAATGATGAAGGATGATACGATGTATCTGGAGGTTGGTGGGGTCATAGGTGAGGACCAATGGGATTCTGTCCTGGTGGTGATTGGCGGGGCGGGGTTCAAGGGCGGAGGAGTGGGAAATGGAGGAGATGCGGTGGAGAGCATCGTCAACCACGTCTGAGGGGAAATTGCGGTCTTTGAAGAAGGAGGCCATCTGGGTTGTTCGGTAGTGGAATTGGTCCTCCTGGGAGCAGATGTGGCAGAGGCGAAGGAATTGGGAATATGGGATGGCGTTTTTACAGAGGGCAGGGTGGGAGGAGGTGTAATCTAGGTAGCTGTGGGAGTCGATCGGTTTATAGTGAATGTCTGTGTTGAGTCGGTCGCCCGAGATAGAAATGGAGAGGTCTAGGAAGGGGAGGAAGGAGTCTGAGACGGTCCAGGTAAATTTGAGGTCAGGGTGGAAGGTGTTAGTAAAGTGGATGAACTGTTCAACCTCCTCGTGGCAGCATGAGGCAGCGCCGATACAGTCATCGATGTAGCGGAGGAAAAGGTGGGGGGTGGTGCCAGTGTAGCTATGGAAGATGGACTGTTCCACATATCCGACGAAGAGGCAGGCATAGCTGGGGCCCATGCAGGTGCCCATGGCTGCTCCTTTGGTTTGGAGGAAGTGGGAGGATTCGAAAGAGAAGTTGTTCAGAGTGAGGACCAGTTCAGTCAGTCGAAGGAGGGTGTCAGTGGAAGGGTACTGGTTGGTTCGGCGGGAAAGGAAGAAGCGGAGGGCTTTGAGACCTTCGTGATGGGGGATGGAGGTGTATAGGGACTGGATGTCCATGGTGAAGATAAGGCATTGGGGGCTGGGGAAGGGAAAATCATGGAGGAGGTGGAGGGCGTGGGTGTTGTCCCGAACGTAGGTGTGGAGTTCTTGGACTAAGGGGGACAGGACCGTGTCGGGGTATGCAGAGATAAGTTCGGTGGGGCAAGAGCAGGCTGAGACAATGGGTCAGCCGGGGCAATCAGGTTTGTGGATTTGTCGTCTGAAAGACTAGTTTTGATAAGTAATTTGAAATATAAGGTGGTACTCCATGGAGGCAGCAAGGGCTCTCAGCCGCTGGAGAGCTGCTGAAAGCCCCACCTTGTTTCTTTTAGGGAAGGCCCATTGCTGGGTCTCACTGCAGACCTCTCCTGTGATCAAGGACCAGGGGGCCCAACCTTCCAGCTGCTGAAAATGAGGGAAGGGTCAGAGGCTGGCTGCTCTATTGAATGTGTGACCCCATGCAATGGACAGGAGTGATGGAAGAAGGTAGATGACGGATAGTGAATGTGGTCAGCAGCAAGGGTAGCGGCTGGTTCTCAGCAGCAACACCACTTCCTTCCCCAACTTCCAGATGTTGGGACTTTTAGACAGGCACTGCTGGAGTGACTGACCCTGGGAAACCTTGCACAGGTTTGTCTTTAGTGCTTCCCACAAGGAACCTCCCCCAGCGCTGAGTGAATTGAGCTTTGCGAACTGGTATCAATGGGCAGTGGGGAAAAAGCCCATCCACAGACCTTCTTGTCACTGACTGATTCAAGGTGGAGACAGGAAAATGGTGGGATGCCCAGCCACCTCTCTTCCACCAAACACAACCCCACTCCATGGCCAAACACATCACCTGGAGGACTTTAAGTTCTATCTATTGCTAAAGCAGAAACCAGAAACAAGGCTGAATATTCTCATTGATTTTAGTGTACAGCTGGTGTTTGGAAGTGATATTTAGTAAGGAATTGCTGCTGGAAGTTGTTTCTAGCTGTCAATGTGTATGTTTAAAAATAATCCTCTTGGCTTTTGAGAAGCTTTGTGATTGAGCTTTCCAATCCACACTGACCTCATTGGCATTTATGAGTCAGAGCTAATTGCGAATTCCTTGAGTGCACACAGTTCCTGTACTCCAGGTAACTGAGACCGAGAGTTGCAAGATGCAGCAGCTTCCAGTACAAACTGAAACAAGAGTGAGGGGCTCCACAGGAAGAGTTTGAAGCCTCGCCCACAGCAGGAATGAAATGAATGCTTCCTGAAAATGGACTGGTGTCTCTTATCACCTTATGTCAGTGTGACTGTATAAGTTTCTCAGATAGAAAAATGAACATGGCAACTGAATTTCTGAGCAATTGCAGAATCCCTACAGTGCAGGTAAAAGCCATTTGCTCCATTGTGTCCACACCATTCCTCCAAAGAGCATCCCACTCAAACCCAATCCCCCCAACCCTGCATTTCCCATGTCTAACTCACTTAGCCCGCACATCCCTGGACATTCTGGGCAAATTTCCATGGCCAATCCACCTAGCCTGCACATCTTTGGACTGTGGGAGGAAACTGGACCATCTGATAGAAACTCAAGCAGACACAGGGTGATTGTGCGAACTCCACCCAGTTGCCCAAGATTGGAATCAAACCCAGGTCCCTGGCACTGTGAGGCAGCAGTGCTAACTACTGAGCCACCATGCCACTCTTTAACTTACTGCCCATCTCTAATTACCCAGAAGGCATTGCGGTGGGTCTGGAGTTACATGTGTGCCAGATTAGGTAAGGGCGGCACTTTCCTTCCCTAAAGACCTTCACAATTGTTAACTGATTTCTGGCTGAAAAGAAACTTGATGAAGACATTATAAAAACAAACAGTGATTGAAAATGGTTTTGAAAGATCATCTCAAGTGTCTGGTTAAAAACCTCCTTCAAACAGGGAATACTGTTATTTGGCAGCTCCACCTGATTAAGCTGATAATATCTTTCCCATTGACATCTGAGGCTGCAAACCTCCACTAATTGAATCGGACTGGAATCACCTTTAGTGCTGCTTACAGGCAGGTGGCAGATGGCACAATGACAGCACAGTGTGCCACAAAATCTCCGAGCAAAGGGCATGTCGATGTAACTTCCTGCTCCACTTAAAGATGTTTGTCCTTTGCACTGGTATGTATTGTGTGAAATATGTTGATTTTCTTCCCATACCATTTATTTTTATCATCGCAGCTCCAGTGGCAGTTCTAATTTTACTATTCCTTTTCTAGTCGGATGTGCCATCACCAATGATAGTTCACAGAATCACAGAATGATTACAATGCAGATGAAGGCCATTCAGCCCATTATGCCTGTAGTATCTAGTCTGGCTCTGTCATCTAATGCCAATCTTCTACCTTTTCCTCATATTGCCTACACAGCACTACTATCCAAAAATACATCCAATGCTCTCTCAAATGTCTTAATTGAACCTTTCCCATTACATTTCCAGGCAGTGCGTTCTAATACCTCACCATGTGAAAAAGCTTTTACTCATATCCCCTTTGCTTCATTTGCACATCTTTTTAAATCTATGGCCTCTCATTCTTGTTTCTTTTACAAGCAGAAAAAGCTTCTCCCTATTTATTTCGAACAGCCCGCTCATGATTTTGAAATCCTCAAGCAAGTCTCCTCTCAGCTTCCTTCTCTCAAGGAGATACTTCTTCAATCCATTCTCATAGCTGGAGTTTCTCATTCCTGGAATCGTTCCAGTGAATTGCTTCTGCACTCCCTCCAACACAATTACATCTTTTCAATACTCTGTGCCCACAACTGTATACAGTACTGCAGCTAAGGTCTAACAAGTGTCTTGTACAAGTTCACATCACCTTCTTGCTCTTACACTATTAAAGCCAAGAACACTGTATGCTTTATTTGCTTCTCTGCCCACCCACCCTGCCACGTTCAATAATCTGTGCTCACATACCTCCTAGGTTCCTTTACTCCTTTAGAATTCTTACCATATCACCCCCAACATCATCAATTCTTATGTTCTATCAAAGCCTTTTATATATCACCTTATTAAAGGCATTTTGGAAATCCAAAGACCTACATCTACTGGTTCCTCGTCATCGGCCCTGCATATTAACCCCTTCAAGAGCTCTAATTAATTTGCCAAGCATACCTTTACTTTCACAGAGTGGTGTTGCTTCTGCCTGATTGTATTGTGATTTTTTAAAATGTCCCGCTATTACCTCCTTAATGATGTATTACAGCATTTTCTATTTCAGATGTTAAACTGACTGACCTATAGTTTCCACTTGATGTCTCCTCCTTTCTTGAATAACAAACTTACTTTTCAGTTTCCAGACACTGGGACCTTTATGGGATCGAGAGAATTTTGAAGATCACACCCGACACATTTGCAGCTCTATTGTCTCTTCCTCCAGGGCCCAAAGTGCGGGCCATTGGGTTCAGGGGAGTTGTCAGCCATTAGCCCCCTTTGTGTTTTTCCTCATACATTTTGTCTGGTGATTGTGTCCATTTGCTTTATCTTTATCTACTCTTTTTAAAATGCTTGTTGTGTCTTAGAGTCATAGTCATACAGCATGGAAACAGACCTGTTGGTCCAACCAGGCCATGCCGAACATAATCCCAAACTAAATTAGTCCCACCTGCCTGCTCCTGGCCCATATCCCTCCCAACGTTTCCTATTCATGTACTGAGCCAAATATAATTTTAAAGTTGTAATTGTACCCCATCCACCACTTCCTCAAGAAGTTCAGTCCACATGCGAACTACCCTCTGTGTAAAAAAATTGCCCCCACGTCTTTTTTAAATCTCTCTCCTCTCTTTTTAAAAATATACTCCCTGCGTCTTGAAATCCCAATCCCATGGAAAAGACAACTACCATAAACCTCATCTATACCCCTCATTATTTTATAAGCTTCTATAAGGTCGCCTCTCAACCTTCTACAGCTCCAGTGAAATAAGTCCCAGTCCATCCATCATTTCTTGATAATTTAAATCTTCCATACTCAGCAACTCCTTGGTAAATCTCTTCTCAGCCCTCTCCAGCTTGATAGTATCCTTCCCTTTACCTGGACGACCCGAACTGGACACACAGTAATCCAGAAGAGTCCTCACCAATAATGAAAATAGATACAAGGTGCTTGTTCAAAGCTTTGCCATTTCTTTCTTTCCATTACTATTCTCCAATCACTCACTTTCACTAATCTGTTCCTTTGTATGTATTTGTAGAAACTTACTATTTACTTTAGACATATGTCAGTATGTTAGACTGCCATATCTTATTATCAAGTTTTACTGACTAACAAAGTTACCTGAAAGCATTACATTTGATACAATTGATGAATATATTTCCAAGAACTAAAAAAAGCAATTCCACATCCATGTAAAGAGATTACAAAAGTTCCCTCTTGTATGACTTCCAGGTAAAAGATAACCACACTGGTAATCTAATTAACTAACTACAGAATAATCGTAGCAATGAGCTTGTTTATCACAAACTAAAACTGAATAAAAAAGCAACTTATTATTACAGTAGGGTCAAATGCTGCATACAAACCTGACCAGCTTTTAGAAAAAGATTGTCTCATTAAACACCTTCACTCATCAAATTCTCGACTTAAGCATTCCATTTCACTGCTGTCAATTTCTGGATGCCACCTTCATGCAATTCACTTACAAGCAGAGTTGACTGGCAACAGAAATGGAAGTGCTTGGTAGTGAATCCTCAACCAATGACAGCAATTTCACTCTGTCCCAGGCATGTCCCTGTCCCAGTGATAGAAAAGGACAGATTCAGTTCTCACTTGCAGCTGTAGATATCTGTAATTGAATTATTGCAGTTTTGTACACACAGAAGTGTAAAGCCACAGCAATATTAAGAGACACCATGTACAAACCAATGGTTCACAGGCTGCAGCCGCAGGATATTAGCCAACAAGACACATCCGAATGGATACTGGCCCACAATCAACACTAACTGTTAGGAAGGTCAGTATAATGGAAGCAGATATTAAAAACAAAGACATGACACATATAAAATAATACTTGAACAGCAACAGAGTTCCAACATTTCTACAAGGCTTCATTCATTAGCAGTAAGCAGATAAGCAGAGTGAAAGTAAAAAAATTGTGTCCTTTGGAACAGAGAAGGTTTGGAAATGGTTTAGTTCAGGCAGATTGTGCTGAGCTTAGATATGCCTCAGTCTACACAGGTGATCTGGATCAATTAGAAGGTGGTGTCAAAAACAAAATTTTACAAATTTACTTTCAGTTGACAAGCCATGAATGCTGCTATTAATCACTAGCAGGTTAAAGGATTTATTGAAGAAGTTAGGTCTCCAATATACACAGACTGGACACCCGAATAACATCCTGGAGTCCCGGGTTCCAATCCCACCATAGCAGACGGTAGAATTTGCAGTCAGTAAAATTCTGGTATTAAGAATCTAATAATGATCATGAAATCATTGTCAATTGTCAGAAAACCCTAATTTGATTCACTAATGTTCTCTGGGGAAGAAAATTTGTCATCCTTACCTGGTCTGGCCTAATTGTAACTCTAGAACCACAGCAATGTGGTTGACTCTTAACTGCCCTCTGGACAATTAGGGATGGGCAATAAATGCTGCCTATCTAGTGATGTTTACATCCCGGGAAAGAATTAAAAAACAAAAGTTTTGAGGCAACATCCTTACAATTGTAAATATTGTAGACTAACAGAATGGAAGATGTTAGATCCTAAAAAAAAGGTATTACTGCACCTTGTTAAAATTCAATATAAGGACAATATACGCTCTGCAAAACATTGATCACAAAATGACGTGAATGATTACATGTCATTTTTTCAGTCGAATGCTTTAGTTTATTTCTGCCAAGCGTCTGACAGTACATTAAACATTTAAAATTGTTTTGTGCAGAGCTTTTGTGTGATATGCGCATAAGCCCAATCATATATCTACTATAACAGGCAGTATTGCAGTGGTTCCGCTTATCAGTAAAACAAGATGCTGACAATCAAAAGCTGTTTAAATAAAGTTGAATATCCCACAGTGTTGCTTTGTTTCAATGCTATCATTCACATCAATGAAAACAACAAAAGCCATCTGTCAGAAGCTCAGACTAGATTGCTATTTGAATGGCTTCAGTTACTGAATATTCTTGTTTTGCATCACCAGGCACCATTGTGCAATTCAAATTGAGGACAATGGTTGCCATGATACAGATAGCCAGTCTCGTGAAGACCAGAGCTTGCTGGAGTTTGGCCTTTTCCTTGCTTTTGTATTTTTAAAGCAAACAACAACAATTTACATTTTGATAGCATCTTGAGAGCAAGGGTGATAATGTTAAAATCATGATGTTACTTGACTGAGAGAAAATAACCGGTGAACAGGATGGAGGGGGTGTATGAAATGTGCAAGTAAGGGCAGGCCAACAGAGTGTTAGATGGGCTGGTGTTTACAGAGATCAGAATGTGAGGGATCAGTCAGAAGTGCATTGGAATAGTCAGATCTCGGGATAACAAACAGATGAATCATTGTCAAAAAAAGTATTTGCTCTGAGGTTCTGAGGAACAGTCACTGGACCAGAAACATTAACTCTGATTTCCCTCCACAGATGCTGTCAGACCTACTTTTCCAGCAATTTTTGTTTTTGTTTTTGTTTCTGATTTACAGCATCCACAGTTCTTCTGGTTTTTACATGAATCAGTGTTTCAGCAGCTGAGGCAGGGACAGAGATTTAACAGTGCAGCCTTGATATTAGCATTTAATTCTAGAATGGTTACAACAGAGAAAGAGGCCATTCCACACACTTTTGTGCAGGAGGAACTCAGCTAGCTCACAGCAACTTCCAGAAACCTAACGAGTAGGAAGCTGAGTTAGAAGTATTATTATCAAACCTGAGTGAACTGAGAAAGTGACCCTAATTGGCAGTTACAGAAAACAACAATAAAACAATCCATATCTATGCCTGTGAAACAATACGTCAGGAAAGCAATTGAGTATGGAATAAACTGTCAGAGGAAATGGTGGAAGCTGGCATAATTATAACAGTTAACAGGCATCTGGGTGGGTATATGAATAAGAAGGGTTCAGAGGGATATGGGCCAGGTGTTGGCCAATGGGACTAGATTAATTTTGGATATCTGGTCAGCATGAATGGATTGGACTGAAGGGTCTGTTTCCGTACTGTACATCTCTATGACTCTAATCTGTTCAAGTTTGTTATTTCCTTTTTTTATTGCTTGACTGTGTTGTTTATTTGTCTATATTTTCTGTGAATGGGGGCTGAAAACAAATATTTTAGGTTTAAAGCATAGGCATTAATCAGTTTACCAAGTTATTGATTTTTTCTCTCAGCTAATGTTATTGCGTATTTAATAAATAGTGTCCCAAAGCTACTCCCTTTTTTTACTAAAAGCTGTTCCTTGGCTCAAGGAGACTCCATCCTTGACTTTGTTCAGAAGAGCAATAAACCAGACTGGGCTCCGATCAGGCTGGTTTGGTGCAGAGATTTTGAGAGGCCTTTTGTTCATATGTAAACAGACTTCAGGCCAAAGTGGTCATGGTTTAGAAGTGATCTGTATAAAGAGAGGGGAGTGGTCAGCTCTTTAGCTAGCTGAGCTGAGCGGTTTTAGTTCAGTCTTGAACTGGGAAGTTCAACAGGGAACTGTGTAGAAGCTCTCTCTTCTGCACTTCAACATCAATTGTTCCATTTATACTGGGTTTTAAAGGGAGTTTGCTTATTGGGGCTGTTGTGCATTCGGAACAGCATAATTAAGTCTAGCTAGATAGGCTGAGTTCTGTAGGGGCTCTTTATTCTGTTCTTTCTGTTACATTGTATAATTTTGTAAATACATTTTTGTTTGTTTTAAAATCTAGTAGTCAATCCAGCTTTCTTATTCTGGGTAATTTTCACTGTACACTTACTGAAACAAATTACAAAGTTATGGTCTGGGCTGCCTGCTTAAGAATGTTTTGAGTGGTCTGGTATATTCCATAATAGATTGGGGGCTCTTTGTGAGATTTTAAACAGTAAGTGGTAGGTGCTTGTGTCTTTATTTCAAGTGCTGGCTTGGTTGGGTAGACAAAGCCTGGGATAGTAATGGCTCTTTCTGTCGCCAAATGTTTTCTGGATGAGGATGCAGTGACCTTGGAAGGTTTGCAAAAGGTGAATAAGACCAAGTTGCAAGAATTAGCAGAGAAGCTGGAACTGGAACTGCCTGCTTCTGTGCGGAAAGGAGAGATAATTACAGCAGTAGCTCCACATTTAAACTTGCTGGAGAAACCCTCAGAATCTATAGAGATGGCAAGAATTCAATTGCAAATGAAGCAGCTTGAGTTGGAGGCGAGAGATAAGGAAAGGGCAGCAGAAATGAAACAGTTTGAGTTACGATTATAAGCAGAAGAGAGGGAAAAGGAGAGAGCAAAGAAAGAAGAGAGAGCTTTTGAACTTCAAAGACTGGCAGTTGAAAAGGGAAGTCAGCTTAAAAGGCTGGAGATAAAGGCTGAAGGTAGGCTTAGTGACGAAGAGAGTGAGGATGAGCAAGCCCCTGGTGTTTAGAAGCCTAGTGAGAAACTGTTTAAGTATGTTCAAGCATTGCCTCAATTTGATGAGAAGGATGTGGAAGCCTTTTTCACCTCATTTGAAAAAGTGGTTAAATAAATGCAGTGGCCAGTGGCAATGTAGGTTTTGTTGATCCAAACAAAACCTGTAGGTAGGGCTCGTGAAATATTTGCATCCCTATCAGAGGAGGTATCTGGGGTGCATGAGGTGAAAAAAGCCATTTTAAGTTCATATGAGCTTGTACCAGAAGCCTATAGACAATGTTTCAGGAATCTAAGGAGGGACCCAGGTCCAACCTATTTTGAGTTTGAAAGGATCAAACAAAGTAATTTCGACAGATGGATAAGAGCTTTAAAAATCGAGCAAACCTATGATGCCCTTAGAGAGGTTATTATTTTGGAGGAATTCAAAAATTCACTGCCTGAAGCAGTGTGAACTCATGTGGAAGAGCAGAGAGTTAAAACAGCAAGGTTAGCAGCTGCAGTGGCTGATGATTATGAGCTGGTCCATTAAACACGGTTTCGTGTTCAGGATCAATTTCAGTCCACGATGGATAGAGACTGGGGCAAAGAGAAATCCTCACATGGAAAGGGAAAGGTAAATCTCAGTGAAGATCATAAGGATAACTTACTACAGGGTAATGAACAAACCCTTGAGGGGGACAAAGAAATTAAAAAGTTCTGGTGTTTTCATTGTAATAAAGTGAGCCACACGAAATCACAGTGTTGGTGGGCTAGGAGGAAGCCAGATCTAGGAAAATGAGACAAGCCTGGGAGTTTTGTTGGACTTGTAACAAGAAGCACAAGGGAAGTTAGAAAACTGCCTCAGAGTGTACAAGATAATCAGAGGTTGATTAAGGGAGTGCCAGATCTGCTTACAAAATATACATGTAAGGGTAAAGTTTATTCACATAGGCTAGGAGCAATAGGTAAGGAAGTTACAATATTAAGGGACACAGGATCCTCTCAGTCTGTAATGCTGAAGGATGAGGAGATATGCACTCTTGAGGAACTATTGCCAGAAAAGGTATTGGTAACAGGAAATCATGGTGAGACAAAAAGTGCTCAGTTATGTAAAGTGAGGCTAGCTGATTCACTGGTAGGTGTGCTGCCTACTCTAGTTGAAAAGCCAGCAGAGACGTAGGCAACTGAACACCTGGAAAATGCTTATCCAGGATTTTTCCTTGATTGTGCGATCACAAGACCACAGAGGCACAAACTGAAGCAGGAGAGATCAAAAGGCACAGATAAGGAAGCTGATGTGGAGTTATTCAAAACTTTCTTTGATCAGAAAAGCAGAACAGAGAAGGAGCAAATAAGTAAACATGCCGGTATTTTTAGCTATGCTAAGCTGATCGAATTACAGCAGAAAGATGAGGAGTTAAAGCAGTTACACCAAAAGGCATATACTGAGAAAGAAAGTGAATGCATTCCTGTATGTTATTACTTAACAAGTGATGTTTTAATGAGGAAATGGAGACCATCACACATTCAAGCAGATGAGACATGGACAGAGATTCATCAAATTGTTTTGCCAATAGGGTAGAGAAAGGAAGTGCTGCGAATGGCGAATGAGCTACCACTTGGAGGTCATTTAGGGGTGAGGAAAATATAGGCTAAAATACAAAGACATTTTTACTGGCCTGGACCTCACAAAGATGTAGTTGAATTTTGCCAGACGTGTCATACATGTCAGCTAATCGGAAAACTACAGGCAGTAATAAAATCTGCACCTTTAATACCTATTCCAGCATTTGAGGAACCTTTCACAAGAGTCTTGATTGATTGTGTAGGTCCCTTACCTCAAACAAAAAGTGGGAATAAGTATTTATTAACAACAATGGATGTGTCGACTAGATTTCCAGAGGCAATTCCATTACACAACATCACAGCTAAAAGGATTAGAGAAGAAATACTTAAATGTTATACTAGACATGGACAAACAATAGAGATCCAGTCAGATCAAGAATCAAACTTCAAATCCAAACTATTCAAGGAAGTTGTGGATAACTTAGGAATAAAGCAATTCAGATCTACTGCGTACTGTCCGGAATTGCAAGAGAGTGCAAGAGAGATGGCATCAATCACTGAAGACAATGTTGATTAGAATTGAAGAATCTCTACAGTATGGAAACAGGCCCTTCGGCCCAACAAGTCCACACTGACCCTCTATAGAGTAACCCACCAGACCCATTCTCTTACCCTGTCTTTATCCCTGACTAATGCACCTAACACTATGGGCAATTCAGCATGGCCAATTCACCCGACGTGCCATCTTTGGATTGTGGGAGAAAACTGGAGCACTCGGAGGAAACCCTCACAGACATGGGGAGAATGTGCAAACTCCACACAAACAGTTGCCCGAGGCTGGATTCGGACCCAGGCCCCAGTGTTGTGAAGCAGCAGTGCTAACCACTGAGGCACCGTGCCGCCTTGTGTTAAGGGCTTGTGGTCAGGATTATCCAGGTGATTGGGATAAGAGAGTTCCATTTGTACTTTTTGCAATCAGTGATGTACCAAATGAATCAATCAAATTCAGTCCATTAAATTAAGTTTTGGACATGAAGTAAGTGGACCGTTAAAATCGATTAAGGAGAAATTAATAAGTCAGAATTCAGAGACCACCCATTTGGTCTATGTGTCAAATTTTAGAGAATGATTAAATAGAGTTGGAGAGTTGGCTAGACAGAATTTAAAGTATCACAGCATACAATGAAACAAGAAGCAGATAAGAAATCACAAATTCATAATTTTGCAACTGGGGATAAAGTATTGGTGTTACTTCCAGTCACAGGTGAGCCTTTAAAAGCAAGTTTAATGGACCTTATCAAATTAAGAGGAAATTGAGTGAGGTGAGCTACTTGATAAAGACTCCAGACAGGAAAAACCTCACAGAGTGTGGCATGTGAATATGCTCAAAAGGTATTTTGATAGGGAAGGAAAGCAAGAGGAGAAGGTGTTAATGATTACAGCACAGAAGGAGGAACTAAGTTCAGAGGATTCTGAGTTGGACAATGAGGAAGTTGTCAAAAATTGGGAGAAATTATTGAGTTACCTTCCAAAAGAAGATTGAAATGACCTGAAAGAGTTATTGCTATCAGATGGGGAGATATGCGGAAATAAACTGGGAAGTATTAACCTAATTGTGCATGATGTAGAGATAGGTGATGCTGTTCCGATTAAGCAACATCCTTATAGACATAACCTGCTCAAGTTGGCACAGGTTCAGAAGGAGATAGAGCGCGTTATCCAAAATGGCATAATCAAAGTGAGTTACAGTGACTGGAGCTCACCCATAGTCATGGTGCCAAAGCCAGATGGTACCCAATGGTTATGGATGGACTATCACAAGGTCAACACCATTACAAAGACTGATACATATCCAATTCCGTGGTTGGAGGACTGTGTCAAAAAAGTGGGACAAGTAACTTACATTTCTATGTTGGACTTGCTCAGAAGCTACTGGCAAGTGCCTCTGTCAGAGAGAGCAAAGACAATTTTGGCTTTTGCAATGCCAAATGGACTATATCAGTTCAAAGTCATGCCACTTGGTATGAAAAATGATCCAACCACATTTCAGAGACTGACTAATAAGGTCATTGCTGGATTACCCAACTGTGTGGTGTATATTGATGACTTGGTGATTTTTAGTCCCTCATGGAAGGAACATTTACTGCATTTATCAGACTTGTTTGACCAACTTCAGAAGGTAGGCTTGGTGGTAAATCTAGCTAAAGGTGAATTTGCCAAAGCCCAAGTTACCTTCCTGGGCCACGTTATTGGACAGGGACAAATGACCCGAGGGGATGTGAAAATGAAAGTAATTGGGGAATTTCCCACACTGTCAACAAAGAAAGCACTACTATGGTTTTTGGAGTTGAGTGAATTTTACCTAAAGTTTGTGCCAAACTTTAGCAATGTGGCTGCTCCACTCACTGAATATTTAAAAAAGGGCAAGAACTTTCAGTGGACAGTGGACTGTCAAGAGGCATTTGACAGCCTAACCACTACCCCAGTATTAGCCACACTGGATTACACAAAGCCTTTCAAGGTGGCTATCAATGCCAGTGATGTGGCTGTTGGTGCGATGCTCCCGCAGGAGGATGGCGAGGGAATAGAAAGACCCATCGTGTATTTTTCCAGGAAGTTGAACGCTCATCAACAGAAATATTCAATGGTGGGGAAAGAGAATTTAAGCTTGGTATTGGCATTGCAACATTTCAGTGTTTATATTAGCAGCAATCGTATACACTGATTACGACCCATTGACATTTGTGGAAAAATTTAAGGACACAAATGCCAGGCTGTTCAGATGGAGCTTGTTGCTGCAGCCATTCACTTTGACAATTGTGCATGTGGCAGGTCGTGAAAACGTGATTGCCGATGGCGTTATCGAGACTCGAATGAGATATGGAGGCTTTCGGTGGTGGGGGTACCATAGCCTGAATTTGCATGTGGTTGTGCATGTTTGCATGTTTATAGTTAGTATAGTGTATATATGTGTTTAGAATACTAACCACCTTTTGAAGAGTTAAAAATGAAGCCATGTTTTGGTATTGATGGTTCTTTTCTTAAGGGGGGAGGTGTCACAAAGATTAGCTTACCTATACTGTGTAAACAGGCGCTTGGCCCAACAAGTGCACACCGACCCTCTAAAGAGTAACCCACCCAGACCCATTTCCGACTGACTAATGCACCTAACACTATGGGCAATTTAGCGTGGCCAATTCACCTGACTTGCATATCTTTGGATTGTGGGAGGAAACCAGAGCACCCAGAGGAAACCCACACAGACACAGGGAGAATGTGCAAACTCCACACAGTCACCCGAGGCTGGAATTGAACCTGGGACCCTGGCACTGTGAGGCAGCAGGGCTAACCACTGAGCCACTGTGACACCAAGTCCCTCTTTTTCTAAAAGCTGTTCCCTAGCTCAAGGATACTCTGTCCTTGATTTTTTCAGAGGGACAATAAACCGTGCCAGGCTCCAATAAGTCTGGTTTGGTACAGAGATGAAAAGGATTTTGAGACACCTTTTGTTTATATGTAAAGAGATGAGATTTCAGGCCAAAGTGGTCATGCTTTAGATGTGACCTGTATAATGAAAGGGGAGTGGTCAGCTCTTTAGCTAGCTGAGTTGGGCAGTTTTAGTTCAGCCTTGAACTGGGAAGTTCAACAGGGAACTGTGTGGAAACTCTCTCTCTTTTCTGCCCTTCAACTTCAATCTGACAGCATGTGTTCCATTTATACTGGATTTTAGAGGGAGTTTGCTTATTGGGACTGTTGTGTATTACAGCATAATTAAGTCTAGTTGGATAGACTGAGTTCTGTAGGGATATTTACTCTGTCCTTTATGTTTCATTGTGTAATTTTGTGAATAAAGTTTTTGTCTGTTTTAAAATCTCATTGAGTGATCTGGCCTAATCCATAACAATAGTTAAGTCTTTTGTTTGAGTTAGAAATCCAGTGTCTAGAAGTAATTATTCACAAAACCTGGGATTGGGTATTCAAAGATCTGGTTACTTATTACAGGATTATCATGCTCCACAATATTGCCTTCATTCAATTTCCCAATATTTTCCCTGTCCTTTAAGGAAGGATATCTACCATTCCTGATGAATGGCACCGGCCCAAAACGTCAATTCTCCTGCTCCCTGGATGCTGCCAGACCCGCTGTGCTTTTCCAGCAACATACTCTCAACTCTGATCTCCAGCATCTGCAGACCTGACTGTCTCCTATCTACCATCCTTGCCTAGTCTGGCATATTAGTGACTCCAGACCCACAGGAATATGGGTGACTCTTAACTGCCCTCTGGGCAATTATGAATGAGCAGTAAATGCTGACTTAGGCAGTGACACCCAAATCCTGTGAATGAAGAATAGAAAATAATTAAATTTACGGAACTAACTCTTGCCTTTCAGCCTGCAAAAAATTCATATTGTCCTGGATCTTCCTATAGTCAGTCAGATGTAATTCCGGGTGTAAGTGAGTTACACATGGGAATCCTGCAGAATCCCCTTTGTACAAAACTCCAAACGAACTGTCCAGAAAATTAAAGATTCCACTGAGCAATTCCTCTGCGCTTAGAACCATTTGAAAGTGTCCATTTAAATCAAAGGATTTGGAGGGTTCTGAAGAAATGAAGTAGTTATGCAGGAAAGGTTAGACTCTTAAATATATCGTTTAACTCTGGAGTAACTAATCAACTGAGCAATCTCACATACCCCAAACCACATCACCCCCATATTGCTTACAGCCCTCAGGCTTTGACCTGAAACAACTTGGAGCACAGACCCCCTCCTAACCATTGCACACCCAATCTCCTTCCCCACATCCTGAAACCTAAACCCTTCCCTGACTCCACACCTGACCTGCTTCATCCCACCAGACCAGGCCAAACCTGGCCACATCCACCAGATCAGACCTAAACCATTCCCTCTGCCACTGGCCTCGGCCCCCACACATCCCTCTCCCGGGCATCACACCAGACCTGGCGCGAACTCCCAATAGAGTTACATCAAGGTTTCCAGAAATAGCTGCAGTGAAGTTGGCCTGGGTTTTCCAGCCCACGAGAGGCCCCAGCCACTATCTGTGTAAAACTTTCATCTCACCATCTATCCCCTCGTGTGTTTTGACAAAGTTTTGAATTTATGCCACAACATCTCCAATCTAGAAAGGATCAAAGCTGTCATTCTTGTAGGAAGCAAATTGCTGTTGTAATTATGTAAATGTAAAATTTAAGGTGTTTTTTTCTCACTTTACGTTTCATTTATTTTTCCTAGTTTTTAATTCCACGTTTCTTTCCTTCTTTTTATTTCCTTTCCTTTATCCAATCAGACTTAAATTCCATCTTCTGCAGCTAATCGACACCATTCCCCACCTTTTCCGCTGCTACATGGATGACTGTATTAATGCTCCCTCGTGTTCCCACAAGGAAGTTGAACAGTTCATCAACTTCGCTAACACGTTTCACCCTGACCTCAAGTTCACCTGGACCATCTCAGACACCTCTCTCCATTTTTTGGATCTCTCCATCTCCATTAATAGAGTCATACAGTCATAGAGATATACAGCATGGAAACAGACCCTTCGGTCCAACCCGTCCAT
Source organism: Chiloscyllium plagiosum (assembly GCF_037043375.1). NCBI lineage: Eukaryota > Metazoa > Chordata > Chondrichthyes > Orectolobiformes > Hemiscylliidae > Chiloscyllium > Chiloscyllium plagiosum. The sequence continues at coordinate 101,168,417 of NW_028270144.1, read as the reverse complement.
GCCGACCAGATATCCCAAACCAATCTCGTCCCACCTGCCAGCACCCGGGTCCCCATATCCCTCCAAACCCTTCCTATTCATAGACCCATCCAAATGCCTCTTAAATGTTGTAATTGTACCAGCCTCCACCAGATCCTCTGGCAGCTCATTCCATGCACGTACCACCCTCTGGGTGAAAATGTTGCCCCTTAGGTCTCTTTTATATCTTTCCCCTCTCACCCTAAACCTATGCCCTCTAGTTCTGGACTCCCCGACCCCAGGGAAAAGACTTTGTCTACTTATCCTATCCATGCCCCTCATAGTTTTGTAAACCTCTATAAGGTCACCCCTCAGCCTCCGACGCTCCAGGGAAAACAGCCCCAACCTGTTCAACCTCTCCCTATAGCTCAAATCCTCCAACCCTGGCAACATCCTTGTAAATCTTTTCTGAACCCATTGACCAACTCAACACAGACATCTACTACAAACCCCCTGACTCCCACAGCTACCTGGACTACACCTTCTCCACCCTGCTTCCTGTAAAAACACCATTCTTTATTCCCAACTCATCCCCTTCTGCCGCACCTGCTTCCAGGAGGATCAATTCCACCACAGAACACACCAAATGGCTTCCTTCTTTAAAGACTGCAATTTCCCCTCCCACGTGGTCAATGATGCTCCCCAGTGCATCATCTCCACATCCCGCAAAGCCACCCTTGAACCCCACCCCTCCAACCGCAACAAGAACAGAACCCCCCCACCTCCCAGTCCTCATCTTTCACCCCACCAACCTCCATGTACATTGCATTATCCTTGCCATTTCTGCCACCTACAAACAGATCCCATCACCAGAGATATATTTCTCTTCCCACCCCGATCTGTGTTCCCTCCGTGACTCTCTTGTTAGGTCTACACCACCCACCAACCTACCCTCCCCTCCCAGCACCCTCCCCTCCCAGCACCTTCCCATGCCATCGCAAGAATTGCAAACTTGCGCTCACAGCTCCCCTCTTACCTCCGTCCAAGGCCCCAAAGGATCCTTGCACATCCATCAGAAATGTACCTGCACTTCCACACATGTCATCTACTGTATCCATTGCTCACGATGGAGTCTCTTCTACATTGGAGAGACAGGACGCCTACTTGTGGAACACTTCAGAGAACATCTCTAGGACACCCGCACCAACCAACCCCACTGCCCTGTGGCCAAACACTTTAGCTCCCCACCCCATTCCACCAAGAGCATACAGGTCCTGGGCCTCCTCCATCGCCAAACCCTTACCACTCAACACCTAGAGGAAGAGCACTTCATCTTCAACTTTGGGACCCTCCAACCACAGGGGATTAATGTGGATTTCACCAGTTTCCTCATGGCCCCTCCCCCAACATTGGCACCACCCTCTTGACCTGTCCTACCTGTCCATCTTCCTTCCCACCTATCCGCTCTACCCTCCTCTCCAAACTATCACCTTCACCCCCAACTTCATCCACCTATCGCATTCCCAGCGACCTTCCCCCTCAGCCACACCACCCTCCCATTTATCTCTCAGCCCCCTTGGGCCATCTCCTCATTCCTGATGAAAGGCTTATGCTCGGAACATTGACCCTCCTGCTCCTTGGATGCTGCCTGACCGGCCGTGTTTTCCAGTACCACACTCTGATCTCCAGCATCTGCAGTCCTCACTTTCTCCTAGACTTGAATTCAGCCTGTTACCCTGATTGTCATTCTCTCTGCTCCTTTCTCGATCCTTTGGTCCTGTTGGTGAGGGAAGTAAATCTTTGTGCCCCTCGTTCAGCAATGTTGTTGTTGTTGATGCCTCATTATCAATTTGCTCTTGCAGCAATAAGCAGCACACATCCTCAAGGTGAACAGTGACTCACTGGGCACACAATGGCAGGTTGCCACTCTGCTCTTGTGAAACAGGGGTCTGATAGCTAGTAGCACATCACACAATTCTATGTCATGCTTCCTGGCAGCTACCCTGCTCCTGTAAGATATGGCCCATCAAATCAGGCTGCATCCATAATTAGTGGGACTATCAGAATTGACTATCTGAAGTAAGTCACTTGATTTTTTAAAATGAGCTTTTGCTCCGTGCTGGAAATACTAAAAATCTCTGAAAGGCAGTTTTCAATATATATGCAGAATGAAAACCAATGCATTCCAAATTCTGACTAAAAGCCTCATGTCACATTACCTCTGATGTGAAGATTTATATTTTCCAATTATTGTTAGAACAAATAATTAACAGAGGAAATATCTGAACGATCAAGAAACAATAAAGGATTCCTTGCAAGACAAAAGCACGATTAAGAAAAGCAGCAGCTCAAGCTGAAATACAGTTTCTTCTGGGATGTGAACATTGCCCCCTTTTCATTCTGTCAACGGCTGCTTGATAAATGCAAAAAAATGAACTCTTTGGAATATGCATTGACATCATAGAAAGACATACAGCAGCCAGTACTGCAGAGTTTATTCATATCCTCCTAACTTCTCCTACTGCTGTTAGTTTTCCATCAGGAATTCAAATATACAAACAGATGAACTGGAGCAGGAGTACACTATTGGTCCCCTTGAGACTCCTCTGCCATTCGATAAGATCAAGACTGATCTGAATACTCTACAGTTCAGCCTATTACAGATAATCATTCACTCCTTTGCTTATCAAGAAACTATCTACTGTGTCTTAAAAATATTCAAAGAAACTGTATTCATTACCTGTGAGGAGAGTGCTGCTTCTGGCAAGCACAGGATCAGTCAACAATTAATGTGCTCATGGCCTGCAGATGGGCTGACATTACACATGTTCCTATGGCAACCTGACAAGAGCGGGAGACTCTCTCCTCAACTGGCAAGAATGTGAATGTTAACCACTTTTCTTCATTCTGCTTCTGTTTTAGAGTTAATCGCCGATTAGAAATGTGAATTGCAGAGCTCAGCAATCAAGAACATTTCAGACTTGTTTTGCTGTGTCTCTCCGAATATCTAACAATGTAATCCTCTTCATCTTCAGTTTTCTGTCCAAAGGTGGGTCTAACCCATTGCACCTGATCTTCACCACAGAGAGGGCAAGAAGGTAGGTCCAAATCCACTCAATCCAGAACAGGAATTGAATTCCGTGCTTTTGGCACCAACTTGTCCCATAAAAACCATCCAGCTAACTCCTCAAAGGAGTCCAGGTTACAATGGCAACATATGCTTTTTCAAGCGTGTTGTAGCCTGAAGCTATGGTTAGTCAAGATTCCAATTTCTTTCCATAACAGGGATGACTAGGAATCACTCCTGTTCTTACTGCCTGCTATTCACATTGGAAGGATTACCTGTTAATATTAAACCTATTTGACTTTAGTCTGAACACACCTCCCACAGCCAAAACTAGTAATTGCTGGAAAAGCTTAGCCAGTTAGGCAGCATCTGTGGAGAGAAATCAGAGTTAATGCTTTGGGTTGAATGCTCCTTCCCCAGACTCACACCTTCCATCGCCATAAAGTTCTGGAGTGGGACTTGAACCCAGAACCTGACACCTCAAAGATGTAGTTTTATAAAGGTAACATATAAACTTTATTTATGTTTATTTCTGACTTTACCTTTCATATGTCATTTTCCTCTCTGTGTCACAAGATTTCCTTTAATTCTTTGTATTGACAGTGTTATTAACAGGATTATGTATGAGTATCAGAAAATGACAGGATCGGATTTAGTAATGATACCTGGCTGATCAGAGAGAAGCTTATTGAAGCCTACGTAGAGAGTGGTCATTTGTGCAGCACCATAGAAGTTCATTGACACTGTGAATCCTTGTCACTGCCTTGATAGTGTGAAAATCAGAGCAGATACTAGAAAAGAAAGGTTGAAGGGAGACTCTTTCTTTATTGGCATATATTTTGAATTAATACTTGTGATTATAGTTCAAACAAATTATGCCTTCCCCATTCTGGATCAGGTAATAGTCATTTTCAAATAATTTAGAAAAAAGTGTAAGTGCTAATTCATCTGCGCATTTTGACTGTTTTCTGATGTTTAATTAAATACCAGTTAAAGGTATAAAAAAACTCAGAAGATTCACTGAGTATATTCAACATGAGACCTGTCCTTTTCTTGAGAGTAGGATCTGACTCAATTTTTAGTCAGATGCAGTGCTGGAGACAGGTAAATTAATCAAAAGTAGTTTAAATAGTAAGAGCAATTTAACATTCAATGTAGCCCAGATCACACACTATGCTGGAAGACATTATGACAAATTGTGCCAGAAGTAATTTCACATAATTAACAAAAACAAAATTCTGTCGATGTTGGAAATTGGAAATTCAAACAGAAAATGCCAAAACACTCAGGCAGAGAGGCAACAACATTCCGATAGAATGCCAATGATTGGAAAGGTTAAGTTTTGGTATGACCGAAAAATGGGCGGTGTTGGATTTTGCTTGTTGTATTCAGCATGTGGTAATAAATTCACTGACTGTCAACTGAAGTGAATGTTCATGTTCCTACATCCATTAACATTGAGGCAGGTAGCACAGGACCTTAGTGCTGCCTCCTCATTGATCTGATGTTGTAATATTGGTCTAAATGGGGCCCAGACTTCCGAATGCTCAACAAGGGACCAAACAGCATATGTAGTTATTACATAGTGAAAACAGACAGCTTCTCCTAAACACAGTCTGTCCATCTTCGAGTGGACCTGCACTTATTGGAAGACAGCTAATATAGATTGCCCATATTGACACTGACTAGAAATGTGAGCTGCACAAACAGGTGGAGTTTCTGGGTCCAGATCCTTGAAACTTTAAAAGTATTGGTTAACAGGAAGAGAGAAGATATGGTTTCATAGCTTGGCAGGAGATATGAGGGACAGCTGGCAGCCAACCTCAATGAACACCTTCAAAAGAATAGGAGCAGATGTCTATGGAGCCACTCACTTGAGTCTCAATTTCAGTGAATGTATCTTCCTATCATCCCCTACCAAGCACCACCAACCTCTCACACAGCTTTAGCAACCATACCTTCATCACTCACCCATAAGGAGGTCCTAGAGCTCAGAATTCATCTCCAACATTCAGATACTCCACCTCACCTTCTCTCCCTTGTCCCATTGCTTCCAGATGCCTTTCACTACTCGGGAGTAGGACATGACTCAATGTCAGGTGGCCAAATGCATCAAAAGTAATTTAAATAATAAGAATAATCTAACACCGAATGCAGCCCAGCCCACATTCACTGCTGGAAGGCAGTGCAACGTTGTGTCAGAGGCAGGTGTATCACTCAAGCAATGTGTCATATAACCATTAACATCCTTCCATCTTGCTGGGAGAACAGAGTTAGCTACAAGTGCTAGGAGCAAAGCAGAATTAGTGGGAGATCAGGACATTCAAATCTGCTGTGATCTGTGGATGGAGTAATTCTTTGCATCATTGTGTCTGCTATTACAGAAACAGTGGCTTTTGAAATCACGGAGAATGTTCAGGATGATGGTATATTCGGCAACCTGCAATGATATGAAAGTTGCTGCTGGCCTGACCACTGAGCTTTTGCTTTCTCATCAATCTCCCCCAACTTTCCTAGCCACAACCTTCTCTTTCCACTTCGGCTTTCAGACCCTGAGGAAATGCTACCCTCCCAGTTACAGACATCTTGCAAACGATGAGACTGGATCATCTGAGCATTTCAAGCCCATTGTTAGGGCCTCTGCCATGAAGGGAAAATTCAGTCCATTGTGTTAATCACACCAGCAGCTGTCGGGTTCCATTGGAAACAATGACACCTACCAGCTTTGACGTTGTCCTAACCATTTCAGTTATTGGCATATAATGCTGAATGTCTACAGCACTGCTTACAGTGACCCAGTGGTGAGGTGTTAGAAAAGATTTGTAAAACATCATATTCCTTGCTTCTGCTTCAGTTGGAATAACGTTGCATGCTCCATTCGGACTAAAAGCTTGGATTGAAGCCCTGAAAAGGGAAATTAGAATGTCTAGAATGAATAAAATTTCTTTTGCTGGAAATTTAAATTGTAGCATTGAAACTTCCATATTTAGCAGTGGGACACCACGTCCAATGAATAGGACTTTGTGATAGAATTACATTGTAATGTAATATAGCCAGATAGTCAAGCAATGTAATATAAGTAGTTATAATCACATACCAGTAAAGCCACGGCTGCAGACATGAAATAATGACAAGAGAAACTCTTTTATGAGTTTTTATTTCCATTCATAGAAATTGTTAAAGCTGTTTAAAAAAAGTGTCCATTTGACCAATTACCTGAACACAGTGAATCTTACAGAATTATAGAGGAAGGCTATTCTACCCTTTATATTAACACCAGATCTTTGCAAGAAAACTTCAATTCGTCTCACTCTTTTGCTTTTCCTAAAGCCCTGAAAATATCTTATTTTCAAGATAATTAACCAACTCTTTTCTGAAAGCTGTGATTGAATCTGACTCCCTCACAGGAAGTGCATTTCGGAACCTAACCACTCACAACACAAATCAGCATAAATTGGTTTCCTCTGTTTCTGAATCAGTCCAACAAAGGAAACTGCTTCTAGCTATGCTTTCCAGACTCCTCACAGTTTTGAGCACTATCTAATCTGTCCAGCTAATAGAGGCCCCTTATCACTGGAACATTCTGTTCTGTTCAGAACCTTCCTGAAAATTTTCATAGCATTCTAAAACCCACTGTGTCCAATCTAAGTGAGGCTGAGCCAATGTATCATCATAACACCATACATGTTCATTGTCTTTGTACTGTATGCTTCTGTTTACAGAGGAACGTCAATTATCTGCACGACCCAGGTGGGGAGTATATTTTGTTCAGATAATCGATGTTCGTATAATCAATTGCTGGATAACACAGGTTAGCCAAATACTGTGACCTTGAGATCTTGTTTGGATATTCTGAAATCCGGATAATTGACATTCGGATAATTGAGGTTCTTCTGTATAAGGCCCAGGCTCTCCTATTTCTTTGTAAGCACTTTCTCCACCAGTTGCCACCTTCAATGAATTGTACAGTAGGTGCCCCAGGTCCCTCCCTATTCCTGCACCCATTTTAGAATTGGACTGTTTAGTTTATATTGCTGCTATTCTACTGATCAAAGCACATCTCTTCAAGCTGCTTTCCATCAAATTTCATTTGCTATATGTATGCCAATTCCATCATTCCGTACATGTCCCCCAAAGTCCATCACTGTCCTCACATTTCAGTTGTGAACCATTTGTAACTTTTGGAATTATGCTCAATGCACCCAAATTCAGGTCATCAAATTGTTTCAAGAAAATCAGTGGTCCTTGTAGAGACCCCTGGACAATCCTATTGCATAATTTGCTCCAATCTGAAAGAAACAGTCATTCACCACAGATTACAGACGTGTTGTGGCACAGGAGGATATCAGTCAGCCTATCACATCTGCCCCAATTCTCTAAAGGAGCATTTGGACTCAGTGCCATGTTCCTCCGTTTCCCATAATCTTACAAATTGCTTCTATTTAAATAAGCATCCGATGCCCTTTTGCTTCCCTCAACTAATCCTGCCTCCACCACACTTGCAGGCAGTGTGTTGCCAATCCTAACTACTTGCTGCGTCCAAAGTTTTTAAAATCACATCGCATTTGATATTTTTGCAAATTACTTTATATCTATGCCGACCCATTCTGGACCAGTTTCTCACTAGCTGCTCTAGCCAGCCCATCAATGATTAGTCGTAGTGCCCACAATTGTACACAAAACTCCAGTTGATGTCTAATTGGTGTCGTGTGCAAGTTCAACATTGCATCCTTGCAATTATAACCAATGACCCTATTGGTGCTCCCTTTTTATTCATTAGGCCTTAACTTTCTTGATAAGCCTGTTACATAGTTCTGAAAGTGTCTTGTGGAAGTCAATACTGTATATTACAGTACCTTCATCACCCCTGCATTTTACATCTTCAAATTACTTAAGCGCTTTAGGTAACAAATTTTTAATGGCTTAATTAACCCACATGGAACCGAAAAAACATTTATGATGGGTTTCATGGAGGGTTTCTCTCTGGAAGTGTTTGTGACTTTTTTTTCCCACACTATCTTCTCAAACTTGCTCATTACCTATCTCTCAGGTGTCCAGCTTTTCATATTCTACCTTTTGCCACAGATGGAGGTACTGCTACTGATGGGTCCTCCTACGATGCCTAGCACTAATGCCAACATTAAAGCTCTGCCATCCGGTCAATTACTGGCAGTCTGTAGCTGCTCTGCACAGTTCCTGACCCAGACAGGTCGAACAGACAAAAATTGGCACTTGACTTTGCAAATGAGGTCGGGAGAGCATGGTGGATTGTCACAGCCCTTAGAGTGTGACCTGAAACGTTGGGACAGGTGTCCAAGATGGAGGGCAGGAGGAGTAAGTGATGAGCTGGAGTCACCAGGTTACTGTCTGACTTTTGCATGAGGAATTGTCTCTGCCTAGTTTCTATCCAGTGGGTGAGGGAATGGGAAACCGCACACCAATGTGATGAGATGCCATAATAATGAGGATACATGGAAGTAGTCACCAGAGAGAATCTCACCTCACCATTCAAGATTTGGCTTAGAAAAGGGACCTACCCTGTTGACATTGGGAATCTCTTTACTGCTGCTATCATGTGATTCTCCCAGTGTTTTCATTACTGCCCTCGACATTCATAGCTGGGAAGATTCCAACCTATTAATATATTCTTGAACAGCTTCTCATCATTGAATGTAAACTGACTTTCACTCGATGTAGACACCATTGGTAAGTCCAGCGCTTGTTGTACATTCCTAAATGCTCTGTAGAAGATGAGCCACTTTCTTGGAATACTGCCATCCATCTAGTTCAGGTACTCCCATAGTCCTGCTAGGGAGTCAATTTCAGGATTTTGATGAAGTATAGTGAAGGGCCACGAATATCTGGGTGGCACTGTGGCTCATTGCTGCCTTACAACACCAGGGACCTGAGCTATTTTTTTTTAAACACACACCAAAGGAAATGGAAATGATATGATACAATGCAGATAAAGACTTTCAAACATTTCTTAATGAATAGGGCCTTCAGGAGAGTGAACCATGAAACCAAAAATTACAATACTATATGAGCAATTAAAAGTGGGTTTCAACATAAAGGGCAAGCTGTGAAAATAGCCAAATTGTCCTCCATGTAAGACCCACTCCTCCATGTAAGACCCACTCCTCCATGTAAGACCCACTCCTCCATGGCGAGACCCACTCCTCCATTGCTAGACCCACTCCTCCGTGTGAGACCCACTCCTCTGTGTGAGACCCACTCCTCCATGTAAGACCCACTCCTCCATGTAACACCAACTCCTCCACGTAAGTCCCACTCCTCCATGTAAGACCCACTCCTCCATGTGAGACCCACTCCTCCGTGTGAGACCCAATCCTCCATGGCGAGACCCACTCCTCCATGTAAGACCCACTCCTCCATGTAAGACCCACTCCTCCCTGGCTAGACCCAATCCTCCATGGCTAGACCCAATCCTCCATGTAAGACCCACTCCTCCATGTAACACCCACTCCTCCATGTAAGACCCACTCCTCCATGTAACACCCACTCCTCCATGTAAGACCCACTCCTCCATGTAACACCCACTCCTCCATGTAAGACCCACTCCTCCATGGCTAGACCCACTGCTCCATGTAAGACCCACTGCTCCATGGCTAGACCCACTCCTCCATGTAACACCCACTGCTCCATGGCTAGACCCACTCCTCCATGGCTAGACCCACTCCTCCATGTAAGACCCACTCCTCCATGTAAGACCCACTCCTCCGTGTAAGACCCACTCCTCCATGGCTAGACCCACTGCTCCATGTAAGACCCACTGCTCCATGTAAGACCCACTCCTCCATGGCTAGACCCACACCTCCATGTAAGACCCACTCCTCCATGTAAGACCCACTCCTCCATGGCTAGACCCACTCCTCCATGGCTAGACCCACACCTCCAAGTAAGACCCACTCTTCCATGTAAGACCCACTCATCCATGGCTAGACCCACACTACATGGGTGCCAATAGCATCCTCCACAAGATGCAATAAGCCTACCCTGACATATTGTCGATAATTGGCCATCACGTTCCTGGCCCCCTTCCTACTTTATGCCCTGATACCCTATTCAACTGGCACTCTGCCCTTAATCTTCCTGGTACCCCACTTACATAGCACTCTACCCAGTTGAAATCCTACTTCCCTGGCATCATTCATACTTGGCACCCTAACCACCTAGCATCCTATGACCCTACCCACCTGGTACCATAACCTCATGATTACCTTGAGCACTTCCTCTTTCACAGAATCTGTCAAAGTGGATGTGTGTTAAGCTAAACATTCAAATAATAGAACACAGCAACTGACTGCAGTGTAAAAGAGGCTGGGATTTGCATTCCACTGATTATCCTACGCTATGAAGGACCAGTCCAATTTAAAGTATGCATTACCAGATTGGAATCTCCTGTTAGAAATGCAGAGCTCTTTCTTAACATAAGTAAAGAGTGATTACGCTCCTTCAAAAATCTAGCCTACCTACTGGAGAACATGCCCAGCATCATCTGAATGGGGGAAGGGCAGTTACAGTGGCAATGAATATGACTTACACCCGGGATTTTCATCATTCTGGTGTTTGCATTATTTTCTTTTTTTTTAGAAAAAAGACATTATAGAGAAGCTGTGGACCCACATTAAGGACTAGCCTTAATTAGTATATATATTCATTGTACAGGTCGTTCTGGTATAATGTGTGTTTCATCAACGTGAATTGGCTATGACTCAATTGATGAATTGCAGATGCTGTTTGGATGACGCAAACCTTCTACTGAACGTATATAGCCATTTTCTATAGCGATCCTCTACAGCGTGATTTTCTATAGCGGTTCTCCATAGTGCGATTTTCTATAGTGTGAGGTTGTAGAGGGTCATGACTGTCGCGATATACCATAACGCCCTGTAGATGATATAATAGTTTAGGAATTATCCACGAATACATTAAGGGGAAGACAATGGCTAGTTGTATTATTTCCGGACTGTTAATCCAGAGATCCCGATACTGTTCCGGGAACTCGGGTTTGAATCCTGCCATGACATGTCACAGAGTCATAAAGTCATAGATATGTACAGCACAGAAACAGACCCTTCGGTTCAATTCGTCCATGCCGACCAGATATTCCAACCTAATCTAGTCCCATTTGTCAGCACTTGGCCCATATCCCTCCAAACCCTTCCTGATCATATATCCATCCAGATGCCTTTTAAATGTTGCAGTTGTATCAGCCTCCACCACTTCCTCTGGCAGCTCATTCCATACACACATTACCCTCTGTGTGAAAAAGTTGCCCCTTAGGTCCCTTTTATATCTTTCCCCTCTCACCCTAAACTAGAGTCCTGCCCTCTAGTTCTGGACTCCCCCACCTCAGGGGAAAGACTTTGTCTATTTTTCCTATCCATGCCCCTCATTATTTTATAAATCTTTATGAGGTCACCCCTCAGGAATTTGAATTCAACTTTTAAAAATCTGGAATTAAGAGTCTAATGATGACCATGAATCCATTGCTAATTGTTGGAAAAATTCATCTGGATCACTAATGTCATTTAGGAGAGGAAACTGAGTCATGACATACTCATGACTCCAGACCGACAGCAATGTGTTTGGCCCTTAACTGCCCTTTGTGCAATTAGGGGTGGGCAAGAAATGCTGGCTTATCCTGTGAAGCCCTCATCCCATGAGTGAATAAATAAAAATTTTTCTTTAATAATAAATAAAACCTAACTAACCATATCAGAACTGGCAATGCAGGCAGTGCATTGTTCTTGCATAATGTGGGAGCTGGTGGATCACATGCTGAGTCACAGTGACCACACCTGTAGCAATGTCTGCAGCTTGAGGAACTCCAGCTCAGAGCTGATGAGCTGGAATCTGAGATTCAAAACCTACAGCACTTCCAAAAGTTATCTTGATGCTGTGTTCCAGGCATTCACATCCTGAAACTTTAAATATTTCAAATTTGGCTATTGCTCAGGGACAGGAGGGTATGACAGCATATGAGGCAAGTAGAGGAATCCTGAACATAGTATCAGAGGAACCTTCAGCTCCTGAACTTGTCCTACAGGTATCATTGAATCCCCGACAGTGTGGAAAGAGGCCATAAAATTTGCACTGCCCCTCCAACGAACATCCCATTGAGACCAAGTCCCTCACCCTATTCCCATAACCCCGCATTTACAACAGACACTCCACCTAACCTATACATCTTTGGACTGTGGTAGGAAACCAGGGCACCTGGTGGAAACCCACGCAGACATGGGGGGAGCGTGCAAACTTCACATAGTCGATTACCTACTGGAATCAAACCTGGGCCCTGGTGCTGTGAGGCAGCAGTGCTAACCACTGTGCCACCCCACTGCACTGTGGTCTAGGAACACATTCAAGTGGGGGAGCACACCAAAGAATTATAATGGTGGTGGATTCTATAAATAGGCAGACAGATTGCATATTTTGTGAACTAGACAGAGAGTCCTGCATGGTGTTTGAGTTTGAGTTTGATTTATTGTTGTCACATGTAAAGAGATACAGTGAAAATTGTTGTTTTGATTGCTATACAGGCAGATTGTGCAACACAAAGTACATCAGGACAGTAGAACAGAGTGTAGAATACAGTGTTACAGCCACAGAGAAGATGCAGGGAGAAACAGGTCAACATTAACATTTGAGAGATCGGTTCAAAAGTCTGATAACAATGGGGAAGAAGCTGTCTTGAATCTGTTCACACATATATTCAAACTTTTATGTCTTCTTCTGAACTGTTGCCAACCTGGTGCTAAGGTCAAAGACATCTTGAGTCAGCTGGAAAGGATACTGGAGAGGGAGGGACAGGATCCAATTGTTGTGGTCATCAACAAAGTAGGCAAGAAGAAGCAAGGGGTTTTGTTTTGGGAATGTCAGGAATTAAGAACAAAATTAAAAAGCAAAATCTTAAAGCTTGTAATCTCTCAATTATTTTCTGAGACATGTGGAAATTGGCAAAGAGATAAGAAGGTTAGGGATGTAAACTCAAGACTAAAGGAGTGGTGTGGGAATGAGGAGCTCCATTTTGTGAAGCACCGGCATCAGTTTTGAGACAGGAGGGAACTTTACCACCAAGATGGGCTCCACTTGATCTGAGACCCAGATTGGACAAAAAAGGCTAATTAGGTGTCACAAGGACTTTGTACAAGTTAACAATAATGGTATGGGTTTGAGAGAGATAAGGGGATCAGGGCTGGGAACTAAGCATCAAGGATATTCATTCTATCAATAGGTCAGTGGACAGAGGAAACATATGTTTACCCAGACAGTGGAGAGAATCTGGAATGCACTGCCTGGGAGGGTAGCTTCAGAGAGAAACTGCACAATCTTTAAAAAGTACTTTGATGAGCACTTGAAATGTCATAACATTCAAGGCTGTGGGCTTAGTGCTGAAAAGTGGGACGATGCAGATTTAGAATAGGTTTTTGTCAATGCAATCTTCATGAACTGAAGGTCCTCTTCCCTATTCTATGATCTTATAAACATTGATATTAGGAAAAATGAAACTGAAGTAAAAAACAATGTTATCATTAATAGTAGTGAAGAGGGGAAAAAAGGTCTGCCACAAAAGACTGTAGATGGCAGACAAATCAAATCCTTCTACATTAGATATAGAAACAGAAAGCACTGGAGAAAGGCTACAAATCTGGGGAGAGAGAAACAGAGCTAACATTTCGAGTCCAGTTTGAGGTGAGCTACCTGATAAAGGAGGAGCGCTCCAATTAAACCTGTTGGACTATAACCTGGTGTTGTGTGATTTTTAACTTTGTCCACGCCAGTCCAACACCGTCATCTCCAAATTGCATCTTCTGAAGAACTCATACTGTACTCATAATGTTGACTCTCTTTCTGCCTGCACAGATGCCGCCAACTTGCTGAGCTTCTTCAGCACTTCCTGTTTTTACTTCATATTTCTAGCGTCCACAGTACTTTGTCTTTATTCTCATAAAAAGTCTATTGGCTCATATTAATATTAATGGCACTGGACTGGAATGATACAACACTCAAGCACCACTAGGTGGAGTGCTAGCTTTCATTGGACTGAACTTAAGTTCATGCACAAATGAACTGCCTACATCAATTATTTATTAATATCTCAACACTCTTTCTTTGATAAGACTTACTCTGAATTGTTTTATGATGTAATTTACTTGTAATGGTGAACAGGATGTTCATGTCTCTCTGTCATTCAACTGCTTGACTTCTTACATACCAATTCTTTCCAGGCATATTGTTCTGGGGTTGGGCTAGGTCAATTAGCTTGTAGCAGAGTGATGCTAGCAGCCTGTGTTCAATTCTTGCACCAGTTGAGGCTACTGTGAAGGACTCTCCTTCCCAATCTTCCCTCCTCTGATTTGCTTGGCATATTCTGGGTTGGGGAGCAGCAAGGCCTATTGGAAACCCATCTGCACCTCTTGGGAACGAGGCATAGCTCCCCTCAGCTGGCTTCCCACCCATTTCTTTTCTGGGGAACTGTTGCTCCTCTTTCCAGTCCAGCAAGAACTGAAGAAAGAAAATGATTGTCATGGATTCTGTCAATACATACAGATAGAGGGATTTGTCCACTCTCGTTCAGAAAGATACTACTTAATAAAGTCTACTCTTCAAAGAAGTTAAGAGCAGTTAGGTTAGGAAATCCTGTTTAGAGGAAGTAGCAAATGAATACAGAAATAAGATTTGGGAATAGACAGACATGAATGTCAATGGCATAGACCTTTCATTAATGCAAATTGTCATGCATAAATGTGTTTGGGTTTTCAATTCTACAAAGTGCTCAAAAGATACAGAAATCGAGAAGCTTCTATTGACTAGATTCCCTACAGTGTGGAAACCATTTGGCCCAACAATTTCACACCATCCCTCTGAAGAGTAACCCACACCCCTACATTTACCCCTAACACTATGGGCAATTTAGCATGGCCAATTTACCTGACCTGCATATCTTTGGATTGTGGGAGGAAACTGGAGCACCCAGAGGAAACCCACGCAGATACAGGGAGAATGTACAAACTCCACACAAACAGTCACCTGAGGCAGGAATCGAACGTGGCTCCCTGGTGCTGCGAGGCAGCAGTGCTAACCACACACTCTCTCTAAGGCCTGGTTGAACTAATCACTCAAGTCCAAGGCATTAGTTAAATCTTTTCTGTATCTTTCATACACAGTTCTCAGATTTATTTGAAGAGTGCTGTTATGGGCAATACAGGGAAGGAAATTGAATGCTTATGCAATGCAATTTAAATAATAATGAAACTTTGCCTTAAATAAAACTTACCAGTCGAGAGCTTTCTCACTCACACCATCAACTGACTACTCAGATATCATGAAAATCACAATAATACAGTAAACTTCATGGTATTTCAGGATTTTTTGTTTCTGTTGGTTTATCGAGAACACCAGTTCATAAGGTGCCAATTAAAACAAAGTTTGCTGCATTGTCACAAAGCTGAGCATCGTTTCCAAGAAGAAAGTGCCATAACCTGTTAAAATGTAAAATAGAACTCCTGTCTGTCAATTGCGCCATGTTTTGTTTTATGGTTTAAATCTGACAGCTCCATCTGTTGAAAAATAACCCTTCTTTTGAAATCTGCACCTGTTCCTTTCTATTGATTAATACTTTGAAATGAAAATAAGATACCATTCTGCTCCATCCATTTCAGGCAATGTAGATGGAAACTTGTTGCAGCAGCTGTAACCATTATGAATACTCGGTGAGTTTTGAAAGCTGTTAATGGCTTCAGCTCAGCTTTGATAGAAAGAATTGATAAAGGAATGACTGATACTTGTAAGAAGTTGTGAAACCAAATACACTTTTATATTATTTGTTGTTTATTTCCAATTATGTACTTGAAGTATTATCTTTTTAATACTGGAGTAGTTCTTTTTTACCCTTTCCAATATCAGTGATACTTGATTTGAATTATATTATTTCAGTAGAGTTTTATCTTAGATTGTTAACAGTTGAATTTGAGGACTCCATGTAGTGGATTGTAATTGAATGATAATAAGGGGCACATGTTCGGCATTAAGGTGAGAAAGGCTGTTCTTAGGGCATATTGGGGAAGATGGAATGAAGGGCTTTGAGAGTGGCATTTGTGATTTCAGGGAGAATGGTGTGCAATGAGTTTGGGTGGAGTAAGGCAGCATGGGGTGGCATGAGAGTGGTGGTGGGGAGAAACTGGCAAAATTTAGAGACCCTTTAAATATTGTTGGAACTTTGGCTGCTGTGTTGAAGAATGAGTCAGACATTCTAATTGGTTTAAGGAGAAAGTGAGAACTGCAGATGCTGGAGAGTCAGAGTCGAAAAGTGTGGTGCTGAAAAAGCAGAGCAAGTCAGGAAGGATCTGAGGAGTATGAGAGTCAACATTTCGGGCATAAGCCCTTCAACATTCACGTGCTTTTCCAGCACTACCCTTTTTGATTCTAACTGGCCTGCCATACTCACACCCTTCATACATTCCATCATGGTTCACACGCTGCACTCCTAGCCTGACCATTGTGTGACACGACACTGTAGTGATTATAACGAGGTCAGCCAGGTGGACCTCATAGAATATGAGTTCCTTGATTGAGGTTGTTCACCTGGTCCAATCAGGGAACCCTGGCTGACAGATAAGAACAGGAGTGTCAGACATCTTGTTCGCTCTGAGAGCTGGATCAGTGTCAAGGTCTCTCCATGTGTAAATAAAGAGTGACTAGGTGTCAGGATACTGGCCTCTGTCGAGTTGTTTCAGATGTCCCAGGCAAAGTGATACAGGGCACTTTAGAAGCAACAAAAGTGAATGAATCATGTCTTTCTGAGCTCACAGCTTTCTGATCCACCTGGCTCAGTTGTAGTCTCTTAGAACCCATGCTGAATCCCTATGAAATTTACTTTTGTAATTATTGTCTTCTTTCCATTAGCAAAACAAGTTAGGGTTAAGATTGAGTTAAATGGTGATCCAAGTAATTGCACTAGTGTAAATTTGCATTAAAGGCATAATGCCAAAAAATCCAATAAAAATAGGGAGTATGTAGCACAGGACAGGCATTTCCTTTGGGACTACTTTTGATGTTGAGAGTAAATTGTCAGTTTTGTTTTAGGATGGGTTGCTAGTAGGTGAGGTAAGCACCAGCAGAGTGCACTGACAACAACATTTCCATAATACACCTCCTTACACAGAGCAGAACAGCCTTGACCTTTTTTAAAGAAAGAAATAACAAAGGCATCTTTAACTTTGTTAATTAGCTGATACTGATTTGGCTAAACACCCAGAGAAGCATTTTGCAGCTTGTTGAAATGCTGGAGAGTGACAGTTGCCATTATTCTGCTGAGCCAAATCAACAAGATGGTGCTGCAATAAGGCAGAGGAGAAGCAGTACAATAACCAATTCAACTGAGAGTTCAGTACCATCAGCTTATTTCATAGAATGTTGTTGAAGGTAAAATGAAGAACTACAGATGATGGAAATCTGAAACAAAAACAGAAATTGCTAGAGAAACTCAACAGGTCTGGTATTATTTGTAGAGAGAGAAAAACAGGTAACTTTTCAAATCCGGTGGCCCTTCACTGTTCTAACATAGGGTCATAGAACTCAAAACATTAAATCTACTTCTCTCTCCACAGATGCTGCCAGACCTGTTGTTGAAGTTACATTTTGTTAGCTGTTTGATGGCTGAACTACCTTCCATGACAATACCATTGTTGAATTTGGAGCCTTCCCCTGTACTTGTAAACATAAGGACTATTGATAACACTGCTTTGGAAAATGAAGACCTTGAATACATTTAATTGTGTGTAAAGTTTAAGTATAGTATCCTTTATTTTGGTTCAGCACACAATTGCATCCCATATAAAAGCTGAACTCAGCTCCCCAAGGGCAGCTCTGTTTGTATGCACTCTATTAACTCTGACCCTTTCTGCACATTTCTGCACTTTTTGAATCACTTTACAAGCTTCATTTGTGATCTTATTTTGTATTTGCTTTTGGCTGGTTAAAGGAACCCATATGTGTCAGCTGGCTCTCATCAGCTTATTTGCACTCTGCCTGTCTCTCTTTTATAATTTATCTGTGTGCAAGCTAAAGGATTTTGTTGACATCATTATTCTCTAGTTAATCACAATTTCCTAAAATGGCTACAGTGAATGCTCCAGCACGCACTATCTTGGCATACAGCAGTTAAAAACAAGTAGCACAGCCAATTGATTTAAAGAAACACTAGCCCTGTAACTCCATACAATTTTAATCTGATCATAATTTCTGGGATTTGCCCATTGGTAAGTTTTGGAACCAACACCAGTGAGATTGGTGGGATGGGTGGGTGGGATGGGTGGGGCATCAGCCTATTTAAATACATAGGAACATCACCTATAAGTTCCCACCAAGTCACAGAACATCCTGACTTAGAACTACGTTTCTGTTCCTTTATTGGGTCAATAGAACTCCTCTTATAACAGCACTGATGTATTTATGTCCCAAGGACTGCAAGGATTCAAGAAACCAGGTCTGCACCACTCTCTCAAGGGAGTTAGGACCAGGCAATGAATACTGGGCTAGCCAGTGAGACTCATATCCCATGCACAATGAACAGAAATACAATAAGCTGAGCCCTATCCTGCCCTATCTAAGACACATGCCACCCACAATATAGTACACAGATCAAGAAGCCCTTCATTAGCTCCCACATCCAATTCGTCCAGAAAACTGGCTGCCATGCCTCCTCAGATTTTTTTTTATATAAGGAAGAAGCTGAATAAGTACCATTTACAACACCTTTGGGCCACAACTCAGATCTGAACTCCAAGGTGAGCTCAAATGGAAAAAACACTGTTCTGAAATGGTTAATGCTGGAGATTGCATTAGTGCCACCCCGTCTGATGATGTCACCTAGCCCATGGTGGGAATCAGGGAGTCCATCCTTAGGTTACAATGTGTCATCTCTGCCTGCTGATAGTCTGAGTAAGTATGCCTACTGACCAATGCAACTTGTAAGTATTACCATCATGCAACACATTGCATCTTGTTAACATGAGTGCCTCTTGTTTTTAAGCCTCACTAGAGCTTCATCCTCTGATACAGTTAACTGAATAGGCCCTGAGATCAGTATGCACAGGAAAGTTGTAGGCTCTTGTGGCACATTGGTAGTGCCCTTACTTCTGGGCCAGATGACCCAGGTCCAAGTCCCACCTGCTCCAGAGGTGTCCCATAACATCCCCGAACAGGAATAGCTATGAAGAAGCAAAAACAGAAATTGCTGGGAAGGCTCAGCAGGTTTGGCAGCACCTGCGGAGAGAAATCAGTGTGAAAGTTGCAGGTTCAGCGATCCTTCCTCGGGCTATTTCCAGCAATTTCTATTTTCATTTCTGATTTCCAGCATCCACAGTTCTTTCAGTTTTTATCCATGAAGAAAGATTGGCAACCGTGCTCTATCCTGATAATAAGCTGTTCTTTCTAAGTTGAGAAGACAAGTGAGTTTTTCACTTTAAGAGCATTAGCACTTTAAGAATGGTCAGACAGTCAGACACTGTCTGCAAGTGGTTGAAAAGAGAAGGAGCTTACAGAATTTGTGGATTAAAAGAGCACAACAAAAGCAGTACCCCAGGCAAAACCCTCCACTTGTGAGCTGGCAACTGCTCCAGGAAAGACAAAATGGGGATAGAAAGAAATGACTGGTCATACTTGACAGCAGCAGAGTCCCTCCAAGAAGCAGGATCTGTGGTGGCATTCCTAAAATGACTTTTGACTGGGAAGCAACTGCTTTGGAGCCCCGGAGATAGAGTTAAAGATCCCTGAGGAATAGGGAAAAGGCTTTCAATTAATGATGCATAGGACAGAGCTGGGAGGGATAGAGGCAAAAAGGGACTTGTCAACACCATAGTGAGCATACACCACTGGGCATGACTGCAAGTGGTAGATTAAAAGATCATTTAATTAATTTATACTGAGACTGCAGCATCAGGAACAAGTTTTAGTCAATAAAATGGCAATTCAAAAGATTTGGAAGATGGAGTCTAACAAAAGAAGGAAGTTGGAAGAATTTTAATACTGTAATAACATTGGTAGAAATGTCTTTTAAACCTTGCAGTTAGTAGGAAGATTTGTTTTGCCACAGCCACAGAATTTTAATTGGAAATTGAGAATAGGAACATTCGCACAATATTAGGCCATAAAAGGTGGGAAAGAATCCATTATAGTGGATAAGAAGTGGGAAAAGTCCATCTAGGATGTTGAAAGCAGGAAATCTTCCATTTGCCTGCAGATGGTGTGAAACCACCATCTTGATGATACAAAAAGCAGGAATGTACCCACAACAATCACTCCCCCAGCAAGAGATACAGGGGTACAGTATTGCTTTTAGCAGAATTAAAGCTATATTAGAGGAAAACAATACAGAATTTAAAAACACAAAGAACAATACAGCACAGGAACTTCAGCTGTTCAAGCCTGTGCTGCCACAGTTTGCCCTTCCCTACTAAAACTGACTTCACTTACTCCCTCTATTCCCTTCCTATTCATGCATTCATCCAGGTACTTCTTGAATGCCGAAAATCACATGACACCAGGTTATAGTCCAAAAGGCTTACTTGAAAACACTAGCTTTCAGAGCACTGCTCCTTCACCAGGTTACACCTGGTGTTGTGTGATGTTTGAGCTTGTCCAGCCCTTGTCTCTGATTTCTCTCTCCACAGATGCTGCCAAACCTGCTGAGCTTCTCCAAAATTTCTGCTTTTGTTTCTGACTTACAGCATCCACAGTTCTTTCCATTTTTAACATTTAAAAACTACCAGCTTAAAGCCAGTTTTAAATAGTGAGGAGAATAATATGACAAAAATGGACTGATTCAACAGATAGGATTTAATATAAAGAGAGATTCATTTTAGTGAGAAGGATAAGTAGAGACAATGCAAGTTAAGTGGTATCATTTTAAAGGAGATGAAGAGAGAGAGATCTACGAGTCAAAGCATTTGCCTTTATGAAGTTTGCAAGTTGAAAAAGCTGTTTAAAAGAAACACAGAAGGAATCCTTGGCTTTATAATTTGAAGCATAAACTAAAGCAAATAAGATAAATCAAACCTTTATATAAAGGACAAAACTGGCAAGGCCCCAGCTGGTATATAATAGATAATATTTAGCACCTGACTTTAGGAAGACCTTAGAGATTTCACAGAGGAGATTTACTAGAATGTGACATTTATGTGGCTATTGACCTACTCCAATTTGCCTATCGGACCAACAGATCCACGTCAGATGCCGTATCACTTGCCCTTCACTCCTCCATAGAACATCTTGACACCAAGAACAGCTTTGTAAGAATCCTAATCATTGACGACAGTTCAGCCTTCAACACTATTATCCCCTCGAGACTGATTACTAAACTTAGTGATCTCGGACTAAGCCCCACTCTCTGCAACTGGATCCTCAGTTTCCTGACCAACAGGCCACAATCAGTGAACATTGGGGACAATATTCCATCCTCACTAATACTCAACACTGGAGCCCTCTAGGGGTGCACACTCATCCCCCTACTGTACTCAGTGTATATCCTTAACTGCGTTGCCAAATACCAGATTAATGCCATTTACAGGTTCGTTGATGACACCACCATAGTCGATTGAATGTCAAATGGCGGCGAAACAGACGACAGACAGGAGATGGAAGACCTGGAAGAATGGTGCACTGAGAACAACCTAGCTCTCAATGCTGACAAAACCAAGGAACTCATTATTGACTTTTGGTAGGATATTAACAGCACAGAGATGGAACGAGTGGAGAGTGTCAAGCTCCTGGGAGTGGTCATCCACAACAAGCTTTCTTGGACTCTTCATGTGGATGCACTGGTTACAAAGGCCCAACAACGTCTCTTTTTTCTTAGGCAGCTGAGGAAATTTGGCAGGATGGCGAATACCCTTACAAACTCTTATACGTGCGCCATCAGGAGCATTCTGTCCGGATGTATCACTACCTGGTATGGCAACTGTACCATTCAAGATCAGAGACAGTTACAGAAAGTGGTGAACTCGGCCCGGACAATCACAAAGGCCAACCTCCCATCTATAGAATCCATCTACCAGGTCCGCTGTCAAGGAAAGGCCGCCAACATTCTGAAAGATCCATCCCACCCTGGCAATGTTTTTCTACAACCTCGACCATCGGGGAGAAGATGCAGAAGCTTGAACACATGCACCAGCCAATTTCGAAACAGTTTCTACTCTACTGTTGTTAGAATACTGAATGGACTCACAAACTCTTAACATTCATCTGTACCTGTGTTTTTGTTTTTGCTGCTCTTTACCTATTAATTACATATCAATGCTACTTAACTCTGTGATCTGCCTGTATTGCTTGCAAGACAAAGCTTTTCACCGTGCCTCAGTACACGTGACAATAAATTCAATTCAATTCATTTCAATATTGAAGATGCGGGTGTGTTCTGTACAGCAGAGAATGTTAAGGTCGATTTGTTAGAGGTGTTCAAAATCAGGAAGGGGGTTTGCTGGAGTAATTAAGGAGCAATGGTTTTCAGAGGCTGATGGACACTCTGAAAACAAATTTAATATAATTGGCAAAATAACCAGAGGCAACTTGAAGGAAAAATCAATTGCAGTAAGTTGTTACGATCTGGATGGATGTTGGAAGAAGATTCAATTAAAATATTCAAAAGGGAACTGGTTAAAATTTGATGGGAATGGGACTAATTAAATACCTTTTTTCACTAGCCAGTGTAAGGAGAATGGACTGAACTGGCTCCTTCCATGTTGTATCATTCTCTAATTCCAATGTACTAGCAAGGTTGAGGATTTTGTCCTTTACAAATTTAAGCAATGGTTTGAAAAATCCTTTTGAATTTAGTGAGCAAAAGATCAGAGGGCCAAGAATCATATTTTTTATAATATTATCATTTACAAATGGTGTAATATTGCAATTCTCAATGATTTATGCAAATCTGTAAACAAAAATAGATTTGCCCATCATTTATCATGCACTTAATTACCTTATAATCAACTCAAGTCTTTATTCCACTAAAAAGATTGAAATGTTATGTCTAACAACTTATTGAGCTGTAGTAGTTGAGATTATGTGAATGTTTTAAGTATTTCCACAGAAACCATCTTGATTAGCCAATCATATTGCATTATTTGGATAATTGTTCTCTTATTAAGAATAAATGTTTAGATTAGATTAGATTAGATTACAGTGTGGAAACAGGCCCTTCGGCCCAACAAGTCCACACCGACCCGCCGAAGCGAAACCCACCCATACCCCTACATTTACTTTATTGCTGGAACAGCACAGCAGGTCAGGCAGCATCCAGGGAACAGGAGATTCGACGTTTCGGGCACAGGCCCTTCTTCAGGAATGAAGAAGGGCCTGTGCCCGAAACGTCGAATCTCCTGTTCCCTGGATGCTGCCTGACCTGCTGTGCTGTTCCAGCAATAAAGTTTCAACTTTGATCTCCAGCATCTGCAGACCTCACTTTCTCCCCTACATTTACCCCTTACCTAACACTAGGGGCAATTTAGCATGGCCAATTCACCTGACCCTGCACATCTTTGGACTGTGGGAGGAAACCGGAGCACCCGGAGGAAACCCACGCAGACACGGGGAGAACGTGCAAACTCCACACAGTCAGTCGCCTGAGGCGGGAAATGAACCCGGGTCTCTGGCGCTGCGAGGCAACAGTGCTAACCACTGTGCCACCGTGCCGCCAGTTGCTGACCAACTGACCATACATGTGCAATGTGAATAATGGCTATGCTAGTCAGGCAGCATTCGAGGAGCAGGAAAATAGATGTTTTGGGCAAAAGCGCTTCATCAGGAAGTTTGGCTTTTTATGATTACCCTCAAGACGATGGCAGTAAGCTATCTTCCTAGACTTCTGCAGACTGTGTGGAGTATTGAGTCTACTACAAACACCTTAAAGATCATGAAGCAATGCTGATGTATAACTAAGAGAGAGCTGGAGAGGGAAATCATTGAGGAGACATTATGAGCCCATGTAGATCAATGACTGCCTAAATTGTGAGTCTGTAAAGAATAAAAGGTAATTGTTAAAATCTTCACAGACTACTGCAGAGTCTTTTCAAAGACAATGAGAAACTACCACTCTGACCAGGAGACAAAAGAGGTCATGTGCTGCAGATACAGTCACAACACTTGTTTTTTGTTTTAGTTTGATACAAACGAGTAAAACCATTTCAGAGGGCAGTGATGAGTCATAGGTATTATTTGGATCTGGAGGCACCCAGAGGACAGTTTCCTCTTCTCAACAACACTGGTAAACCAGATGGGTTTTATGATAATGAGAATAACAGTATTAATTAACTGGGCGAGTTATGAACTTGTGCTTCCAGACCATAAGAAGAAGCTTCTGCATTAACACAATGTTTCTGCCCCAATATGTAAAAGGTACAATGAACATTCATAGTTATTAATACCTCCATTGCATAAGCTGTGACATTATAGTTCCTTCAGGCTTGCACTGCAAAAACTACCCCTTAGAAACCTAAAGTATCCAAATTTGAACCCTTGTATCACACGTCCAACCAAATTAACCCTGAACATGCTACTAGAGAAGTTAATATTCCAGCCCAATTCTTTCAAGGTACATTTCTGATTTTGAAAAATATAGATAAATTTTTGCCTCAAGGGGATTTTCACTGTAGGATTCAATTCCTGACTTAAGAACATTGCTAGTGACTTGAAAAACCTGCATAAAACTATGTAATAGTTAATTTATATTCTGACAACATGGGACTCCCCAGTAATTCATACTCACTGGCAATTTACACTACTTTGTTCAGCTATCTAGTTATTTATTTTTATGTTCCCATTTTTATTTTGTACTCCCTACAGCCTGATTCTTAAATTGCATATAATACTCTTAGACCAAATCTGAAAAATACGTTATCACTAGTAATTGAAGTATTTGATATTGAGCTGAAAATGTGTGGTTGGAAAAGCGCAGCAGGTCAGGCAGCGTCCAAGGAGCAGGAGAATCGACGTTTCGGGCATGAGCCCTTCTTCAGGCTCATGCCTGAAACATCGATTCTCCTGCTCCTTGGATGCTGCCTGACCTGCTGCGCTTTTCCAGCAACACATTTACGGCTCTGATCTCCAGCATCTGCAGTCCTCACTTTTTCCCCGTATTTGATATTGAGCCAAATTTATGTTTTCTCTTTTTTGCTCATGTTGACATGGTCTCTATTTGAGAACAAATAATACTATTATTTTATAGTACTTACTATCCAATGCAGTTTTGATATTTAACTTTGGGGTCTTAAGTCCAGTGGGAAGGAAGGCTTGAGACCGAAGTGACATGAGAAGAGGCTAGTTGTCAACTTCTGTATTTCACATGCAATTCCCTGCAGCAGCTGAGGTCCAATGTTTTACAACATTATGAATCTGATTAGATGATCCCAGGGCAGTAATGATGGACCTGAGCACTGATGATGTCTCCATAAATCCATCATTGGCATGGCTGCCTTGGCTAGGGCAGGAGTCCCTTTAACCTTCCTCATTTTCAAAGAAATACAATGCAAGACATGAATGTATTGTAAATGGAGAGGACTCCAGCACCTCCTCAACAACCCCTGCTTCCAAAATAATCAATCAGGCGCCCAAGGAACCATTGCAATTTTGGGTCTTTAGTAATATCTGATGCAAGTTTAAACTAAGTCAGCATACCTTTGGGCCCATGTAAGCTATGTAAATTCATTTAAATCAGATTACATTTATGCATCTAACTAGTATTCAACATCCAGTGCCACAGGGAAGATAATATATTCAGACAATACCAAAATCCCAGGCAAATGCTTTCCAAAAGGCAGTGCAAGGGCAGCCTCTGAAAATTGAGTAATAATCTCCTCTTTGAAGAAGCTTTTCAAGGTTAAAATAAATATAGTACATATTACAGGCATGTGTCCAATTTAAATTAGATCTCACAGAGTAAAAAGTTGTCAAAAGCTTAAAGAAGGGAAGGCTGATGATACCCCTGAACCAAAGAAACGATCAGTGAAATAAAAGAGCACTAGGAAACAATAAGTCAGCTGGCCAGACTAAAGCAGCCTATTATGGGGATAGCATCTGAACAAAAACTGAAAATTGGAGCTCAGGTTTCCAGGAGAATTATTTGAAGGAACTTTTCACACACAAGCTGCTGGAAGTCTGAAACTCTTACCCCTTAAAAGCAAATAGAAATGAAGTAAATTGAAAACTTCAAAAAGTAAATTGGTAGATTTTTATGAGATGAAGCTATGAAGGGATACAGCATGAACATAGAATATCGAACATTACAGTGCAGTACATGCCCTTCAGCCCTCGGTGTTGCACCGACCTGTAGAACCAATCTGAAGCCCATCTAACCTACACTATTCCATTCTTGTCCATATGCCTATCCAATGACCATTTAAATGCCCTTAAAGTTAGCGAGTCTACTACTGTTGCAGGCAGTGCGTTCCACGCCCCTACTACTCTCTGAGTAAAGAAACTGCTTCTGACATCTGTCCTATATCTATCACAACTCAATTTAAAGCTTTTACCTCTCGTGCTAGCTTTCACCATCTAAGGAAAAAACCTCTCACTGTCCAACCTATCTAACCCTCTTATTATCTGATATGTCTCAAATAAGTCACCTCTCAACCTTCTCTCTAACGAAAACAGCTTCGGGCCCCTCAGCCATTCCTCATAAGACCTTGCCTCCATACCAGGCAACATCCTAGTAAATCTCCTCTGACCCCTTCCCAAAGCTTCCACATTCTTCCTACAATGCAGTGACCAGAACTGTACGCAATACTCCAAATGTGGCTGCGCAAGAGTTTTGTACAGCTGCAGCATGATCCCATGGTTCTGAAGCTCAATCCCTCTACCAATAAAAGCTAATACACCATTTGCCTTCTTAACAACCCTATCAACTCGGGTGGCAACTTTAAAGGATCTATATATCTGGACACCGAGATCTCTCGGCTCATCTACACTATCAAGAATCTTACCATTAGCCCAGTATTCTGCATTACTGTTATTTCTGCCAAAGTGATTCACCTCACACTTTTCCACATTAAACTCCATTTGCCACCTCTCAGCCCAGCTCTGCAGTTTATCTTTGTCCCTCTGTAACCTACAACACTCTTCATCACTATCCACAACTCTACCGACCTTAGTGTCATCCACAAATTTACTAACCCATCCTTCTATGTCCTCATCCAGGTCAATTATAAAAATAACAAATGACAGTGAACCCCAACAGTAACTGAACCCCAGGATGAATATTTCCTATCAACCACCACTCTCTGTCTTCTTTCTTCTGATCCAAACCGCTAAATCTCCCTGAATCCCATGCTTTCATGTTTTGTGTGATAGCATACCATGGGGAACCTTATCAAATGCCTTATTGAAATCCATATACACCACATCAACCACTTTGTCATTATCCACCTGTTTGGTCACCTTCTCAAAGAATTCAATAAGGTTTGTGAGGCACGACCTATCCTATCTCTTATAACCCTTTCCAACACTTAACCCACAACCAAAGTAAGGCTCACAGGTCTATGATTACAAGGGTTGTCTCTACTCCCTTTCTTGAACAAGGGAATAACATTGGCCATCCTCCAGTTTTCTGGCACTATTCCTGTAGACAATAATGACATAAAGATCAAAGCCAAAGGCTTAGCAATCTCCACCCTGGCTTTCCAGAGAATCCTAAGATGTATCCCATCTGGCCTAGGGAACTTATCTATTATTACACTTGCCAGAATTGCTAACACCTCCTCCTTATGCATCTCAATCCCATCTAGTCTAGTAGACTGTACCTCAGTATTCTCCTTGACCACATTGTCTTTTTCTAGTGTGAATATTGATGAAAAGTATTTATTTAGCACTTCCTCTACCTCCTCTGATTCCACACACAACTTCCCACTACTCTAGTCATTCTTTTATTCCTGATATATCTATAGAAAGTCTTAGGGTTTTCCTTGATCTTATCCACCAACAACTTCTCATGTCTCCTCCTGGCTCTTCTTAGCTCTCTCTTTAGGTCTTTCCTGGCTAACTTGCAACTTTCAAGCACCCTAACTGAGCCATCATATCTCATCCTAATATAAGCTTTCTTCTTCCTCTTGACAAGAGATTCAACTTCCTTAGTACTCCACACTTCCCGCAATCAACAACTTCCTCCCTATCTGTTCGGCATATCCTTAACAAGGACCCGCAGCAGCTAGTCCTTGAATAAGCTCCACATTTCAATTGAGCCCATCCACTGCAGTTTCCTTCCCCATCCTATTCATCCTAAGTTTTGCCTAATTGCATTGTAATTGCCTTTCTCCCAGCTATAACTCTTGCCCTGTAGTATATACTTATCCCTTTCCATCACTAAGGTAAACGCAACTGAATTGTGGTCACTATCACCAAAGTACCCACCTACCTCCAAATCTAAAACCTGGCTGGGTTCATTACCCAGCACCAAATCTAATGTGGCCTCACATTAGAGCCCCAATTATCCAGGAATCCAAAACCCTCCCTCCTGCACCATCCCTCTGGCCACATGTTCAATTCCTCTCTCTCCCTATTCCTCGCCTCACTAGCACGTGGCACAGACAACAAACCAGTGACAACAACTCTGTTTGTTCTAGCTCTAACCTTCCAGCCTAGCTCCCTGAATTTCTGCCTTATATACCCATCCTGCTATGTCTTTGGTGCCTATGTGGACCACGACTTGGAGCTGCTCCCCCTCCAGGATCCTGAAAACACGATCAGAGACATCACAAACTCTGGCACCTGGGAGGCAACAACCAACCGCGAGTCTCACTCGTTCCCACAGAACCTCCTATCTGTCCCCTAACTATGGAATCCTCAATGACTAATGCTCTGCTCCTATTCCCCTTCCCTCTGAGCCACAGGAACAGACTCTGTGCCAGAGACCTGTGCCCCATTACTTATCAATCCCCCCCCGCCAAACAGTGTCCAAAATAGTATACTTGTTGTTGAGTGGAATGACCACAGGGGATCACTGCACTGCCTGCCGGTTCCCTGTCCGTCCCCTGACGATAACCCATTTACTTTCTTCTTTTACCTGAGGTGTGACAATCTCCCTGTAACTCCTCTCAATATCCGCCTCCGGCTCCCGAATGATCTAAAGTTCATCCAGCTCCAGCTCCAGTTCCCTGACACAGTTTTCAAGGAGCTGAAGTTGGGTGCACTTCCCACAGATGCAGTTACCGGGGAAACTGGTGGTGGCCCTTACCTCCCACATTTTGCAAGAGGAACATACAACTGTCCTAACTCTCTTTCCACTATTCTCAATTCCCAACGGGACTACTGAAAAACTGAAAAAACAAATAAACTAGTCACCTTATCAATCCGGTGCACAGAACCTCTTTTTTGGTTAGAGGAGAAGGATGGCTGGGAGATATTACCCGAGAAGTATTTCAGGTAAAGCAACCACCCAAATATAAAGCCTCACTTCCCCAGTAGTCTCGTGTCCACTCCTGCTCAGTGTGCGCTCAGCCTATACACCAGGTACGCTTTTACATCTTTTAAAATATACCATCTCGTTGGGCCTCTGGTCCTCATTGTCTCTCCTCCCACTCCAACTGCTGTTGAAAAAATGAGGAATGCTGAACTCCCCAGGAAAGCTTTTATATCTCTTAAAATATACCATCCCGCCGGGTCTCAAATAAATGAAGATGAGTAGACTGGGTTCTTAGACATGACCTAATTGAAAGGAGAAACAGGCTCAATGTGCCGTTCCTGTTCATATTTACATAATAAAGTGATACAATTGTTTTACTGATATGTGATTTCCATGTGGAAAAGTTACCCATTGAAAGTAATTTGATTTTGAATGATTGTGATAAACATATTGTAGCATTTTGGCATTCTATGTCATCAAAATCAAGAGAGATATACTTCCCTCCATTTCTCTCTTATGCGCTCCCAGTTTTAGAGTCAATGAGTTTTTACAGCTAAGAAATAGACCATTTGCCTCATTGTGTCTGCACTGGTTATCGAGCATCCAACTATTTGAATACTTGCCCTGTACCTTTTTACGCGGTGGCATTTCAACTGCTCATCTAAATACCTCTCAATGTCTTGAGAAGTCCCAACACTACCACCTTTTTCAGCATTTAGTTCCAGATACCTCTGGGTGAAAATAGTTTTCTTCAAATTCCCTCTAAACTTCCTGCTTCTTAAATCTGTGCTGCTGTTATTGACCATTCAACTAAGGGGAAATGTTTAATCCTATCTATCCTGTTTAGAATTAGAATTAGATTGTATTGTCACATGTACTCATGTTATATACCACAATCAGATCCTCCCTCAGTCTTCTCTGCTCTAAGAATATTAACTCTGGCCTCTCTAATATCACTTCATTACTGAATTGTTCCAGCCCAGGCAACATCCTGGTGAACCTCCTCTGCTCTCTTTCTTATGCAATCAAATCCTTCCTATAGTTGAGCAGCCAGAACTGCATGGGAAAGGAACATCTGGGCCTGTCAGAGGTTTAGCTCCACTCTCTAAGCTCTTTTACTGGGAGTTAATGGAATGCATTTAAATTTCCCTCTTCCAGGAATCTCCAACTCAGCTTCAAACTTCAAGAAGTATTTCTCACAATGATCAAATCAAACCTGAACTTTATTCCGCCAAAGACAAACTTTCCCCTGCCCCTTTGCCTCAGTGGTGGTTCTGAAAGGTGAGTGAATGTTTTGTACCTGAACGGGGAGCAGGCACTTTTGCAATGGAGGACAACTATGTTCTTGGCCAGACCACACTAACTAATCCAGAGGGAGAATTGAAGGGAGAGTCAGAAAGAAGTTAAATAAATCACCAGCATAATACATTGATAATGTTACTTTAAAACATTTTGTATATTTTGAACTAGTTGTTGTCTTTTTTTAATTCTTGCATGGCATGAATGTATGACTGGGAGAAAGTGAGGACTGCAGATGCTGGAGATCAGAGCTGAAAATGTGTTGCTGGAAAAGCGCAGCAGGTCAGGCAGCATCCAAGGAGCAGGAGAATCGATGTTTCAGGCATGAGCCCTTCTTCAGGAATATGAGTGTATGACTGGCAAAGCCTGCATTTGTTGACCTTCTCCAACTGCACCTTGAACTGAGTGGGCAGATTAGAGTCAACCACATTACTGTGGGTCTGGAGTCACATGCAGGCAGACTATTTAAGCGTGACAGATTTTTCGCCCTAAAGGACATTGATGAATCATATGAGTTTTTATGACAATCAATGAAACTCATGGTCATCATTAGTAAGGCTAACATTCAATTTCAGATTTTATTGATCGAATTTAAATCCTACCAGCTACCATGGTGGGATTTGAACTCCTGTTCCCAGAACATAAATCCCATTTTAGCTGCTGGGTATCCCAGCGCATGGGGAGCTGACGGCAGAGTGGTACTATCACCAGTCTTGTAATCCAGAGACATCATATGGACATACGGGCTTGAGTTCTGCCATGGCAGAAGTCGGAATTTAAATTCAATAAAAATCTCAAATTAAGAAACATTTAAGAGGCACTTGGATGGGTAAATGAATAGGAGGGGTTTGGAGGGATATGGGCCAGGTGCTGGCAGGTGGGACTAGATTGGGTTAGGATATCTGGTCGGCATGGACGGGTTGGACCGAAGGTTTTGTTTCCATGCTATACATCTCTATGATTCTAATCTGATGAGGACCATTGAACAACTATCATAAAAACCCATCTGGTTCACTAATGTCCTTTAGGGAAGGAAACTGCTGGCCTACATGTAACTCCAGACTCACAGCTATATGGTTGACCTTTAATGCCCTGTAAGCAATTAGGGATGGCAATAAATGCTGACCCAGCTAGTGCCACCCACGTGCTGTGAATGAAGGTTTTAAAAAAAGTCTTTGTTTTTTGGTTTGGTGACGTTCAGTGAAACCTGAGGGAAATTGCCTTATGAGAATACTTAAGATCCCAACTCACTTCCTGAGTGGGGTTTGATTGCTTCACTCTAATTGTCAAAATTGCACCCATTTGTGTGGCTCATGATGCAAAACATCATACAGACTCCTCTTTGTCATGATGCTAATTAGGCACAGTGTTCCCTGCACCCAGAATGTGAATCTATAAACTAGGCACTGTCTAAACCTGCGCATCGTGAAGGGACAGGAAGAGCTCCTTACCACAAGGTATCATAATGATTCACTGTGTATCAGTGGGGAGAAGATCTTCTGGCCAATCTATCTAACCTGCACATCTTTGGAGTGTAGTAGGGAACCAGAGCATCCAGACTAATCCATGCAGACATGGGGAGAAGGTGCAAACTCCACACAGACTGTCGCCTCAGGGTGGAATTGAACCCAGGTCCCTGGCACGGATGTAGCAGTGCTAACCACTGAGCCAGCCCTTGTGTTAGAATTGTTGTTAATACATTGCTCATACCTGATACTGTTAGAAATCAGTTTTGTTACTCCTTTGAAAGGAAACAGCAGGAACTCCAGGATGGGAGGATCCTTTAAACCTGGTGCTAAGCTTCTGTGGTTCACATGAGAGAGAGTTTTCTATATTCTGCAAAGAGAGAGTTTTCTATATTCTGCAAGGTGTAAAGAATCATATCTCAATAGTTATGTCTTTTGGAACTCCTTGCCACAGAGAGCTGTGGGGTAGGCTCCTTGTGTATATTTAAGGTTGAGATGGATAGATTCTTGACCAGGAAAGGAATCAAGGGTAATGGGGCAATGCAGCAAAGTGGAAGTGAGAATTCCCACTGATTGATGGAATAGTCTCAAGGGGCCGAACTCCTGATGCCATTTCTTATGGTCTTATGCTATGGACAATATTCGTAAACTCTCGTCTGATGTGGTGACTCATTATTTTGGTTGCACATTTCCTTCAGCAGTTCTGATAATGGCAATGTTCTCACACATTTGTCACAAAGCTAGTCTCTATTTTTTCTAAAAGCTGTTCCTTGACTCAAGAAGACTCTGTCCTTGAATTTTTTCAGAGGGGTAATACACCAGGCTGGGCTCCCATCAGTCTGGTTTGGTACAGAGATGAAAAGGATTTTGGGAGGTCTTTTATTTATATGTAAACAGATGAGACTTCAGGCTAAAGTGGTCATGCTTTAGAAGTGACCAGTATAAAGAGAAAGTAGTGGTCAGCTCTTTAGCTAGCTCAGCAGCTTTAGTTCAGTCTTGAAGTTCAACAGGGAGCTATACAGAAACAAACTCTCTCTTTTCTGCCCTTCAACTTCAACCTGTAAGCATTTATACTGGGTTTTAAAGTGAGTTTGCTTATTGGGACTGTTGTGTATATTCGGAACAGCATAATTAAGTCTAGTTGGATAGTTTGAGTTCTGTAGGGGTTTTTATTCTGTTCTTTGTGTTTCATTGAGTAATGTTTCGAATATATGTTTTTTGTCTGTTTTAAAATCTAATCGTCAACCTAGCTATCTTACTCCATGGAATTTTCACTGTACACTTACCACAACAAATTGCAAAGTTATGGTCTGGGGCTGCCTGCTTAAGAATGTTTTGAATGGCATCATGGTAGCTCACAAACCCCCCAACACACTAAAACAGCAGCGAATGAACTTGAAAGACCCTATACAGACAACGAGCAAAACTAATGTCATTTACAAAATATCGTGCAAGGACTGTAACAAACACTACATTGGACAAACAGACAGAACACTAGCCACCAGGACACATGAACACCAACTAGCCACAAAAAGACATGACCCTCTCTCACTAGTATCCTCACATATGGATGAGGAAGGACACTACTTCGACTGGGACAACACATCCATCCTAGGACAAGACAAAGACATGCATGAGAATTCCTAGAAGCATGGCATTCCAATCGGAACTCTATCAACAAACACATCAAGTTAGACCCCATCTACCACCCTCTGAGAAAAGGTAAAGGAAGTGACTTCACCACAGGAAATAACATCGCCACAGGAAATGACATCACCAACCCAAAGAAACCCAAATGTATAAATGGAAAGCAGGAATTTTCAGCAGTGCTTTGCCCGGAGGCCCTCTGAAGATGTTACCTAGTAGGATAACGAAATGTCTGGAAATGAGCCTTCCAGCTCAGTGAGCAAACCTACATCCAAATGTTTTGAGTGTTCTGACCTAGTCCATTACACATTATTATTCTGAAGTCATTGGAGGGATTGTTTTATCTGCTGAAATAAATTTTGGTGGCAATATTGGATGTTGTGTTTTTATTCTATGATGTCTTCACGTGTGTTGAAAACTGTCTTTAAAAGATATTGGACTAGAACCTGCATGAGGTTTTTGTTTGCAGCATTTCCCCATGATTTCTGAAAGTCATCTGCCACCGTTATCAGAGGAAATTTAGAGAAACCTCAGAGAAATTCAACTCAACAAAGCAAACAGCAGTCCCTCTCAATGCAGATGCTTACCCTCATTAAAATATACTCGCAACTTCAATTCCTAACACGAGCCTGAGTGAATGTTTCTTAAATCCAAGCACGAGTTATGCCTGTGAAAGAATTAAAGTAATTAATCAAGTTGACAATTTATATATTGTAAAAAATAAATATGGCATTCAAAGCCATAAATATTTCAAAGACTCACTTTATTTAAACATGTCTAGTTTAATATATTCTACAGTTTAAAATGATGAGGTGTCATAGAACAAGAAGAATACAGCTGAGCTACTGGACAGACCACCAACTTAAAAAAAAAGACACTTTTCCTGCAGTCCAATCTCTTCTTAAGCTAATGGACATCTCTCTCCCTTCCCTCGAAACTTTCATCATGATGCAGCAGATTCATCCCACCTCATCTTGCCTCTAGCTAGATGGCAAGTCATGCATGGATGGCCTGATGTTTCTTACTATAATTCGAGGGTTGGTGATATTGTTTGTTCACATTGATGAGCTAGCTGCTGTGTTGCCTTACTGGTGGGGGGGAGGGGGGGGAGGGGGGGGGGGGGGGTTGCGGTTGGTGGCAAGTGGTGGTGGAATCCCGGCAGTAAGCCAGAGATAGAACTTCCATTTGGCATCAGCTCACAGTCACAATCCCCCAGCCATCAAGGTCCCAAAGTCTTTGAGATCAGAGTGATTGCACGTTACATTAAGTAAGGTCTGAGAAGGCTTTATCAAAAATAAATAAAACTTGCCATAATTCAGAAAGTGGAATTAAATAGCTTTAAAATGTTTGTAAATGAACAGACTTCCCTTAACTGTTGAAACAAAAACAGAAATTGCTGGAAAAGCTCAGCAGGTCTGGCAGCATCTGTAGAGAGAAGATAATATTTTGGGTCAAGAGAATTAACTCAAAACAGCAATTTCTGTTTTGTTTCTGATTTACAGCATTCTTTTGTTTTTTCCTTAATGCTCATTCTCTCTCCTCTTTCCTTCTTTGTTTCTCTGCACCCTGCTTAAAATCCTGATGCATCTCATTTTTCCCAGTTCCAATGTGAGGTTGCCCTTTTGTGAAATGTCTGGAATTTAGTTTCAGCAGAAAGGGGGTTCTCCCACTCCACTTCCCACACACACACACCCTGACAAACCACACACACCCCATCAGTTGAAGAACTTGCAGAAGTCCTGTGTTACTGCTATCTAGGAGACCTTATGTTCTTTAAGTGTGTTCACTGGCCAGCATCTATTCTCCAATGCTATCAAGGCCCAGGAAGAGAGATGTCCCATCCCTGAGAATCACCGACTGACAAGAAGCCACTGCCAACAGCACCATGGGTTGCTGATAATGTTCCAAGACCTACTAAAAGGATCTTTGCAGTTAGGTGAGTGGATGCGATAGTAGTCCCTGGCAAGCCGAGGGGAAGGGGGATTAGATGCAAAGGTGTCAGAGGATTCATTGTCTCCTGATGTTGGATCCCTCAGTCGGGCACTGAGAGCTGGTTAATGAGGAAGCCACCACTATGTAGCCACTGGCCAAACTAATGGCCTTCAGGAGCCATTGGGGCCTTTGTCACTCCCATCAAGTTTTTGGTCACCTCTAAATTCTAACAGGATCAGGAATAACTGACTTTAAGTAGCTCATTTATGAGTTTAGCCAGCAGGTGGAATTCTTGTGTTGGGTCTTTCCAGCCCTTGAATAATTTGAGGACATTTTTCCAACCCAGGAATTGGAGAGTGACCTTCCCATTCATTTCTACCTGCACCTGTACAAGTCTACACCGCAGCACCGACAACCCCGCCCCTCTGTCATTACTATCATGTACTGTGCTCCATTAAATTCAATCCATGATCTGATTCTAGTTTATTCTATTCCTTTATCAGGTCCAGTTCTACAGATTCTCGATTTCCATACACCATGAACCATGCTTTTGTCAAGGTTTTTAAACTCTGAAATGAGAAACCTTAGCTGTCCCAAGCTAGTCGCACACTGTGCTCAGGAAATAAAGTCCATTCATTCGGACAGTTCGGCGTAACTGTATAAAACCTATGCAAATTAAAAAGTGCAAACTGGAGAATTATCTGTCATACAGGCCTTACTGTGACTATTGTGCTCATTGCTGAAGAAGCAACAATAATTGATCACACCAGCTCCCCAAGGGAAAAGTGATGTCTACTTGCATGTGCATGAAATGTAGCAGTCCAACACAGCCAACTGACATGAAATGTTAGTGCTCATGATTAATTTTTCTTTTACTTTGAAGCTCAAGGCCCAGGTGATGAAATATAGCAACATGTGATTGGTGTAGTTATGTGGAAGTTCTAAGGATAATCATTTTCTGTTGCTATGTTCCTTTATTCTCTTTGACTCATTCTATTGACTGATTTTATTCTGGAATTGCACTGTTCAGTCCATCCTCATATATTATTGTTTTACTGTGGCTTGAGCATCCACATAGCCCACCCAAATTTCCTGTCAGTGGGATAGTTGTATCTCTGCTTAGCTGCCTGGATGTATTTCACCACCATTGCTGGGTTAGAATTCTGTCAAAGGGAAATTAGTTAGCGTGTATCATAAGCAGCTGGTCCCCACCCAGCTGCCCTCTCTGACCTTGAGCTTTCCTCCTTATTTTGTACTGATAGTGTGTTTCCTGATTAATGCGTGTTGTTTGTTCAGGAATTATATCAACTTGATTAAGCGGTTTCCATTCCTAAAGTGGATTGTGTGGATTCTTCATTTATCTTCCTAATATCTTTTCAGATAATAGCCAGGAGAAAATGAAAGTAACTTGGCAGTTAAGTAATTGTGTCTTTGATGCTTTTCCAAATTGTGTTTTGGAAGGTTGGCCTGTCATGCAATGGAATACTTGAATCAGATGTATAAATGCATGCGTGGAGTCAGCTGTATGTATTGGCAACAGACTACAAATCACCTTTTTTGCAAAACAGCAGGAAGAATTTTCAATTTACATGTTCACATCTGGTAATAATGTACCCCTCAAAGTGCTCATCCCATAATGCCCAGCAGCCACATTCAAAATACAACCATGTGCTTCTGTTCATTGTTATTATTTCAATAACTTTCCAATTGCTTGAGAATATGATAGAAGTTTTTTAGCCAGCAAACACATAACTGTATTCAGGTTTTCTTGGGATCTGCTTCTGTTTCTTAATTCTTAAGATATGAAGATTGAGGAAAGCACTGCTATCAAAGAGATAATGGAAGTAGAAACATATATTAAAGCCTAATTCTAGTAAAAGGTGCATTTACATTTCACCTTTAGAACATCCCAAAATGTTTCACAGTTAATCAGGTTTCCGATCAAAAGCTAAGAGCTGTACTTTTGAAATGTGGTCAATATTGTTTTGTGGCAAATGCAGCAGTTAATTTGAACACAGTGTGTTTCCAGCAAGCTGCAATGAGGCGATTGATGAGATCGAGTGATAGAATCTCCATACAGGCTCTTCCAATCTTCCATCATACTTTGGCAAATGATCAAACAAAATCACAAAGCATTAGTTTAATTGCCCTTTTATGCAATTTCTCTGGTGTTCCAATTTTCTGCTGAGCTTATAGTAAACATTGGCCAGAACTTCTGTGGAAACTAGCTTTCAACTTGTTTTAGCGGCATCAGTTAACAGATAAATGTGAACCAGAATACCAAGAAAATATCTACTGTTCAGATCACCATTAGACCCTTTACATCTAAGTTGGCCTTAGGTTAGCATTATATTCAAAGGAAATTTGACAGGGCTAGACCTTCCATACCATACTGAAGTAACAAACTAGATTCTGTGTTTAAATCTGTTGATCTGATTCAGGCGGCAGTGCTCCTGCCAGTAAGAGTGATTTTTCTCTATCCTCCATCTGCACCAAGCTAGGACACTAATTGGGAGGATGGGAAACCTGGCAAGACAGCAGATATTGATAGGTTTAAATCAGCATCTGTAAAGTGGAGGATGAAGCAACAGGAGTGAAATAGAGCTGCAGTTTTGAGAGTGTGAGCCTTTATCAATCTTGATGAAGATGAGGAGGTAAAAGGCTCAAAAGACATAGGTAACTAAATGCTGCTAGAAACAGTTTGTTCCTGACAAACTATCCATGGCTTATGAGCAGATTAAAGATGATTGGTGGAAACAGATGTAGAGGCATAAAAATAGCATTAAACGCCTAACAATCGCATATAACCCTGACTTGCATATGGTCCCTAGATTTCCTCCATTCTCTGATGGGATCTAGATAACTGCCATCCCCAAATCAAGGTCTTCTCAAAATTGCAAGTTGCTGGTACATTTTTGTCTGCACTTCTAACAAAGTTATCATATGAAAAAATTAGCATAATGTAAGATAGTCTACCAATTAACATTAATATATTCTACCACCTCCATTAATGTTGTTCTAATTGTAATTGTTCAGGGTGTCTTCAAATTGAGCTATTCCTGCAGCAGAACATCAAATTTCTGATCACTGGACAGCAACATTTCAGTCCCAATAACTTTTCTTCAAGGTAGAAGTAGACCTAAGGGCATACAAGGGTAGACCTGATCTAAGAGTTAAAGTTCCAAATTGGAAGGCTAATTTTGATGGTATTAGGCAAGAACTTTCAAAAGTTGATTAGGAGAGGCCATTTGCTGATAAAGGGATGGATGGAAAGTGGTAGGCCTTCAAAAATGAGATAACAAGACTCCAGAGGCAGTATGTTCCTGTTAGTGTGAAGGTCAAGGCTGGTAAGTGTAGAGAATGCTGGATGACAAGAGAAATTGAGGTGCTGGTCAAGAAAAAGGAGGAATATGTCAGGTATGGACACCTGAAATTGAGTGTATCTCTACACGAGAATAAGGGCAATAGGAGCACATTCAAGTGGGAAATCAGGAGGGGAAAAAGGGGATAAAAGATAGCTTTGGCAAATAGAGTTAAGGAGAATGTAAAGGTATTCTATAAATACATTAAGGACAAAAGTGTAACTGTGGAGACAATAGGGTCCCTTGAAGATCAACAAGGCTGGCTATGAATAGAACTGCAGGAGATCGGTGAGATACTAAATGAGAATGTTGCATCCATGTTTACTGTGGAGAAGGATATGGAAGCCGGAGAACTTAGAGAAATAAATAGTGATATCTTGAAAAGTGTCCATATTACACAGGAGGAGGTGCTGGACATTTTAAAACACATAAAGGTGGATAAATCCTCGGGACTTAATCAGGTGTATCCAGAAATTTGTGGGAAGTGATCGCTGGGTTCTTTGCTGAGATATTTCTATCATCGATAGCTACAGGTGAGGTGCTAGAAGACTGGAGGGTGGCTAATGTGGTGTCATTATTTTAAAAAGATGGTAAGGAAAATATAGTGAACTCGAGTTAGCTTGATGTCAATCATGGGTAAGTTGTTGGCGGGGATTTTGAGGGACAGGATTTAAATGTATTTGGAAAGGCAAGGACTGCTTGGAGATAGTCAACATGGCTTTGTGTGTAGGAAATCATGTCTCACTAATTTAATTGCGTTTTTTGAAGAAGTGACAAAGAAGATTGATGAAGGCAGAGTGATGGATGTGATCTATATGGACTTCAGCAAGGCATTCAACAAAGTTCTGCATAGAAGACTGGTTAGCAAGGTTAGATCATATGGAATCCAAGGAGAGCTAGACATTTGGATACAAAATTGGCTTGAAGGTGGTGGAGGAGGGTTGTTTCTGGACTGGGGGATTGTGACCAGCGGTGTGCCGCAAGGATCTGTGCTGGGTTCACTACGTTTTGTCATTTATGTAAATTATTTGAATGTGAATATAACAGGTATGGTTAATTAGCTTCAGGTGACACCAAAATCGGTGTTGATATGGACAGTAAAGATTTGTTATCTCAGATTACAAAAGGACCTTGATCAGATAGGCAGATTGACAGAGAAATGGCAGATGCAGTTTAATTTAGATATAAGTGAGGTGTTGCATTTTGTTAAGTCAAATCAGGGGAGGAATTATACACTTAAAGATAGGCTCCTGGGAGTGTTGCTGGACAAAGAGACCTTGGAGTGCAGGTTCATAGTTCCTTGAAAGTGGAGTCGCAGGAAGATAGGATAGTGAAGAAGACGCTTGTTATGCTTGCCTTTATTGGTCAGTGCTTTGAGCATGGGAGTTGGGAGGTCATGTTGTGGCTGTACGGAATATTGATTAGGCCACTTTGGAAGCTGTGTTCAATTACGGTCTCCTTGATTTTGGAAAGATATTGTTAAATTTGACAGAGTTAAGAAAAGATTTACAATTATGGGGATGGAGAGCTTGAGCCATAGGGAGAGGCTGAATATGCTTGGGCTATTTTCTCTGGAGCGTCAAAGATTGAGGGATGACTTTACAGAGGTACATAAAATCACGAGGGCCATCGATAGAGTAAATAACCAAGTTTTTCTTCCCACCGTAGGGAGTCCAAAACTAGAGGGTCTGAGTTTAAGTTGAGAGGGGAAAGATTTAAAAGGGACCTAAGGTACCATCTTTCCATCTTTTTCATGGGAAGGTTGTGCGTGTATGGAATGAGCTGCCAGAGGAAGTGGTGGAGGCTAGTAAAATTACAACATTTAAAAGGTATCTGGATGGGTACATGAATAGGAGGGGTTTAGGGGAATATGGATCAAATGCTGGGAACTGGGACTAGATTAATTTAGGATATCTGGTCGGCATGGACGAGTTCATCAAAGGACCTGTTTCTGTGCTGTATGGCTCTATGACATTGTATATCATCTACTAGGCATCCTTAAATAAGTTTACCAACTAACCTTACAGTTTGAAATGATTTCTTCCTTTTAACCCTAATTGAGCATTAATCTAGATGTTATTTTCTCTTCTAGTAACTTGGGATACCATCTACACTCTGTATAGAAATTATTTCAGTTTGATGAACTAAAGATAACAGAGGCATGTTTTAGACATGAAACATTGGAAACCATGTAAATAACCCCAGGTTGTTTTCAGATTGTTCTGCAATACATTCATTAGTGACAGAACTGTAAGTTACTGGCTGTGTTTCCTTGAGAGTTATTCATCTCTTATCTTTGGTTGCTAGTACATGAACCATCCACAGCATATAGATAATCAGTACATTTTCAAAAAAATCAACTAAATTTCCCAAATAAGTCTGGCCTGAATATCTTTTTCAGTTAAATCAACTGTTTGCTGAAACTATTAGTATAACATTGCACTGTAATGATCATTTTTGAGGTTTAGTTCTTTTTAATTCACTGTGCATTGAGTGGACATGGAATGTGATTTGATTATTTCTTATATACTTTAATGTACTCATGAGGATATAAAACTTCCATCACTCATTATTCTTTTTTGTGGTCAATTATATTACAACTCACGTATAGAATCCCTACAGTGGGAAAACAGGCCATTCAGACCAACAAGTGCACACCGACTCTCTGAAGAACAACCCTCCCGCGCCCCCACACCCTACAACCTGGCATTTCCTATGGCTAACCCACATACTCCTTGACACTATGGGCAGTTTAGCATGGCCAATCCACCTAACCTGCACACCTTTAAATCATGAGAGGAAACCAGAGCACTGGAGGAAACCCACACCGACTTGGGGAGAATGTGCAAACTCCACACAGACAGTTGCTCGAGGCTGGAATCGAACTGGGTCCTTGGTGCTGTGAGAAGTGCTGTGAGGCAGCACTGCTAATCACTGAGCCACTGTGCTGATGTGAATAACTCATAGTCAATCAATAAGCTCATTTAATAATAAACTAGCTAACATGTAAACCTCCTTAATTGGCTGGTAAGCATGTTAAATTACACAAAGGGCATCTATCTTTTAAATACAGAATTTAAGCAGCCAAGAATTATACAGGTTCACCTCACGATAGAAATAATTCAGGTGGAGATACAAAAAAGGAGAGAAAAGGAGTTACTGTTGGGGAGAATTAATAGCTGTCTAACAGTAGCAATTCAACAAGACTAAGCACATAACAAAATGTAGTTGGGGCTTGTATGAAAGCTATTGCAATAATTATTGATAACTTTAAGCTTCACATTGATTAACAAAGATACTGTACCCTGGAGGATGAGTTCACAGAATGTATTTGGGACAATTTCTTAGAATAACATATTCTGAACCAGGTTATTTTGGATGTGGTAATGGGTAATGAGACAGGATTAATTAAGGACATCAGAGTAAACTAAACATGAACTACAATAAAGACAATGACAAAGGAGTGAAGACAGATTTGGCGAAAGAAGATTGGGAAAATAGGTTAATAAGAAACAACTGTGGATACTGGAGATTTGAAACAATACAGAAATTGCTGGAGAAACTCAGGTAATTTTTATGCTGAAGCTGAAATATTGGGGGGGAGAGAGGGAAGTGAAGTGGTGAATGAATAGTTGGAGATGGAGCTCAGAGAGAAAGAGAGAGAGAGAGAGAGATGAAAGAGGCAGGTAAACAAGGAAATTATGGATAGCAGGCGAGGATAGATGGAAAGCTGAATCAGTGGTAATCAGAGCTAAGAGTGAGAAAATGAATTAGCTTACTAAGTGCAATCCATATAATTGTGATAATGTGTCTAGGAGTACGCAGAAATGTGTGACTGTGCTAAACGCAACCCATGTTATAATAGGACCGGGATTGGGGTGTGGAAAAAGGTATGGAATGATGAAATCTAAAGTTATTAAAGTTGATTTTG
Organism: Chiloscyllium plagiosum; assembly: GCF_037043375.1. NCBI lineage: Eukaryota > Metazoa > Chordata > Chondrichthyes > Orectolobiformes > Hemiscylliidae > Chiloscyllium > Chiloscyllium plagiosum. Next base: position 101,125,342 of record NW_028270144.1, on the reverse strand, counting down.
AGCCCTAGATGCTGCAGGGTCTCCAAGTGGAAAATGAGTTGCTGTTCTTCAAGCTTGCCCTGAGGCTCACTGGATCACTGCAAAAGGCCTGTGACACAGATGTTGCTGTGAGAACACAGTGTTGTGTTGAACTGGCAGCCAACTGGAAGCTCTGGGTCACTTTTAAGTACAGAACTTAAGTGTTCTAGAAAGCAGTTATCCATCCTGCATTTCATCTGACCAGTGTAGAGCAGGCTACATACAGCATATTAGACTGAATGAAGTACAAGTATATCACAGCTTCACATTGAAGGTGTGTCTGGGGCCTTAAATAATGGGGAGGGAGGAGGTAAATGGGCAGGTATTACACCTTTTACAACTGCATGGGAAGATGCTTTTGTAATGTGAAGAGATGGTGGGAATGGAGGAGGAGTATGCCAGAGTATCCTGAAGGGATTGGTCCCTGCAGAATGCTGACAAAGGAGGAGATGGGAATATGTGTCTGCTCATGGTTTCCTGCTGGAAGTGACCAAAATGGCAGCCAACAATCCTTTGGATGCAGAGGATGATGGGGTGGTAAATGAGGACCATGTGGACCCTATCATTATTATGGGAAGGAAGAGAGAATTGAGGGCCAAAGTCGGGAGACGGGTTGGACATGGCTAAGGCCCTGTCAGCCATGTTGGCGTGGAATCATCGGGTTGAGGGAAGAAGTGGGCATTTCTGAAACCCGCTACGGAGGGTGGTGTCATGAGAACAGATGCAATGGAGATGGATGAAGAGAGAGAATGGATGGAATCATTACAGGAACCAGGTTGTGAGGATGTATAGCACTTCTTAGCAGTTATTATTGTGTAAGTAGCTTTCCTTGTGTACTGGCCTGCTATCCATTTATTTTCTTATTTACCTATCCCTTTAATATCTCTCTCTGTGTGCTCTGTCTCCACCTATCTTTCACCTCTCCCCTTACCCCCACTGCCCCACCCTATCCTACTTTGGCATCAGCATAAGTATTAATTTTTTCCCACTTATTAATAGTTCTGATGAAGAGTCAGCAGATTCTACTTTCTTCCCACTGATCTGTCAGGTCTGTTGAGTTTCTCCAGTAATTTCTGTTTTTATTTGGAAAATAGCTTAATATGTAAACTAGTGGGAAGGCAGTGGTGAACATTTAAGGAGATATTTAATAGCTTCCTATACAGTTATACTCCATTGATGAAGAAATACTCTATCAGAAGGATGTACTTTCCATGGCTAACTAAGGAAAGTAAGGGTGGTATCAAACTGAAAGAAAATATGTGCAATGTTGTGAAGATTTGCGTAATGGGAAAAGATAGGGAAAATTTCACAAATCAACAAAGGATGAATTTTTAAAAAGGAAGAAACTGTAGTATAAGAGAAAATGAGCAACAGCTATAAAAAAATAATAAAAGCTGCACAAGCATGTAAGAAAATGAATAAATGAAGTGAACTTTGGTCTCTTAGAGGGTGAAACTGGGGAATTGACAGTAAGAAATAATGGAGATCTGGTTATGTATGAGAAATGAGGAAATTGACTGACGTTCTGAACAAATATTTAATATCTGTCTTCATAGCTGAAGACACAAAGATCATCTAAAGAATACCAAAAAGAGGAAATGAGAATGAACTATTAACAACAGAAAGAATGTCCTGGGAGTGCTAAAAGAACACGGTGGCACAGTGGTTAGCACTGCTGCCTCACAGCACCAGAGACCCGGGTTCAATTCCCACCTCAGGCGACTGACTGTGTGGAGTTTACACATTCTCCCCGTGGCTGCGTGGGTTTCCTCCGGGTACTCCGGTTTCCTCCCACAGTCCAAAGATGTGCAGGTCAGGTGAATTGGCCATGCTAAATTGCCCGTAGTCTTAGGTGAAGAGGTAAATGTAGGGGAATGGGTCTGGGTGGGTTGCGCTTCGGCGGGTTGGTGTGGACTTGTTGGGCCGAAGGGCCTGTTTCCACACTGTAATCTAATCTAACAAAAGGCTGACATGTTCTGTGGACCTCTTAGAGTCATAGAGATGTACAGTACGGAAACAGACCCTTCAGTCCAACCCGTCCATGCTGCCCAGATATCCCAACCCAATTTAGTCCCACCTGCCAGCACTCAGCCCATATCCCTCCAAACCCTTCCTATTCATACACCAATCCATATGCCTTGTCAATGTTGCAATTGTACCAGCCTCCACCACTTCCTCTAGCAGCTCATTCTGCACACACACCACCTTTTGCGTGAAAAAAACTGCCCTTTAGGTCTCTTTTATATCTTTCCCCTCTCACCCTAAACCTATGCCCTCTAGTTCTGGACTTCTCCACCACAGGGAAAAGACCTTGACTATTTACTCTATACATGCCCCTCATGATTTTATAAACCTTTATAAGGTCACAGTTTATGGGCGGCATGGTAGCTCAGTGGTTAGCACTGCAGCCTCACAGCACCAGGGACCTGGGTTCGATTCCAGCCTCAGGCGGCTGTGGAGTTTGCACATTCTGCTTGGGTTTCCTCCGGGTGTTCCGGTTTCCTCCCACAGTCCAAAGATGTGCAGGTCAGGTGGATTGCCTTACTAAGTTGCCCATAGTATTAGGTGCATTAGATAGAGGGACATGGGTCTGGGTGTGTTACTCTTCGGAGGGTCGGTGTGGACTTGTTGGGCCAAAGGGCCTGTTTCCACACTGCAGGGAATCTAATCACCCCTCAGCCTCGACACAATATTTTAAAAGTAGCCTAACCACTGTCCTGTACAGTTGCAACATGACCTCCCAACTCCTGTACTCAATACTCTGACCAATAAAGGAAAGCATACTAAACGCTTTCTTCACTATCCTATCTACCTGCGACTCCACTTTCAAGTAGCTATGAACCTGCACCCCAAGGTCTCTTTGTTCAGCAACACTCCCTAGGACCTTACCATTAAGTGTATAAGTCCTGCTAAAATTTGCTTTCCCAAAATGCAGCACCTCACATTTATGTGAATTAAACTCTATCTGCCACTCCTCAGCCCATTGGCCCATCTGATCAAGCCCGTTGTAATCCCAGGTAACCTTCTTTGCTGTCCACTGCACCTCCAATTTTGGTGTCATCTGCAAACTTACTAACTGTACCTCTTATGCGCATCCAAATCATTTATATAAATGATAAAGAGTAGTGGACCCAGCATCGATCCTTGTGGCACTTCACTGGTCACAGGCCTCCAGTCTGAAAAACAACCCTCCACCACCACGCTCTGTCTTCTATCTTTGAGCCAGTTCTGTATCCAAATGGCTAGTTCTCCCTGTATTCTATAAGATCTAATCTTGCTAACCAGTCTCGCATTGTCAAACATCTTACTGAAGTCCGTATAGATCACGTCCACTGCTCTGGCCTCATTAATCATCTTCAAAAAACTCAATCAAGTTTGTGAGACATGATTTCCCACACACAAAACCATGTTGACTATCCCTAATCAGTCTTTGCCTTTCCAAATACATGTACATCCTGTCCCTCAGGATTCCCTCCAACAACTTGCCCACCACCAACATCAGGCTCATTGTCTATAGCTCCCTGATTTGTCCTTACCACCTTTCTTAATTAGTGGCACCACATTAGGCAACCTCCAGTCTTCCAGCATCTCATCTGTGACTATCAATGATACAAATATCTCAGCAAGTAGCCCAGCATTCACTTTGAATTATATTACCTACAGTGTGGAAACAGGCCCTTCGGCCCAACAAGTCCACACCGACCCGCCGAAGCGTATCCCACCCAGACCCATTTTCCTACATTTACCCCTTCTCCTAACACTACGGGCAATTTAGCATGGCCAATTCACCGGAGCACCCGAAGGAAACCCACGCAGTTCACGGGGAGAATGTGCAAGCTCCACACAGTCAGTCGCCTGAGGTGGGAATTGAACCCGGGTCTCTGGCGCTGTGAGGCTGCAGTGCTAACCACTGTGCCACTGTGCTGCCCACTTCTCCAGCTTCCCACAGAGTTTTAGCATACACCTGATCAGGTCCTGGGGATTTATCCACTTTTATACATTTCAAGATGTCCAGCACTTCCTCCTCTGTAATGTGGACATTTTTCAAGTTGTCACCATCTATTTTCCTACATTCCATACCTTCCATGAAAAACATTTCAAACTGTTATTAAAGATTTGAACAAATATTCTAGCAGAGCAGTTCAAATATTTAAAGCGATCAGACAGGTTCAACATAGTTATATGAGAAGTAAAGCATGATTAACCAATTTATTAGACATCTTTGAGGAATTAACATGTGTTGTGGGGCAGTCAGGTAGAGTGTATTGAATTACATTTCTGACTTGTGCCTTGTAGATAGTTGACAGGATTAGGAGTGGGGTACATGCTGTAGAATTCCCAATCTCTGATCTGCTGTTTAGTCATAATTATCTGCATGGCAATTCCAACTCAGCTTCTGGTCAATGGTAAGCCCTGGGATGTTGATAGTTGGAGATGGTAATGCCAATGAATTTCAATCTGTGATGCTGAGATTCTCCCTTGTTGGAGATAGTCATTGCCTGGCAATTGTGTGGCATGAAGTTGTTTTCCACTGATCACCTCAAGCCCTGAAATTTGTTCAGGTTTTGCTGCATTAGACTATTGTTGCAGCTGGTACTAAATGTTATGCAGTCATCACAGATCCTATGATGGATGAAGCAGCTGAAGATGATTAAAATCAGGGCACGACCAGGAGCAGCACCAGAAATATCTAAAAATAAGTCACCGATTTAGTGAAGCTACAATACTGTACAACTTTCATACCAAATTGAACTTGTAGCATGAAATAGACAGAACTAAACATCCCATATTCAAAGGATCAGACTTGAAGTCTGCAATTCTTCTACAGCCAGTTGCGAATTGTTGTAGACAATTAATCAATTAACAGGAGGAGAAATACCTGTAAATATTCACAAATATCCCCATCCTCAATAATGAGTGAGACCAGCACAACCGTGCAAAAACAAGGCTGAAGCATTTGCAACAATCATCAGCCAGTGAGTAATTCATCTTGGCCTCCTCCTGGAGATTCTCAGAATCACAGAGATTGGTAATTCTACAAGCCTAGCAATTCATGTGTTATGATTTCAAGAAATGGCTGAAGGCATTGGATACTGGAAAGGCTAAAGGCCCTGACAACATACTTGTGCTCCAAAACTTGCTGTGCCCCTAAACAAGCTGATTCAGTATAGCTGCAACACTGGCATTACCCAACAATGTGAAAATTCCCCAGGTATGTCCTGTACAGAAAAAAAAATTAATCCAACACAGATGATTACCACTCCATCATTCCACTATTAATCGTCTGTAAAATGGTGGATGGGGTCGTCAACAGTGCTATCAAGCAGCACTTGTTTATCAATAACCTGTTCACTGACAGTCAGACTGGGTTCTGCCAGTGCCACTCAGCTCCTGACATCATTACTGCCAGGGATCAAGCATGAAGATGCAAATGCTGGAGAGTCAAAGTCGAAAAATGTGGTGCTGGAAAAAGCATAGCAGGTCCGGCAACAACAGAGCAGTAGGGGCGTCAACATTTCAGGCATAAGAAAGGCTTATGCCCAAAACTTCCTCTCTTGTTCCTTGGATGCTGCCTGACCCACTGTGCTTTTACCAGCACCACACTTTTTGACTTTGGTTCTAGCATGGACAAAAGAACTACAGTCCAGAGGTGAGATGAGAGTGACTGCCTTTGGTTATTGAATTAAAACGTACCCTGCTCCAATCTGGAGTTTTAACTCATGCATCCAATGGATCCATTGAAGTCTTTCTCACCAAAACATTCACATCACCATTGTGCCTCTATCCCTTACAATGAGTGACACATAAATGGTTTGCACTTGCACATCTATCTAAGGTATTCTGCCTGCTTGAATGGCCAAAGTCAATTCATTTCAGCACCATCTGGATATTGATCTAGGACCTTCCTGATATGTATCCCTCAGTACAACATGGAGATGGTCTCATTCCATTGAGCTCAGATTGGTTGTTCCAGTAACAGAAGGAAACAGTCTGTTCCGTTATTACAAGAGAATCAATGCTAAATCCTGTGATGGTCAGGGATAAATGAAGCAGATACAGGTGACCTACTAAGCAGATTTGTTCAATCGGTTTAACACATGAAGGTATTGAATAAACTTGCATGTTGCTTTAAATTGAAATATTTAAAATAGCTTTCTTAAGGATTAAGATTACATCAAATGTACTCAGAGTCATTGCAAATTTAATATGACATATTTATTCTATGTAAGGATACGAAACTGCAGGAATGTGGATTAAATTTAAGACTTAAACTGATTAAAAATCCTTAATTTTACATGGAACTATAGCACGATATACTTTATTAAGCTAAATGGTGACTCCTTAAAAATGGCTTAAAAATAAAAGACTTTGAATTGAAATCCAGCATGATGCACAAACTGCAGAACACTGTTTTCGGTTTGAGTTGATTTGCAAGCTTGCCTCTATTATAATGTTGTGGTGGATAAAGTACAGTTGCAGTTATTTTGCTGAATTTGGAAATTGAAATGCAATCTCCTGCTGCTGGACCTTCCAGGGCAGGAGACCTGGTGTACTCGGCTGATACAAATAACCAAGCAATTGCAAACTTAAGATGCACATGGAGGAAGTAATATCAGCTGTTTAGTGCACAACTTGGCCTGGAGCATCTCTCTGTATGATGGATGTGACATTCAGTTTGCACAATTCTGACTGAATTTTATTTTGGAGATTAAATACATAATGGGAACTAAAACAAAGTAATACTAAAGATGAATGAATGATTTATTGAAGTGACTTATAACAAATAAATCAGAGTTGGAAAACAAAAGTCCTATGATCAAACAAGAGTGTATTGATGGCATTAAAATGAAGAATGGACTGAATGGCTTTCTTAGTGCACCCGGCATTGTTATCAATTAAACAATGCTGGCACACATCCTAGCTGCAGAATCTGAAGGAGCATGGATTGAAAGTCATAAAAATGGATGCCAGTAATAAACCACAAATTCCTTTTCACCAGAAACTAATTAACTGGCAAGCCATAATTTATTGAAAGGGCTGTGAAGCATGGATATGACTAAAAAAGGATTTTTAATCTAATGAAAGAAATAAAATGCATATTTTTCCAGCAATCTGCTCTATCTTAAGCATCTGGTATAACTTTCAAAGAATGTTTACATCACTGCAGCCCGGTAGGTGATGGAATAACATTTTGTCTCATTTGAAAATAGCCTTTTAATCAATTGGCCATCTAACCTAAACTATTTTAAAAGGCTGCAATAAACAACTTTTACAAATCTTAAACATTAAAATTAATTTATGAGAAACAACAGTAGGAATTCAAAGTAGAAATGTAATATCAGCAGTGGAGACACTAGTATGTATTTTTATGATTGCATAGCTCTGATTAGTTTAGAGAATCTGACTTACAAGATTATAACATTGAACATTGAAGCATTCAAGCTTCAGTTAGATGTTATAGTGTATTAGGGTGAACGTTTTAAAAATTTCTTCAACTGTCTAGAATTGAATTGAACTGGAGTGGTCCTATGGGAAGTTTCACAAACTTTGGAGCTCAAATCTATTGGTTTTAGCTATATTTCCCCCTCCATCTTTTCAGTGTAATGTTTAGTGTTGGTTTCTGTAATTATGTCCAGGAAGTTGTTATACTGAATTTTCTTGAAAATGGAAGACAGGAGTGAGAATATGTGAATGCACTGCATGGTTAAGCTCATCTGGAGTTTTTCTGTATAAAGTTACTGAGAGCGAGTTAAATTATTTCTGGAATTGTACAGGTCCTTTTAGGATCTGAATTGAAATACGGCAAATAATTCCGTGAGCCTGTTCACTAGTGAATGTGGAAATTGTAGCCGAACTGCTCGTTGAGTGCAGTGACCCATTTTTTATCCTTATCCTGTCATAAACTTACCCCCAAACATTGTCCATCTTAATCTTGAAATTTTCAAATTCATTCACAAAATGTGGGTGTCTCTGGCTAAGCCAGCATTTATTATCCATCCCCAATTGCCTAGGTAGCAGTTAAGAGTCCGCCACATTGCTGTGGGTCTGGAGTCACATGTAGACCACACCATGTAAGGTTGGCAGTTTCCTTCCCTAAAGGCCAGTAGTGAACCAGATGGCTTTTTTTTTCCTGAAAATCAACAATGGTTTCATGGTCCTCATTAGATTTTAAATTCCAGATTTTTATTGAATTCAAATGCTGGTCCCCAGAGTATTACCTGAGTCTAGTCTAGTGGTAATACCACTAGGCCATCACATCCTCCAATACCACAACAGCCACAGTGTTTTAGAGAAAGAGTTTTAGATTTCTGCTACCGGGCAGAAAAGAGTGCTTCAGTTTGCTATTAAAAATCATTCAGATGTCCTTTATTCTCCAGAAGCACTTGTATGCCTTCATCCAAATTATTTTTGACATAATGATGTTATTGCATTATGTGACAGTCTATATGTTTTAACCTTGGTCCCTGGGAATGAATGCTTTTATTCAGCTCATGAGAATCTCTGCCAGAAGTGGCCATGTGTAACAGCAGCCTCATAAAGCCGTATGTTCAAAATGTGTACTTCTCAAAAAAAAAATCAGAAGGAATGCCTGTGCTTTATTTTATCAAATAAACCATTAATGATTGCAAATTTCTGAGAAAGCAATTCTGTTAGTGTTAATGAAACGCACCAGCCAGTCACGACTTAATGCCAACAATGAATTTTTAATGTTTCTTTTGAAGCTAACAAGCCACTTAACTGTTATAAATGCCAAAGTGTTCATTCATCCAGTTGGGAAGTGAACAATTGTAGTAAAAATTATTTTCTTGATTTACCCACTGAGTAGTGCATATTCTCAGCTGCGCTGTGCAAAACCTGACTATCCTGTTTGAGACAGACTGCACAATAGAAAAGAAGATGTTCAGAATGATTCCATGAGCCTGTGCTCATTGTTAATGTGAAGAGATTTTGAGGTCTCCTAACCAGTGGAAATGGGAGCAATGGCAGCCCAGGAATTCTGAAATGCAGCCTACGCCATTCTGACAGCAATCCAGGGTGACACAGTGGTTACTGCTGCTGTCTCACATCACCAGGAAGCTGGGCTCAATCCCTGCCGAGGTTGACTGTCTGTGTGTGGAGCTTGCACATTCTCCCTGTGTTTGCCAGGTGGTCTGGTTTCATCCCACACTCCAAAGATGTTCAGGTTTGGTGGATTGGCCATGCTAAATTGCTCCATAGTGTGCAAGGTAGGTGGGTTAGCCATGGTAAAAGTGGGGTTGGGTTTGCGTGGGATGCTGTCCAGAGGATTGGTGCAGACATGATGGGGCAAGTGGCCTCTTCTCCACCATTGGAATTCTATGATACAGTATTCCAAAAGATTGATTGCTGGAGTCTCTACTTGAATCTGATTTTAATATGCAGATCAGGGTCCAATGATGCACATAGTGCCACTGTCTGCCATATTTGGACCTTCTGACGTGGTTTGGTGTTTTTTCAGATCATTGAGAAATATCCATTGAGACATATCTATGAGTGGGTAAAATGCCAATTATGGTCAGGGTTAAGTGATCCTGACTCCCACTATGACTTCCTATCTTCAAATTCAGGGCAGATAATTGAAAGCTGCCCAGGCAGCTTTTCACTCTCTGCAATGATATTCAATGACTTCTCATCACCCCTGGATCAATCAAAGACCAGGTGAAAGTGGTGCCTCCCTGAAAGTTCACCAACAAACTCTGCATGGGAGAGGGGAAGTTCTTTTCACTGTAGATGATAACAGGTAGCTACGCCACCTTTCCAACATGAGAGCCAGGGCCTCCCACTGCTGCTCATCCCTGTGCATTAGGACTACGTCCCTCAACGCTGAGACCACAGGGTCATCTCCTGCCTAGGGCTAAGCAGGTAGTAATTGGCCGGCAGCTCTCCAATAACCAGTGGGTCTGGGTGTTTATCTCTTACCCACCTGTGGAGATGTCAATGTTTGGAACTCACTGTGCCCTTCTATAGAACCCAGGATGAGTGCAAAGGTAAGAATGTAAGAGGCAGAAGATGATGCAGCCACTGGTTAGTGGTGGTGTTTGATGGTTGGGTTAATGTAACCATTGCAGGGGGATGACGAATGTTACTTACTTGGAGGCTGTAGCATGGATGTATTCACATGTATTCAGGAGTGGTTCCTGCCTTCTCCTACTAAGACAAGAATCCTTTCCTCAGTGGGGGTGAGGACAAGGGATTCTGCCACCCCATCATGTGTTCTATGTTGCTCTATCCTGTTATTGGTTGTCTTCTCCTGTAATGAAGGGGGCTGAATAAATAAGGTGCAAGTGAGTGGCATGGCAGTTATTGCTGGTGCACAGGAGGGATGGTTTTGATAAGTTCTGAGGGAGTGAGGAGGCAGTGTGGAGTGGATGCAGGGTTAGTGGTATGGAAGTATAAGGGGTAACATGAACACGCGAGGGAAGATGCTGCTTGCAACAGAGAGGGGTTGTCAGAGCATACGCATTGATGGCAGCTGGGTAGCAGAAAGTAGAATGTTGCACTTAGCTGGCAGAGCGGAGAAGTTTCATTGGCCTTCTTCCTGCAGACTGCAGATGTGGTAGCTGATCATCTCTGAACACGTTGACCTGATATGGTGGCATAACCTCCTCTGCTGGTCATCTGGGAAGCCAACTGTTCTCCTCTCCACCACTCACATGAGCCTGCAGGCACTCTCCGAGAAGCTTGGTGCCAGTTTCCCCTTCTCTTCCATCCCTCCTCACTCCCTCCACAGTTGAAATGCAGAAGGGATGATGGCCTTATAGAGAACATTCGCTGAGCAGTCAGTTGCTCTGAGAATGTCATGTGGTAAGATGGGTACTGTTGTAAAACTGGATGTTTCTTTATTTAGGTCAGAGATGAGAGAATACATTTTCCTGAGAAGTGTTGTCCAAATTCAGAATTTTCTGCTCAGAAATAGGTGGAAATGGAGTCATTGAAAATTCTGAAGGCAGAGTTGGATAAGTTCTTGCCAGGAAGGAAATCACAGGTTATCAGGGAGAAATGGGTATGTGGAAATGGGGAGGCGCAGTTTTGGATGGCTTTAGGGGGCAGGCGGAGGGCGGGTGGCAATGTTGGATGGGGTTGGGAGCAGGTGGGGGGCTCTGGGGATGGTGTTGGGGTGTATGGCTCATGCACGGTGTGCTCTGCCTTGTCTCCTGAATGGGGAGCAGAATTAACAGAAAAGTCTGAGCCCAGAGGAGAGGCATTGAAACGATTAACCGTATAATCAACTATCCGAATGAAATAGTGCCTGCCCATCTCATTCAGATAATCCTCTGAATTGAAAAAGACCTGGATTGTTAGTTAAGTTTCTCAACTTTTAGAATGAACACATTGGTTTCAATCCTTTCATTTGTAAACTGTAGAACTTTTAAAAGTTACATTCTCAAGTGAACTTTAACAATTGGTGTCATGTTGGCCCAGATAATGTATTTATGGTGTGAGCTGCCCTGTGTGAGACTGTCTGTGCCACAATGGTCAGACTGATTCTAATCTAAAACATGGATTTACAGAATCTTACATGGATTCATGCAGTTTTTGAGCCAAGTGAAATACAAGTCTGCGAGTACAAATTCATTCCACAAACTTATATGTGTATGTGTGCATGTGTGTGTGTGTGTAGGGGGGAGGTTATGAGTATCTGTGAGAGAGTGTGTATATGTATGTGAGTGTGCGTATAAAGGGGTACAAGTCTGTGAGAGGGTGTGTGTGAATGTGGGAGTGTGTGCATGAGTGTATGTGAGAGGATCTGCGTGAGTGTATGGGTACGTAAGTGTGTGCATGTGTGTGAATGTCTGTGTGTGTGTATAGTGAATTGGGGTCACCTGTAATGTGACATGACCCCAAGGTCCGGGTTGAGGCCATCCTGATGGGTACCGAACTTGGCTATCAACTGGGTCCTTGGGTGCATGTGACACTACAGATGACCCCATTGCACCACACACACACTCTCTCACAGATTTATACTCCTTTACACTCACACTCACACACATACACATAGTCTCTCACAGACACTAATAACCCCACCACCACACACACATAAGTTTGTGAGGTGAATTTGTACTTGCAGAATTACATTTTATTTTGCTCAAAAACTGCATGAATCCATGTAAGATTCTGTAAGTCTGTTTTTTCGATTAGAATCAGTCTGACCATTGTGGCACAGACAGTCTCACACAGGGCAGCTCACATCTTCAATGCGTTATCTGGGCTGATATGACATCAACTGTTAAAGTTCACTTGAGAATGCAACTTTTAAAAAGTTCTACGATTTGCATATGAAAAAACTGAAACCAATGTGTTCAGTCTAAAAGATGAGAGACTTAACAAACAATCCAAGTTATGGGTACAAAGTTAAAAATCACACAACACCAGGTTATAGTCCAACAGGTTTAATTGGAAGCACACTAGCTTTCAGAGCGTCGCTCCTTCATCAGGTGATCAGACTATCACCTGATGAAGGAGTGATGCTCCAAAAGCTAATGTGCTTCCAATTAAACCTGTTGGACTATAACCTGGTGTTGCGTGATTTTTAACTTTGTACACCCCAGTCTAACATCGGCATCTCCAAATCAGGTTATGGGTGACATGGTGGCTCAGTGATTAGCACTGCTACCTCATAGTACCAGGGTCTCGGGTTTGATTCCAGCCTCGGGTGACTGTATGTGTGGCATTTGCACATTCTCCCTGTGTCTGCGTGGGTTTCTTCTGGCTGCTCTGGTTTCCTCCCACAGTCCAAAGATGTGCTGGCCAGACTAAATTGCCCATAGTGTTAGCTGCATCATTCAGAGGGAAATAGGTCTAGGTGGGTTACTCTTCAGAGGGTCGGTGTGGACTTGTTTGGCTGAAGGGCCTGTTCCTACACTGTAGGGAATCTAATCTAATAAATAATTTCAGTTACATCACACTTTAAACTTTTGTTATAAATTCTGTGTCTTACAATCTTATACTCCACAACCATCTGATGAAGGAGCAGCGCTCTGAAAACTAGTGCTTCCAAATAAACCTGTTGGACTGTAACCTGGCTTTGTGTAATTTTTAACTTTAATAAATTGGTCCGATATGATTTCCCTTGCATGAAGTAATGCTGACTTTGCTTGATTAGATTATGATTTCCAAATGTTCCACTATTACATTCTTAATAATTGATTCCAATATTTTTCTAATGTTGGATGTTAGGCTGATTGGCCAATGGTTACCTACTATTGCCTGCCTCCCTTTTTGAATAGTGGTGTCACATTGGCAGTTTTTCAATCCTCTGGTACTTCTCTAGAATCCAAGGATTTTTAGAAAATTACAGCAAATTCATGCACTTTCTCTGCAGTTACCTCTTTTAGGATCCTAGGATTCAAGCCATCAAGACCATGGAATATATCTATCTTTAGCCTAAGTAGTTTGTCTTATACTATTTTAGTGCGCTTGATGGTACTTAATCCCTCCCACATTTTCATTAGCATTAATGGGTTGTTTGAAGCACTTTATACCATGAAGAATGATGCAAAATATTCTATGTAATTTCTCTTCCACTTCCTTCTTCCACATAACTATCTCCACAGTTTCATTTTCTAAGGGGCTTATGTTCACTTTGATTTCTCTCTTCCTTTTTATATATTGAAATAAGCACTTATTGTCAGTTTTTGTATCCCTCATAATTTTGCCTTGTTGTTTATTTTCTGTCTCTTTCTTATCTTCTACTCTTCTTTTGAACTTACCTTTAGGGCTGTCACTGACTTTGCCTCCTTATATGCTTTTTCTTTTCAATTTAATACTCTCAACTTCCTTGGTTAGCCATGGTTAGTTTATTCCCATCTTAGAATCCTTCTCCTTACTTGGATGTATTTTTGCTGAGAGTCATGATTTACCTGTTTAAATGTCTGCTCCTGCTTGACTATTGTCATTCTTGCTAATCTAACCACACAGTTCACCTTAGCTAACTTTATCCTCATTTCATTGTGAGTCCCTTTAATTAAGTTAAACATAGTTGTTTCTGACCCAAAATTCTCACTCTCAAAATGAACATTAAACTCTATCATGTACGATCGCTACTTCCTAGAGGGAATTTATTAAACCTGCTTCATTACCAAAACTAGATCCAACATAGCCTAGTTATCTCTAGGACATATTGCTGTAAGGAACTATCCCTAACATATTCTATGAATTTGTTATCATAGCTATCCTCCCGATTTGATTAACCCAATCAACATAAAAATTAAAGTCACCCATATTATTGCTTTATTCTTTTTATATGCTCCTTTCATTTGTTGATTTATAGCTTTTCCTACAGACTGGTGACTATTTGAAGGTCTCTCCTACTAATGTCTTCTTTCCCTTGCTGTTTTTTACTTCTGCCCAAATGGACTCTACGTCATTTCATTCCTTATTAACAGTGCTATTCCACCACATTTTCTACCTCTCCTGACCTTCCGAAATGTCAAATATCCCTGAATGCTAAGTTCCCAGATTTGAACACATGAAAAATTCATAATTTTCCATCATTTCAACGTGAAGGTTCTCCCTGAGATATTAATATGGCAAAGTTTCTAGAGGAGAAAGTCTGCCTCATTCGTGATGAAGAGCTTATGCTTGAAATGTTGACTCTTCCACGCCTCAGATGCTGCCTGACCAGCTGTGCTTTTCCAGCACCACACTTTTCAACTCTGATCTTGAGCAGCAGCAGTCCTTACCTCCTCCCATGTTTCTAGAGGAGTAGAGTAACGTAAAAACAACTTATCAATTTTTTACATTTAACTGCATAGTCACAGAGATGTTCTGAAGAAGTTATACTAGACTCAAAACATTATATCTATTTATCTCTCCACAAATGCTGCCAGACTTGCTGAGTTTCTTCATCATTCTCTGTATCTGTTTCCAGATTCTGCAGTTTTCGGCTTTTACCCACAGAGAGTCTTAAATGGTTTATACTGCAATAACAGTGAAAGATATTTCCAGCAAAAGTAATTTCGATCACAAAATCCAGCATATTTATTAATTATTTTAGGAGCTGGATTGAAACACTGGTATTAATTGAAATTGGAAATAAATATTACACATTGTGTGAACCGATTGGATAGTTAACCAACTTACTTAATTACTTAATGTTCTGTAAACCAGAATTGACGAGTAATTTAAGTAGCCAGTATTTTCTGCTACTTTTAAAAATTCTATTGCACTGAATAGGAATGGCTCATGCTAATGTACCTTGCAACACAAAGATGGCTAGTTACTTGACAGGAAACATCTATCTTCAATTTCCAACGTCATTTTCTGAATCTTGTTAGAGTTTTACTCTTTCAAAATTAATCTGCTTTGTCATAATATATAAATCTAATTGGTGTTGCTGTGTGCCATAAATCAACCCTGTAGCCAGTGGAATAATAGTTGCATTCCAGCTGAAAATGCCACCCTCCCATGCAAGTGCTTCAGTCCAAATTGCAGACTACCATCAAAGAATTGACAGGTGAAAATTGTTAGGTTTGGAAACATGGTAACTCCAGCCATAGAACATTGCATCATTCAGAAGAGTCGTCAGGCATATATTGAAGCGACTGTATGGCCCAAAGAAAATCAATAAATCTTACTGATCAATGCTTGGTTTGTGCCTATGATGCTGCTTTTATGCTGATGATCTTTCTTTTGAAAAATAAATCCAGGAGAATTTTATATTCACTTTGTATAATATTTGAGTCAAATTTTATATCAGGAATGCCAAGAAGATTTAGAGTGAAAGACCTCCGTCTATGTCTTTGAAATGTTGTCAAATCCACCCATCATTTTCTGAGCTTTATTTATCCTTACCATTTTTTTCTGCACCTTTATTTTGACAGATGCTATGAGGCTGACAGA
Organism: Chiloscyllium plagiosum; assembly: GCF_037043375.1. Taxonomy (NCBI): domain Eukaryota; kingdom Metazoa; phylum Chordata; class Chondrichthyes; order Orectolobiformes; family Hemiscylliidae; genus Chiloscyllium; species Chiloscyllium plagiosum. The sequence continues at coordinate 101,109,463 of NW_028270144.1, read as the reverse complement.
CTGAAGATTTTTGTAAAGTTACAGTTGTTGTGTTATATCACACAGTTATAATGCAGTATAAATTTAAAAGATGAGCTCATGATATCATCATCCTATCATAGCATGTATCTAGGCTTATAACTGTCTCAGACTCCATCTTACCAGGGGCTTCTTGAAGCATGGCATGCTTATTGAAACATGTAACTGGTTGTAACTGAATAGCTTAATAAAAATCCAGACACTGAATATATCTGTGCCTCTGACTGTAATATGTCAGAAACTGTAATTGAAAACTGTTTAATCTTTGAGCACCATGGTATTCATGTCAAGTTTTTATGTTGCAGGAACTAGCATAAACATTATTGTTTCAGATCCAAACATCCTGCCAGACACAAGGACCATTTTATGATGGCAGATCACAAATGCCCAATTTTGCTTTACAAACTGAATAATTGAAACTGCCTGTTGTTAGTACTTTTACATTAAGGGTATCATTTGAATTCACTCTAAATGGGGATCCAGCCTTTCCAGTCATCCTAGCTTTATGTCTGGGCTGTTGTAGTCAAATATTGAAGTGAAGAACAAAATAGAGACAGTAGGCAAATGCGAGACTGTAGAGAGACAAGTTTGAAATCTATCAAAGTGGGATGGAGTGACAGTAACATGGAAGTTTTTTTATGTTTGCTACTCTGGGCCACACTTCCAGAAAATAGCTGTACTCTTTGGTTTTTCAGAGATGATTGACCCAATGGGTGCCTTCCACAACACACTGCCCGCCTGAGACCGTACCACCCTATCAAACTGATTAAGCAAGGAAAGTGATGAATGTGATGTTCCTGGCAAACAACACTGATCTAAATCAAATGTATTATATCTGTTAAACACATTGACAGACATCCCAGACACAGAATGAGCAACTTGTTAGGAACGCTTCAAATAACATTTGTTCGCTTTTCCTGGAAGGCACCATTAAGCTGCAGAAAGAATGCAATGCTACATTTAGGCATTCAATGCTTGGCAATGCTTAAAAATCATTTCATCATCTACAAAGCACAAGACAGAACTTTGTGACAGCTTACTCTTCACTTGTCTAGATGATTGCAACAAAATACATGAGAAGCTCAACATCATCAAAAACAAAGCAGTCCTCGGATCAATATACTACCCACCAGCTTAAATAATTACTGCCTCCACCACTATGCATCAGGACAACATTGCAGCACAATCTATAAGATCCACAGTAGCAGTAGCTAAGATTCCTTTGATAATCTTCCAAGTCAGCCAACAATTTGGCTATATATGATACCTCAATGTAGCTAAGTTTAAATCCTGCACCTCCATAACCAAAAGCACTGTGGGGATGTCTTCATTATGTACTGCACAATAGATAGCTCACTACTCTATTTCCATAGGTAATACGCAACAAATGCCAGCATTTCCAGTAATAATCAATGAATGAGTATTAAAAAAAGATGTTCAAGTTCAGAGAGAGTTTCTGTGCACTGATTAATGGCCCAAACAATTAAAACAGTATGAAGAAAATGAACAGTCATTTCAAAGGTGCCAACAATTTTTCTCTTTATTTGAAAGGGTGTCACGGGATGGCTCAGCGATTAGCACTGCTACCTCACAGCACTGGGCACCTGGGTTCAATTCCAACCTCAGATGACTGTCTGTGTGGAGTTTGCACATTCTCCCTGTCACTGTGCAGGTTTCCTCCAGGTGCTCTGGTTTCCTCCCACAGTCCAAAAGAAGTGCAGAGATGGTGGATTGGACATCCTAAATTGTCCATGGTGACCAAATATGTACAGGCTACTTGGCCGTGGGAAATGTGGGATTATTGCTCGATGGGTGGGATACTCTTTGGAAAGGCAGTGTGGACTTGATGGGCCGAATGGCCTGTTACCTTACTGTAGGGATTCTGTGAAACTCGCTTTGGATTGAGGTGACTAAGTTGAATGACTCTGAGACCCGTTTATTGTAAATGTTGCAATCTATAATAATCTGGAGCATTTATCTCTTGATCTAATCATGATTTTTAAATAAACGTTCTGTTATATTTTAATGTTCATGTCTTTATAGACACACTAATCAGAACAGAATTTTTTAAGATGTAACAAGAAATGATTAACTGAGAACCTGGGTTAGGTATATAATAAATCTTGTATGATTCTGTATTCCCACAATTAATACCAACTTTATATCATTTATTTCTATCACAGAGAAAAAAAAATTGATATCTTGGTAAATCAAGCTAATGATAAATGCAAATAGGATGGTTGCTTATTGAATAATTATTGCACTTGCTCAACTGATGTGTTAAAGAAATATTGTTAGATGAAAACATTTGTGTCTGGCCATGATATGAACTGTCAGTAGAGACACAAAATATCCAGGTGAGAGGTTAACTATTCTCAGGCCATTCAGTCCAGCACTCTGCAAACTCAAAACTGTGGCACATCACTTCTCTCCTGTGTGCCATGTTCATTATAACTTTCGTCATTTCACAGAGACACCTTGTGAAAATAATTCAGAATGGCAAGATGTCAAAGGGTGACATGGGGGCAGAATTAAAACCAAGGATCTTGTCCACTCGCTGAAGAATCAACGAGAGTCCAATCTCACTTTCTGTCAGGAAGACCCAATGTTACACCTTCTCCGTGGTCAAGGTATTTCACAGGAGCTGAAAAGGCAAACCAGAGAGGAGGCAGATGCTGTCCCCTGTAATGAGCTGGGAGCCTGGGGAAAGTATTTAACCAGGTTAAAAGGTATGAAAGAGAACCATGCAACTTTCCCACTTCTACCCCGATTAGGCTTGGAGTTGGGGTCAGGAACACTCTTAGAAAGCTGATCCACCAGAATGTTGATCCTGACTTCACCGGTATTCAACCAGCAGTGGTTGGTGCAGTGACCATGAGGCGAGCCAATGTCAGGTTTGTTTTTGAGCCTGAGTGAGGATCATAGTATCAGGAAGAGGAGAGGGGTGATGGCATTGAGAGCTACTCCGTTCCTTATTTCTGCACCTAACCCACTCCTTCGGGCCTTTCCAGCCCATTGATCCCTCCTCTTGACTCCCATTCTGTGGCCTCGATTCCTCACTGATCCTGGGGTCATTGTATCATACACTGCCAACAGTTGCCACTGCTTCTAGTGGTACTGTCTGCAATGGAGAGCTCCCTGTCCCCTGGAAAATATTCTATTCAGAATTTGCTTCTTTGCTGTTTGCGCCGGTTGAACAGCCATGGCAGCAGTAGGGTAAGGCTTTTATAGAACATAGAACAATACAACGCAGAACAGGCCCTTCAGCCCTCGATGTTGCGCCGACCTGTGAACTATTCTCAGCTCATCCCCCTACACTATCCCAAAATCATCCATGTGCTTATCTAAGGATTGTTTAACTCTCCCTAATGTGGCTGAGTTGACTACATTAGTAGGTAGCTGCTGAAAATGTGTTGCTGGAAAAGCGCAGCAGGTCAGGCAGCATCCAAGGAACAGAAGAATCGACGTTTCGGGCATAAACCCTTCTTCAGGAAGGAATGCCCTACCTACATCTGCCTTACCAACCTCTGCATAAAGAACCTGCCTCTGACATCTGTCTTAAATCTATTACCCCTCAATTTTGTAGTTATGCCCCCTCATACAAGTTGACGTCATCATCCTAGGAAAAAGACTTTCACTGTCTACCCTATCTAATCCTCTGATCATCTTGTCTGTCTCTATCAAATCCCCTCAAAGCCTTCTTCTTTCCAATGAGAACAGAGGGTAATTAAGGGTCTCAGTTGGCATTGGGCCAACAATGTCATCCACAATACTTCTGTTCTCAGTCTAACAGAGGCGAGAAGGTGGAGGGCTGCCCACTCTGCACTTCAACTTGACTAGCTCCAAAAACACCTCAAGAGATATAACCGAAATTTCATTCTGAGTGTTTAATACCTGAGGCACGACAGCTGACAGAGTGCAGAACAAGGTAAATACCATCACTATATTAGTAGGAATGCAGAAGTGTAAAAATATTCCCTAACATCACCATGGTTGTTCAAAATAATATGACTGATTTGTGCTGCATCTCCTTATCTGCCTAGAATTTACTAATTAGGTCAATTTTCTGGAAGAGACATCAGCATCAAATCAACTAGTTTTTCTGAAAATGTAAGAATATGAAGACAAAAAAATGAATCATCTTGCACACAATTTAATAGCAATCAAGCAAAGAAGAATATACACTAGAAGAGTAAAATTCATTGACTATCTATCCAGTAGTGACAATTGAAGCGATATATAGCAAGCTGCAAAGAAAATCAATCTTTTCTTCCTGGACATGATATATTCCAAATCCATAATGACATTAGACTCAACAAGATTGCTTTACTTCACTATAGTCTGTCCTCAGAACAGTTGTCACTGGGTTTTTAGATTGCTACAATATGGGAACCAAGGTAAATGTCTATTTTTCATTTCTATGGAAATGAAGATTAAAGGGAACTAAATGCCGTCTACAGTGGGCAGCAAATTCACATTGACTAGTTAACGCCTAGGTGACAAGTCGAGACTTAGGGTGGCTCTCTGTTGTGACTTGCATCAGCATTGTGCAATTAGAAATCATACTATGTTGTTTTAAGGTCATATCACAAATATGATTACCATTTATAACATTTCCAAATCATTAATTTACCCACTCTCCAATTTTGGTTAGATTTACCCACTCTCCAATTTTGAGTGAGTATGGATTTTCTGTAAGCTACTGAACAAGAGAGATAGTTGCTTCCCAAACATTCTTCTGTTCGGAAGTACACAAGACTTAGTGTCAATGGAAGCAGAGGTATTAACAAATCAAGTGAATGAGCAAAACTGTGACACACGAACTTTAATGTAGGAAAATGTGAAGAATCTACTTTGGATCTAAAAAGGAGTTAATTGGGTACTTTCTGATTGGGGAAATGCCGGAAGTGGTTGAAATTAGATATATGATCATTGAAGTATGATGAATCGATATAGAAAATAATCAAAAAGAAATGGAAATTCTTGCATTTGTATGTGAAGGACTAGAATTTAAGTAGGGAAGAGACACGTTCAGACAGACAGGAGGCTGGAAGAACTCAGCAAGCCAGGCAGCATCAGGAGGTGGAGAAGTCAATACTTTGGGTGTAACCCTACTTCAGGACTCTGATTCTCACTTTTAGATTGTGTTTCCTCCTCCTAGACTCACTTACTAGTGGAAATAGATTTTTTTTTTCTCCATCCATCCTGATTCCCTTATTCTTGCATTTGTATGTGAAGGACTAGAATTTAAGTAGGGAGGAGACACGTTCAGACAGACAGGAGGCTGGAAGAACTCAGCAAGCCAGGCAGCATCAGGAGGTGGAGAAGTCAACATTTTGGGTGTAGCCCTTCTTCAGCACTCTGATTCTCATTTTTAGATTGTGTTTTCTCTTCCTAGACTTCGTGGAAATAGAATTTTTTTTCTCCATCCTTCCTGATTCCCTTATTAGCTTGAAAACTTTCATTGAATTACGTCTTAACTTTCTAAGTTGGGGAGAGATCTCACTTTGGCTTTTACAAGCTTTTATACTCCTTAGGAAGAATATATGACCATCTAAAGGAGTGTGGTGTAGATTTGCTGGAATAGTGTCTAGATTTCAAGGGGTAAATTACCTGGAGAGATCACACAATTCGTATGACAAAAGTGAGAATTAAACAAGAATTTAAACAAGATAAGATTAAGAAAAAAAGAATTTGTCTTGGAACTTAGAAGGTTAAGAGGTAATTCGATGAAGGTTTTCAGGCTAATAAGGGAATCAGGAAGGATGGAGAAAAAAAATTCTATTTCCACGAAGTCTAGGAAGAGAAAACACAATCTAAAAATGAGAATCAGAGTGCTGAAGAAGGGCTACACCCAAAATGTTGACTTCTCCACCTCCTGATGCTGCCTGGCTTGCTGAGTTCTTCCAGCCTCCAGTCTGTCTGAACGTGTCTCCTCCCTACTTAAATTCTAGTCCTTCACATACAAATGCAAGAATAAGGGAATCAGGATGGATGGAGAAAAAAAAAATCTATTTCCACTAGTAAGTGAGTCTAGGAGGAGGAAACACAATCTAAAAGTGAGAATCAGAGTCCTGAAGAAGGGTTACACCCAAAGTATTGACTTCTCCGCCTCCTGATGCTGCCTGGCTTGCTGTGTTCTTTAAGCTTCCAGATCTTTTGCAGTCTAATTAGGGAACACTTTTATTTACAAAGGGTGGTTGAAGTCTGGAACTCACTCCTACATATGACAAAGGTAACAGGTTGAGAGCTAAATTTAAACCAGATTGATAGATTTTTTGTTAAATAATATTAATGATCAGTATAGTGTAAAGGAGCTTAAGTGGGATTAGGTCTCAGATCAGCCATGTTTTCACCGAATGGCAGAATAAGCTTAAAGAACTAAATTGCCTATTCCTGTTCCAATCTTCCTCAAATATGTTGCACAACCAAAACATTTGAGGAAATGGGTCAAGGTATATCATAAATAGGCTTAGCCATCAAACTCTCATAAATTTCTTTCAAGGTGTAGGGTTAGAACAACAGGTGGATTCCCCTGTCTCATAAGTTATTTTAACAAAAAAAAAGAACTGCAAATGCTAGAAATCCGAACAAAAAATAGAAATAGCTGAAAAAAACTCAGCAGGTCTGGCAGCATCTATGAAGAGAAAGCAGAGTTAAAACTTATTCAAAACTGGAAGAAGTGTTCTGAAGAAGGGTCACTAGACCTGAAACGCCAACTCTCCACAGATGCTGCCAGGCCTGCTAAGTTTTCCCAACAACCTTTTTTTCTTCTTTTTATGCACCCACTATGCAATTACAAGAGAAAAATCATTTACACAGAAACATAGAAACTAGGAGCAGGAGTAGGAAATTCAACCCTTTGAGCCTACCCCACCATTCAAAATGATTGTGGGTGATCCTCTGTCTCAATCCATATTCTGCTTTCTTCCCGTACCCCTAGATGCCTTCAATATGTAAAACTTTATTTACCTTTTGGTTTAATGTACTCAATGACTTGACCTCCACAGCCTTCTGAGTTAGAAAGTTCAACAGGACTGTAATCCTAACCAGGAAAAACACCTTACCTGTCTGTCCAGTAATAGAGTCATACAGCATGGAGACAGACCTCTTGGTCCAACTCTGACCAAGCTGACCAAGTTTCCCAAACTAAGCTAGTCCCATTTGCCTTCATTTGGCCCATATGCTTCTAAAACCTTCCTATTCATATGCCTGTCCAAATATCTTGGAAATGTTATAACTGTACCTGCATCTACCATTTCCTCTGGCAGTTCATTCCACATATGAAAACAAAAGTAATTGGGGAAGTTCCCACACCGTTGACAAGAAAAGCAGTACTATGGTTCCTGTGGTTGAGTGGATTTTACCGAAAGTTTGTGCCAAACTTTAGCAGTGTGGCTGCTCCACTCACTGAATTGTTAAGAAAAGGGCAAAACGTGTGTGTTTTCTCTATTACAAATGTGACTACACTTTTAAAATACTTCATTGGCTCCAATCATTTTGCAATGAATTGTGATTGTGAAAGATGGTCTATAAATGTAAGTCTTTCATCCCACACCATCTAATAGCAAATGATCATAACACAGAAATTACAGATGCAACTCATCTAGCACTGGCTTCAGGTAGCAGGTATGATCCCAGGAAAATCATCCAATCCAATTTCATATCCCACATCTTTCTAGTAATTGCGATTCAGGAAATCAGGCCTTGAAATTGGTGTTTGTTGCTCCTTTTTTATATCCATATGAGCATAAGCAGCAAGACCAAAGTCAATAGCAATTCATTCTAGAGAAAACAGTTGTTGTCACAACATTAAAAATGTGTCGACATCGGGGCTGACCGAATTATCTCATGAATTTATTTGATGAGTAACTGATCCACCACTCGAATTACCAATCTGTTCAAATCAGTAAACTCCAGCCCAAATAACCGTAAAGATGCAGGAATTAAAGTAGGCAACTGCTCCCAGGAGGACCAGTTCCACCACAGAACACACAAGATGGCCTCCTTCTTCAGAGACCGCAATTTCCCTTCCCACGTGGTTAAAGGTGCCCTCCAACGCATCTCGTCCACATCCCGCACCTCCGCCCTCAGACCCAACCCCTCCAACCGTAACAAGGACAGAACACCCCTGGTGCTCACCTTCCACCCTACCAACCTTCGCATAAACCAAATCATCCGCCGACATCCACGTGACAGTGAGGCAAGGAATAGGGAGAGAGTGCAGTTGAACACGTGGCTGCAAGGATGGTGTAGGAGGGAGGGCTTCAGGTATTTGGACAATTGGACTGCATTCTGGGGAAGGTGGGGCCTGTACAAGCAGGACGGGTTGCACTTGAACCAGAAGGGCACCAATATCCTGGGGGGTAGGTTTGCTAGCTATCTTCGGGGGAGTTTAAACTAATTTGGCAGGGGGATGGGATCCGGACTTGTAGTCCAGCAAGTAGGCTAGCTGTTTGTCAGGATGTCCAAGTATGTGGGGAGGCTGTGAAGAAGGTAGCACTGACAGGGAATACTTGCGGACACAGAGATGGGTTGAAGTGCGTATACTTCAACGCAAGGAGTATCAGAAATAAGGTGGGTGAACTTAAGGCGTGGATAGGTACCTGGGACTACGATGTTGTGGCCATCACGGAAACGTGGATAGAAGAGGGACAGGAATGGTTGTTGGAGGTTCCTGGTTACAGATGTTTCAGTAGGATTAGGGAGGGTGGTAAAAAAAGGAGGGGGGGTGGCGTTGCTAATTAGAAATGGTATAACAGCTGCAGAAAGGCAGTTCGAGGGGGATCTGCCTTTAGAGGTAGTATGGGCTGAAGTCAGAAATAGGAAAGGTGCAGTCACCTTGTTGGGTGTTTACTATAGGCCCCCCAATAGCAGCAGAGATGTGGAGAAACAGATTGGGAAATAGATTTTGGAAACATGCAGAAGCCACAGGGTAGTAGTCATGGGCGATTTCAACTTCCCAAATATTGATTGGAAGCTCTTTAGATCAAGTAGATTGGATGGGGCGGTGTTTGCGCAGTGTGTCCAGGAAGCTTTTCTAACTCAGTATGTAGATTGTCCGACCAGAGGGGAGGCCATTTTGGATTTGGTACTCGGTAATTAACCGGGACAAGTGATGGGCTTGTTAGTGGGTGAACATTTTGGTGATGGTGACCACAATTCTGTGGCTTTCACCTTGGTTATGGAGAGAGATAGGTGCGTGCAACAGGGTAGGATTTACAATTGGGGGAAGGGTAATTACGATGCTGTAAGACAGGATCTGAGGAGCATAAGTTGGGAGCATAGGCTGTCGGGGAAGGATGTCATGGAAATGTGGAACTTTTTCAAGGAACAGATACGACTTGTCCTTGATATGTATGTACCGGTCAGACAGGAAAGAAATGGTCGTGTGAGGGAACCTTGGTTGACGAGGGAGGTTGAATGTCTTGTAAAGAGGAAGAAGGAGGCTTACATAAGGTTGAGGAAACAGGGTTCAGACAGAGCAGTGGAGGGATACAGGATAGCCAAAGGGACCTAAAGAAAGGGATTAGGAGAGCCAAGAGAGGGCATGAAAAATCTTTGGCGGATAGGATCAAGGATAACCCAAAGGCATTTTATGCGTATGTGAGAAACATGAGAATGACGAGAACGAGGGTAGGTCCAATCAAGGACAGTAGTGGGAGACTGTGTATTGAGTCGGAAGAGATAGGAGAGGTCTTGAATGAGTACTTTTCTTCAGTATTTACGAATGAGAGGAACCGTATTGTTGAAGAGGTGAGTGTGAAACGGACTGGTAAGCTAGAGGAGATACATGTTAGGAAGGAAGATGTGTTGGACATTTTGAACAACTTGAGGATAGACAAGTCCCCCGGCCCTGATGGGATATATCCTAGGATTATGTGGGAAACAAGAGAGGAAATTGCAGTACCGTTGGCAATGATCTTTTCATCTTCACAGTCAACGGGGGTGGTACCAGGGGACTGGAGAGTGGCGAATGTTGTGCCCCTGTTCAAAAAAGGGAATAGGGATAACCCCGGGAATTACAGGCCAGTTAGTCTTACTTCGGTGGTAGGTAAAGTAATGGAAAGGGTACTGAGGGAAAGGATTTATGAGTATCTGGAAAGGCACTGCTTGATTAGGGACAGCCAGCACGGATTTGTGAAGGGTCGGTCTTGCCTTACAAGTCTGATTGAATTCTTTGAGGAAGTGACCAAGCATGTGGATGAGGGTAGAGCAGTGGATGTAGTATTCATGGATTTTAGTAAGGCATTTGATAAGGTTCCCCATGGTAGGCTTATGCGGAAAGTCAAGAGGCATGGGATAGAGGGAAATTTGGCCAAGTGGATAGAAAACTGGCTAACCGGTCGAAGTCAGAGAGTGGTGGTAGATGGTAAATATTCAGCCTGGAGCCCAGTTACAAGTGGAGTTCCGCAGGGATCAGTTCTGGGTCCTCTGCTGTTTGTAATTTTTATTAATGACTTGGATGAGGGAGTCAAAGGGTGGGTCAGTAAATTTGCAGATGATACGAAGATTGGTGGAGTTGTGGATAGTGAGGAGGGCTCTTGTCGGCTGCAAAGGGACTTGGATATGATGCAGAGCTGGGCTGAGGAGTGGCAGATGGAGTTCAACCCCGCCAAGTGTGAGGTTGTCCATTTTGGAAAGACAAATAAGAATGCGGAATACAGGGTTAACGGTAGGGTTCTTAGTGTGGTGGAGGAACAGAGGGATCTTGGGGTCTATGTTCATAGGTCTTTGAAAGTTGCCACTCAGGTGGATAGAGCTTGTAAGAAGGCCTATGGTGTATTAGCGTTCATTAGCAGAGGGATTGAATTCAAGAGTCGTGAAGTGATGTTGCAACTGTAAAGGACTTTTGTTAGGCCACATTTGGAGTACTGTGTGCAGTTCTGGTCACCTCACTTCAGGAAAGATGTGGAAGCTTTGGAGAGGGTGCAGAGAAGATTTACCAGGATGTTGCCTGGAATGGAGAATAGGTTGTACGAGGATAGGTTGAGAGTGCTAGGCCTTTTCTCATTGGAACGGCGAAGGATGAGGGGTGACTTGATAGAGGTGTATAAGATGATCAGAGGACTAGATCGAGTAGACAGTCAGAAACTTTTTCCCCGGGTACAAGAGAGTGTTACAAGGGGACATAAATTTAAGGTGAAGGGTGGAAGGTATAGGGGAGATGTCAGGGGTGGGTTCTTTACCCAGAGAGTGGTGGGGGCATGGAATGCGCTGTCTGTGGGAGTGGTAGAGTCAGAATCTTTGGTGACCTTTAAGCGGCAATTGGATAGGTACATGGATGGGTGCTTAAGCTAGGACAAATGTTCGGCACAACATCGTGGGCCGAAGGACCTGTTCTGTGCTGTATTGTTCTTTGTTCTATGTTCTATGTTCTATTTCCGCCACCTCCAAAAAGACCCCACCACCAGGGATATATTTCCCTCCCCACCCCTTTCCGCCTTCCGCAAAGACCGTTCCCTCCGTGACTACCTGGTCAGGTCCACGCCCCCCTACGACCCACCCTCACATCCTGGCACTTTCCCCTGCCACCGCAGGAACTGTAAAACCTGTGCCCACACCTCCTCCCTCACCTCTATCCAAGGCCCTAAAGGAGCCTTCCATATCCATCAAAATTTTACCTGCACATCCACTAATATCATTTATTGTATCCGTTGCTCCTGATGCGGTCTCCTCTACACTGGGGAGACTGGGCGCCTCCTAGCAGAGCGCTTTAGGGAACATCTCCGAGACACCCGCACCAATCAACCAAACCGCCCCGTGGCCCAACATTTCAACTCCCCCTCCCACTCTGCCGAGGACATGGAGGTCCTGGGCCTCCTTCACCGCCGCTCCCTCACCACCAGACGCCTGGAGGAAGAACGCCTCATCTTCCGCCTCGGAACACTTCAACCCCAGGGCATCAATGTGGACTTCAACAGCTTCCTCATTTCCCCTTCCCCTACCTCATCCTAGTTTCAAACTTCCAGTCCCCTTGACTTGTCCGGACTTGTCCGACCTGCCTAGCTCCTTTTCCATCTATCCACTCCACCCTCTCCTCCCTGACCTATCACCTTCATCTCCTCCCCCACTCACCCATTGTACTCTATGCTACTCTCTCCCCACCCCCACCCTCCCCTAGCTTATCTCTCCACGCTTCAGGCTCTCTGTCTTTATTCCTGATGAAGGGCTTTTGCCCGAAACGTCAATTTTGCTGAAGCTCCTCGATGCTGCCTGAATTGCTGTGCTCTTCCAGCACCATTGATCCAGAATCTGGTTTCCAGCATCTGCAGTCATTGTTTTTACCTAACTGCTCCTAATCCCTATCCAGCTATTCCTTTTGTAAATGCATGTGTATTGATGTTAGGTGGGTTTATGTTTGATCCTGGCCATTCTTCTCTCCCCACAGTGAAATAACCTGCTGACAACTACTGCTGAGAACCACAAATTGAACAAATGCAACTTCGGTGAAGTGATGGATTTTCCCCAGCATTCATGGAACAGTCTCTCAGCAAGGATTTAATGTAAGAAAATTGAAAAATTGTCATTTATGCTTCTTTTCAATTGACGCCAAGCCAGCAAAAAGTGATCGCCACTTTTAAAATAGCTTTGCTCAGTCAGCAGCAGCAGACAATATACTTGTTACTCTTAATAAATCTGCCACATAAGATTAAGATGATGCCAGCCTTTGAATTAATAAAAATGTAAATTGATTGGATACTGAAATTGAACATTTTGGAAACAATTCTGATTTTGGAAACACATAGTTGAACAAAAACCCATTTGTCCCAACAGTGACACCCACTTCCCATGAATATTTTTAAAATTCTTTACACATAAATCCAAATCCATAAAGGTAAAATTTAAAAGATCCAATAAGTGCCAGAAAGGAACAAAATTGAAAGACTCAATCAACAAATCAACATCACTCAACAAAGTACAGAAACGTTAGAAAGGTGGAATTGACATATAGAAGAATATATTTTTAAAAGTCACAATAAAATATTAACACTTTGGGAAATGTATTTCTAATAAGCACAATCACCACTGAGTAAATTACAATAGCAATGTAATATAAAAAGCAAAATGATAATTAATAGCATCTATTAAGGTTTAAGTGGTACCAGAGGAAATTTAAACGGTGTTGAATGGATGTGGTGCAGTTCAATAGAATAATTTTGAGGTATAAAGGGTTAATATATGACTGATGCTCATCCACACTTGTGTACGGAATCACATCTCAGAATGGTTATGACACAGGAGTAGGGCTCTCATTCCATTATGCCTGTGTCAGCTCTCCGTAAGAGTAATTTACTTCGTGTCATGCCCCCGCGTCTACTGTGCAAGGCAACAGCATGAGCCACGACAAATGGTCCAATGCTCCATTGAAAGCCATGATTAAATCTGTTTCCACCACAGTCTCAGTCAGTACATTCACAATCCTAACCAGTCATTGTGTTAAAAAAGACTTTTCCCATGTTACCCAAATTTCTTTTACTAATCATCTTTATTGGGTTCTTGATCTTTACATCAATGGTCACAGTTTCCCCGATATATTATATTGTTTCGGACACCACTTTGCAATCTCCTCTTAACCTTTTTTTCTGAAAGGAGAAAAGCCCCACCTTAACATATGCACATATGAATTAAGCCATTTGGCCTTCCAAGCCAGTTCCACAATTCAATAAGATCTTGACTAATCTATGGTGACTTCAACTACACATTCCAACCTACTTCTGATAAACATTGACACCCTCATCAATAAAAACTCTGTGTACCTTTGTCCTAAGATATTCAATGTAATTGCCTCCAAAGACATAGTTTCTGAGGATTGTGAGCCTTTGAAACTTTTTTCCCAATTGCCTCCAAAGAGGCAATTGGGAAAAGAGTTTCAAAGGCTCACAATCCTCAGAAACTATGTCTTTTCTTCTCCACCTTAAAATAATAAAACCTTAGTTTTAAGCTGTGCTCCCTAGTTCTAATCTCTCCCAGAGGGGGAAACATCCTGTCAACATTCACCCTATCAAATCTTTCAAGATCTAATTTATCTCAATAAAACGGCCTTCTTCTAAAAACCATTTTTAATAGCCCTGACTATCGACATTGTTCCATAATGTTATAACACTTGTTATGGACTAAGCCGGACCACTGAAAACATTCTTATGTAGGTGGCACAGACCATAGCTTTGTAATTTGTTTCAGTAAGTGTACAGTGATAATTACCCAGATTAAGTTAGCTAGGTTGACTACTAGATTTTAAAACAGACAAACATTTATTCACAAAATTACACAATGAAACACAATGAACAGAATAAAGAACCCCTACAGCACTCTACCTCTCCAATTAGACTTACTAATGCTGTTTCAAGTATATACAACAGTCCTAACAAACAAACTCCCTTTAAAAACCAGTACAAATGGAACACATGCTTACAGGCTGAAGTTGAAGAGCAGAAAGAGAGAGAGTTTCCACACAGCTCCCTTTGAACTTCCCAGTTCAGGACTGAACTAAAACTGCTCAGCTCAGCTTGAGAGCTGACCACTCCCCTCTCTTTATACAGGTCACTACCAAAACATGACTATTTTGGCCTGAAGTCTCATCTGTTTACATATAAAGAAAACACCTCTCAAAATCCTTTTCATCTCTGTACCAAATCAGACTGATCGGAGTCCAGCCCAGTTTATTGCCCCTCTGAGAAAAAACAAGGAAAGAGTATCCTTGAGGTAAGGAACAGCTTTTAGAAAAAAATAAAGAGATGAGCTTTGTGACACCCCCACCCCCTTTTAAAAAATGAACCATCAATACCAAAAGATGGTTTCATTTTAACCCTTCAAAACCCGGTTAGTATTCTAAACACACATATACACTGTACTAACTATAACATGCAAACATGCTCAACCACATGCAAATTCAGGCCACGGTACACCCACCACCAAACACCTCCATATTTCATTCGGAGTCTCGATAACATGTCGGCAATCACGTTTTTGCGACGTACCACATGCACAATTGTCAAAGTGAATGGCTGCAACAACAAGCTCCATCTGAACAGCCTGGCATTTGTTCTTCGTAAATTTTTCCACAAATGTCAATGGTTTGTGATCAGTGTTTACGATTGTGTCAGATGCATTGCTGCTAATATAAACACTGAAATGTTGTAATGCAAACACCAAGCTTAAAGTCTCTTTCCCCACCGTTGAACATTTCTATTGATGAACATTCAACTTCCTGGAAAACTACCCAATCGATCTTTCTATTCTTTCGTCATCCTCCTGCAGGAGCACCACACCAACACCAACATCACTGGCATCGATAGCTACCATGAAAGGTTTCATGTAACCCGGTGTGGCTAATACTGGGGCAGTAGCTAACACAGTTTTTAGGCTGTCAAATGCCTTTTGACAGTCCACTGTCCGCTGAAACTTCTTGCCTTTTTTAAACAATTTGGTGAGTGGAGCAGCCACACTGCTAAGTTTTTGCACAAACTTTTGGTAAAATCCGCTCAACTCCAAAAACCGTAGTAGTGCTTTCTTTGTTGACGGTGTGGGAACTCTCTCAATTACTTTTGTTTTTGCATCCTGTCGGGCCATTTGTCCCTGTCCAATCACATGGCCCAGGAAGGTGACTTGGGCTTTGGCAAATTCACTTTTATCTAGGTTTACCACCAAGCCTGTCTTCTGAAGTCGATCGAACAAGTCCATAAATGCTGTAAATGTGCCTTCATGAGTGAATAAAAATCACCAGGTCATCAATATACGCCACACAGTTAGGTAGTCCGGCAATTACGTTATTAGTCAGTCTCTGAAATGTGGCCGGAGCATTTTTCATACCAAATGGTATGAATTTGAACTGATATAGTCCATTTGGCGTTACAAAAGCCAAAATCATCTTTGCTTTCTCTGACAGAGGTACTTGCCACTAGCCTCTGAGTAAGTCCAACATAGAAATGTAAGTTACTTGTCCCACTTTTTTGACACAGTCCTCCAGCCATGGAATTGAATATGCATCAGTCTTTGTAACAGCGCGGACTTTGCGATAGCCCACACATCATCATTGGGTACCATCTGGCTTTGGCACCATGACTATGGGTGAGCTCCAGTCACTGTAAATTACTTCAATTATGCCATCTTGGAGGATGTGCTCTCTCTCCTTCTGAACCCGTGCCAACTTGAGCGGGTTATGCCTATAAGGATGTTGCTTAATCGGAACAGCATCTCCTATCTCTACATCATGCACTGGGAAGGTTAGTACTTCCCAGTTTATTTCTGCATATTTCCCCATGTGATAGTAATAACTCTTTCAGGTCATTTTGATTTTCTTGTGGAAGGTGACTCAATAGTTTCTCCCAGTTTTTGACAACTTCCTCATTGTCCAATTTGATTTGAGGAATGTTCAATTTAGAATCCTCTGAGCTTGGTTCTTCCTTCTGTGCTGTAATCATTAACACCTTCTCCTCTTTCTTTCCTTCCCTATCAAAATACATTTTCACCATATTCACATGACACACTCTGTGAGATTTCTTCCTGTCTGGAGTCCTTATTAAATAGTTCACCTCACTCAATTTCCTCTCAATTTGATAAAGTCTACTAAACCTTGCTTTGTTGGTGGGCGGCACGGTGGCACAGTGGTTAGCACTGCTGCCTCACAGCGCCTGAGACCCGGGTTCAATTCCCGCCTCAGGCGACTGACTGTGTGGAGTTTGCACGTTCTCCCCGTGTCTGCGTGGGTTTCCTCTGGGTGCTCCGGTTTCCTCCCACAGTCCAAAAGATGTGCAGGGTCAGGTGAATTGGCCATGCTAAATTGCCCGTAGTGTTAGGTAAGGGGTAAATGTAGGGGTATGGGTGGGTTTCGCTTCGGCAGGTCGGTGTGGACTTGTTGGGCCGAAGGGCCTGTTTCCACACTGTAATGTAATCTAATCTAAAATGTAATCTAATCTAAAGACTCACCTGTTACTGTAAGTAACACCAATACCATATTCCCAATTGCAAAATTGTGAATTTGTGATTTCTTATCTGTTTCCTGTTTCATTGTATGCTATGATACGTTTAAAAGTTGTCTCGCCAACTCTCCAGCTCTATTTAATCGTTGTCTAAAATTTGACACACAGTCCAAATGGGTGGTCTCTGAATTCTGACTTAGTAATTTCTCCTTAATCAATTTTAACGGTCCTCTTACGTCATGCCCAAAAATTAATTCAAATGGACTGATTTTGGTCAATTCATTCAGGTCATCTCTGAACCCAAAAAGTACAAACAGAACACCCTTATCCCAATTGTCTGGATAATCTTGACCATCAGTCCCTAACATGGTCTTCAGTGTTTGATGCCATCTCTCTTGTGCTCCCTGCAATTCCAGATGGTATACAGTAGATTTGAATTGCTTTATTCCCAAGTTATCCATAACCTCCTTGAATAGTTTGGATGTGAAGTTTGATCCTTGATCTGATTGGATCTCTATTGGCAGTCCGTATCTAGTATAACATTTGAGTAATTCTTCTACAACCCTTTTAGCTGTGATGTTGTGTAATGGGATTGCCTCTGGAAATCTAGTCGACACATCCATTATTGTTAATAAATACTTATTCTCACTTTTTGTTTGAGGTAAGGGACCTACGCAATCAATCAAGATAGGATAGTGAAGAAGGCGTTTGGTATGCTTTCCTTTATTGGTCAGAGTATTGAGTACAGGAGTTGGGAGGTCATGTTGCGGCTGTACAGGACATTGGTTAGGCCACTGTTGGAATATTGCGTGCAATTCTGGTCTCCTTCCTATCGGAAAGATGTTGTGAAACTTGAAAGGGTTCAGAAAAGATTTACAAGGATGTTGCCAGGGTTGGAGGATCTGAGATACAGGGAGAGGCTGAACAGGTTGGGGTTGTTTTCCCTGGAGCGTCGGAGGCTGAGGGGTGACCTTATAGAGGTTTACAAAATTATGAGGGGCATGGATAGGATAAATAGACAAAGTCTTTTCCCTGGGGTGGGGAAGTCCAGAACTAGAGGGCATAGATTTAGGGTAAGAGGGGAAAGATATCAAAGAGACCTAAGAGGCAACTTTTTCATGCAGAGGGTGGTATGTGTATGAAATAAGCTGCCAGAGGATGTGGTGGAAGTTGGTACAATTGCAACATTTAAGAGGCATTTGGATGGATATATGAATAGGAAGGGTTTGGAGGGATATAGGCCGGGTGCTGGCAGGTGGGACTAGTTTGGGTTGGGATATCTGGTCAGCATGGACGGGTTGGACCAAAGGGTCTGTTTCCATGTTGTACATCTCTATGACTCTTGTGAAAGGTTCCTCAAATGCTGGGATAGGTATTAAAAGTGTAGGTTTTATTACTGCCTGTGGTTTTCTGATTAGCTGACATGTATGACATGTCTGGCAAAATTCAACTACATCCTTGTTTAGTCCAGGCCAGTAAAAATGTCTTTGTATTTTCCTCACCCCTAAATGAGCTCCAAATGGTAGCTCATGCGCCAATCACAGCACCTCCTTTCTCTACCCTACTGGCAAAACAATTTGATGACTCTCTGCCCATTTCTTACCTGCTTGAATACGTGATGGTCTCCATTTCCTCATTAAGACATCATTTGTTAAATAATAACACACAGGAATGCATTCACTTTCTTTCTTTGTAAATGCCTTTTGATATAACTTATCTTTCTGCTATAATTCAATCATCTTAGTAGAGCTAGAAATACTGGCATATTTACTTATTTGCTCCTTCTCTGCTCCACCTATCTGATCAAAAATGGTTTTGGATAGCACTACGTCAGCTTTCTTATCTGTGTCTTTTGATCTAGATTTAGATATAGATTAGATTAGAATTTAGATTACATTACAGTGTGGAAACAGGCCCTTCGGCCCAACAAGTCCACACCGACCTGCCGAAGCGAAACCCACCCATACCCCTACATTTACCCCTTACCTAACACTACGGGCAATTTTTAGCATGGCCAATTCACCTGACCCTGCACATCTTTGGATGGTGGGAGGAAACCGGAGCACCCAGAGGAAACCCACGCAGACACGGGGAGAACGTGCAAACTCCACACAGTCAGTCGCCTGAGGCGGGAATTGAACCCGGGTCTCTGGCGCTGTGAGGCAGCAGTGCTAACCACTGTGCCACCGTGCCACCCACGACTCAGTGACTCGCCATCTCTCCTGACTCAGCTTGTGTCTTTGTGATCTTGTGATCACACAATCAGAGAAAATTCCTGGATAAGGGGCCTTCATTTCTTCAGGTGCCTGCATCTCCACTGGCTTTTCAACTAAAGTAGGTAGCACCCCTACCGATGAATTAGCTATATCATTTTCAGGGACAAATTGTATTCCTGGAGCTGAGAGTTTGTCCAGTATTCCTACCACAAATTCTCCACTCTTCTCTGGACACTGTAGCCTCACTTTACATAACTGAGCACTTTTTGTCTCACCATGATTTCCTGTTATCAATACCTTTTCTGGCAATAGTCCCTCAGGAATACATACCTCCTCATCCTTCAACATTACAGACTGAGAGGATCCTGTCTCTCTTAATATTGTAACCTCTTTACCTACTACTTCTGGCCTATGTGAATACATTTTACCCTTGCATGTGTATTTTTTAAGCAGAACTGGCACTTCCTTCTTAATCAACCTCTGTTCATCTTGTATGTTCTGAGGCAATTGTCTAACTTCCTTGTGCTTTTGTTACTAGTCTAACAAAACTTCCAGGCTTGTCTGGTTTTCCTACATCTGGCCTTCTGCTAGCCCACCAACACTGTGATTTCGTGTAGCCCACTTTATTGCGATGAAAATACTGGAGCCTTTTAACGTCTTTGTCCCCTTCAAGGATTTCTTTTCTTATCCTGTGGTAAGTTATCCTTATTATCTTCACTGAGATCTATCTTTCCCTTTCCACGTGAGGATTTCTCTTTCCCCAGTTTCTATCCCTCATGGACTGAAATTGTTTCTGGAAGCCAAACCGTGTTTTATGCTCCAGTTCATAATCATCAACCACTTCAGTTGCTAACCTTGTTGTTTTAACTCTTTGCTCTTCCACATCAGTTTGCATTACTTCCTCACTGACCCTACCCTCAGCCTTTATCTCCATCCTTTTAAGCTAACTTTCCTTTTCAACTGCCAGTTTTTGAAGTTCAAAAGCTTTCTCTTTTTCTTTCTCTGCTCTCTCTTTTTCCCTCTGTTCTGCTTCTAATCATAAGTCAAACTATTTCATTTCTGCTGCCCTTTCCTTATCTCTCACCTCTAACTCAAGCTGCTTCATTTACAATTGAATTCTTGCCATCTCTATAGATTCTGAGGGTTTCTCCAACAAGTTTAAATGCTGACCTACTGCTGTAATTATCTCTCCTTTCCTCACAGCAGGCAGTTCCAATTCCAGCTTCTCTGCTAATTCTTGCAACTTGGTCCTATTCACTATTTGCAAACCTTCCAAAGTCGCTACATCTATATCCAGAAAACTTTTGGCGACTGAAAAAGCCATTACTATCTCAAACTTTGTCTACCCAACCAAACCAACACCCGAAATAAAGACACTAACACCTACCACCCACTGTTTAAAATCTTGCAAAGATCCTCAAGTCTGTTAAGGACTAGGCTAGACCACTTAAAACATTCTTAAGCAGGCAGCTCAAACCATAACTTTGCAAATTGTTTCGTTAAGTGTACAATTAGAATTACGCAGATTAAATTAGCTAGGTTGGCTACTAGATTTTAAAACAGATAAAAATTTATGCACAAAAACAACACGATGAAACACAAAGAACAGAATAAAGAACCTCTACAGATCTCAACCTCTCCAACGAGACTTAATTATGCTGTTCAGAATATGCACAACAGTCCCAATAAGTAAACTCCCTTTAAAACCCAGTATAAATGAAACACATGCTTACAGGTTGAAGTTGCAAGACAGAAAGAGAGAGAGAGAGTTTCTAACACAGCTCGCTGTTGAACTTCCAACCAGTTCAATACTGAACTAAAACTGCTCAGCTCAGCTCGAGTGCTGACCACTTCCCTTTTTTTATACAGGTCACTACTAAAATATGACTACTTTGGCCTGAAGTCTCATCTGTTTACATATAAACAAAAGGCCGCTGAAAATCTTTTTCATCTCTGTGCCAAACCCCACCAGATCGGAGCCCGATCTGGTTTATTGCCCTTCTGAAAAAATCAAGGACAGAGTCTCCTTAAGCAAAGGAACAGCTTTTAGAAAAAAAAGGGACTAGCTTTGTGACACACCCAACCTATCCTAGGTAATAGTCAAGTGAACCTTCTCTCAACTACTTGTAACACAATGATGTCAATGTTAAATAAACAGACTAAAACTATATGCAGCATTTCAGATGTGGCTTGTATGTCTTCTTCCACGCTGTTATCACACCTTTGAATGAACATCTCAAATGTTAATTCTGATCTCTCTGTCTGCACCTTCTCTGTGGCTGTATTCTGCATCCTGTTCTGCTATCCCGATGCACTTTGTCATTGTTCTATCTGCCTGAAAAGCATGCAAAACAACACTTTTCACTGTATCTCAATAAATGTGACAACAACAAACTAGTCAATAACTGTAGCAAAATATCCTTACTTTTATATTCCATTCCCTTCACAATAAACAACAACATTTCTTTTGCCTTCCCAACTGCTGTACCTGCATATTATATCAATGCGATTCATACTTAGTTCTGTGCTATGATCCCAGCTGATGTAATTACTGGGCATGTCAGATTGCAAACTGAAATATAAATATAAATCTATCAAGTCAGATATGTTTGTCACTTAACATCGTGGTTTTTCACTGAAACATAAGCATGCAAAACTGTAAATTTGGATTTAACTTTAAAATAGAAGTTTATCAGACAGAATAAACAAAGATAAAATAGAAAAAATGTTATTTCCCTTTAATACAAATTGAAAGACACTGCCAAACAAAATCCCCTTTATCCCAGCACAATCATGTTGCAGCCCAGCCAGTGACACCTATATCCCATGAATAGTCTTAAAAATCTTAACTTGAAAATAAATAATATTAATATGTATATATAAATTATACATCTCACATCACAACTAGGACACCAAGATTTCTCTGTGCCTCAGAGCCCTGCAATCAGTCTCCATAGATATAATATGTTACTTTCTACTGATCCTCTATCTCAATGCTGTATTTGTACTTTCGCCCCATTCTCCTTGGTGACTTTAATGTCTAAAAATGTGTCTATCTCTTTCTTGAATACATTCAGCAACTTAGCCTCCACAGCCTTTGTAACAACACGAATAGCATATAAATTATTAGAATTATCAGCAACTCCTCCCCATCACCCAAACATTAGTGACACCTTGGATCATCAAATCACACAGAAACGTTACATAGGATTTCAATTTCTTCTCATTCAAAAACCCAGTTTCCATGTTCCCACAAAAACTGCTCGGTCATGGGCAGACAAATTAATTGGTCGCAATCTGATGGTTCAGCTTCCTCCTCTGGGTTGATCTACCTTCGATTCTGAAAACTGCACTCCAGCACCCACTCACTGGAACAATAGCAGCTTTTCATAGACAACTAGTTTCCCCAAGCCAGCAGTACTCCTGATTTTTATTTTCCCTGAGCTTCCTTAGCTACAGCAGCAAATTCTGTTTGTGTGCTTTCTTCAATACCACAGTCAGCTTTAATGAAATAATAATAGGACATGGTTTCTTCCCAGTGCCGACAGCTCCCATGGCTTTTTCTGAGCCCTGACCACTACACTTCAATACACATACAGGCTCCATGGACTTCTCCTGGGTCCTAACTGCTCTGAGTCTGCTACAACAGGACCAAGTAAGCATGCTATGGGAGGGGAGAAGGTGAGTGTGCTGTTGGAGAGACTTGGGTGAGGAAGCACCCACAGGAGTCAGACCTTGTGAACGGAGTCATGGAGTTGTTCACCAAGATGGTTAATGGAGGCTGTAGTCAGAGCTGCTGCCCTCCCACCCTGCCACCCCAATGTTTAGTTGAGAACTGAGTTACGTTGTACATGTTGAATGGCAGAGCAAACTCAAAGGGCTAATTGACCTACTCTTGCTCCTAGTTTCGCTTTTTCTATGTTTTTGCTCCAGGCTCAATTTTCAGGCTGGTAGCAATAGTTCAGGGTGTGTAAGAAGAGGGTAAAAAGCAATAGAATTAGAAGGACTAGAGGTAGTCCATACAAATAATGCAGATCACAGACACAAAGGAGAAAGCCTTCAGATAACAGCTAGATCTTCAGCCCTGTAACTCAGAGAGAAACATGGCTTTCTGTGGAGACACTAGGAACTTGCAGATCCCTGATGTCAAAACGTTTTTAAAATCTGGCATGTGTGTTGGCTTCATTCATTAAACACTGTGCTATGAGAATAGTGAGTACAGTGATTCTTAGGATTGTCAACTTGTTGGGACTGGTTAATACCTATTTCTTTCTTTTCTTTCAGGGCTTTCATCACTTTGAGTAACAATTTGTGGATATGCATGATAATAAATTCTCTAAGGACCTCACTCTTTCTGAATGGCACTGTTACAGCATGTACAATCATGTAAAAAAAGTCCACGAAATGTTTACTGGACTCACTGTAGTGTGAGTATTTCAAATTCTCACACACCAATGAGTACCATTAAGCAATTAATGGTGTTTCTACTTTGAATTCACAATTCATAAGTGAACACAGAGATCTCATCATTGGACATAATCTGCACCAAGCTCTGCTCGGCTAAACACAAATGTTGATGTCAGGTGGCTCAACATTGAGAAGGAGAATGCTTGAGGTGCATTGACAGAGGTACCACATATACGCTCTACAAAAGCAGAGGTGATAAAGAAATGCAGCTCTCATAGTGATGGATTGGTGTTACAGTAATTGTAATTGTCAATGACAGAGTAACTAATACTGTGGGTTCTCAAACATGGCTGTCAAATCAGACTCTGCAAACCATGATCGCAATCATGCAGAGGACACCAGCTACTTTAAATAGGATCTCAGTGGCATTATTGATGTGTATGAAGCTGCACTGTTTTAGAGTGGTATCAGTAAAGTGGTGCTCATCCAGGGGAAGAACATTGGTGAATGGGGCCTTGGGAGTGGAGACACCACTCAAAGTTCTCCAAGTTTATTTCGCGGTGTCCCATATCCCACTCCATCTCAGCATGCGTCCAACATGCAAAAGTACTGCAAGATACTGGCAATCTAAAATCAAAAGAGAAACTGCTGAAGAAACTCAGCAAGTGGTGCCAATATCTGCAGAAGAGAAGCAGAGTTTATGTTTCGAGTCCATTGACTCTTCCTTGGAATTATTCTTCATTGCAGACATCCCTCCTGAAGCATACCATAGGGCACAAACAAACCATTTCGGTAGCTAAAGTATGTACCTTCAATATATTGATTGCTTGGTTGTTGACACATTTTACTGGTTCTGTAACTCTCATTCTAGCACTCTTCTGTTACACTGACAGTGTTTCTCAGAGGAATCATGAGCGAAGTTTGAAAGGCTATTATAAAGCAGCCTTTTCTTTTGCTTCCAGGCATGTTGGTCTGTTGCGGTACAGGAATATTAGGATAGCTACCAGGAAATCTGGCAGGAACCTGCTTGAACCTCTTCTTATGGATGCACATTACACAGTCATAGAGATGTACAGCATGGAAACAGACCCCTCAGTCCAACTTGTCTATGCTGACCATGTTCCCAAACCAAACTAGTCCCACTTGCCTGCATTAGGCCACATCAAAATTTTCTTATTCATGTACTGATCCAAATGTCTTTTAAACGTTGTCACTGTACTTGCATCCACCTCTTTCCCTTGCAGTTAATTCCACGAATTTCTGTACAAAAAAGTTGTCCCCCATGTTCTTTTTAAAACTTTCTCCTCTCACCTTAAAAATATATCCTAGATTTGAACTCCCCTACCTTGTGAAAAAGACCCTTGCTATTCACATAATCTATGCCCCTCGTAATTTTATAAACCTCGATAAGGTCACCCCTCAAACCCCGACACTCCAGTTGCAGCAAGGCATCTCTGCTCCTATACTCAGGAAAGAGTTTGGAAGGAGCACCAGGATTTTGCTTCTGTAACACTGAAGAAATGGCAACATATTCCCAGACAGACCTGTAGTGTGACCTGGATGGAGATGTGGGTGGCTGGTGGTGTTCGCATGCACCGTCTCTGCCCTTTGCTTTCTAGAATGTAGAAGCTGCTGGTCTGAAAGGTGCTGCTGAACACTAAAATGAGCACAGCCTTGTATACAGCTTTGTTAATCTGACATAAAAGAATTCACGCAAAACAATAATGAAACCACTTCCAGAAACAGGAGCCTTCAGCTGTGCAGTATTGCTCCCCAAGGCGGATTTATATGAAAAGCAGGTGACCTGTCTACACCTAAAACTGCTGACCTGGTATCTCAGCCTGGTATCTGACCTGGTATTTTGCAACATCAAGTTCCAAGAAGCTTATAAACCAAACACTAAAACTGGACTCACCTTCTCAAATGTGCCTTTTTCTAAAACCTTCAGAGATTCAAAATCATCAGAGCTATCCTCTTGAGGTGAAGAAATTCTGTTTCTTCCTGAGCACATTGTATTTTTCACATCTGTTTATCCTCATCAGCTAATCTGCATCAAATTGCTTGAAGCTGCTAAAGACCTATTCTGGCTGATCTGGCAGTTCTTAGACTATCACAAACAGGGCAATACTGGCATCCTGTGAGAAATCTAACAAACTGCACATTATGGTTATTGTAATCACAGGGGAATTTGACATAAGCTGGCATCTATCCATGACCTGCCTTATATGTCTAAGCATAGATGACCAATGGACCCTTGAAATGTCTTTAGAGGCACATTGGAAAAATTAAGAGATAAAGAAATTGAGGGCAGTGGTGAATTTCAGAGCAATTTCCAGTGCATTGCCTCTAGGCCCAGCAGGGAATAACTGCTGAAGGAGCTAGCAGTGCCTGTACCCATTGGAGTAACACTTGCAGGTTGTGGACATGCTGCTTTCCAGATGGATTAACGAAGCTGATTCTCTGTCTGGATACTCACATTTAGCTACTTTATCCTGTGACCTCAATGCCTTGGCTCTCTTGTCTGCAATTCTTTGCTCTGATTTTCAGATCTTTGCTGAGTCGCACTTCCCTCTCATGCATGTAAAGTTCCATCCCACCATGGCATTGATGCTACTGATACTGACAGATTTTTCATCCAAACTCTGATTGAAAACATCTCCCACAATTCCTGATGTTGTTTATTGGAAAGCTCTCCACATTCTGAAACGCATTTTAGATCATAGCAGACCAAAGGGGTAGCCATGGGCACACGTATGGGCCCCAGCGATGCCTGTCTCTTTGTTGGCTACGTAGAGCAGTTGATCTTCCGTAATTACACCGGCACCACTCCCCACCACTTTCTCTGCTACATTGATGACTGCATTGGCGCCACCTCGTGCTCCCGCGAGGAGGTTGAGCAATTCATCAACTTCAACAACACATTCCACCCTGACCTTAAATTTACCTGGACCATCTCTGACACCTCCCTCCCCTTCCTGGACCTCTCCATCTCCATAAATGACGACCGACTTGACACTGACATTTTTTACAAACCCACCGACTCCCATAGCTACCTGGATTACACC
The DNA here is from genome assembly GCF_037043375.1 of Chiloscyllium plagiosum. NCBI lineage: Eukaryota > Metazoa > Chordata > Chondrichthyes > Orectolobiformes > Hemiscylliidae > Chiloscyllium > Chiloscyllium plagiosum. The sequence continues at coordinate 101,082,835 of NW_028270144.1, read as the reverse complement.
TCTTCCCAAATTACCTTTTGCAAAAATGCCATCCCGTATTCCCAATTCCTCCGCCTCCGCGGGATCTGCTCCCAGGAGGACCAGTTCCACCACAGAACACACCAGATGGCCTCCTTCTTTAGAGACCGCAATTTCCCTTCCCACGTGGTTAAAGATGCCCTCCAACGCATCTCGACTACATCCTGCACCTCCGCCCTCAGACCCCACCCCTCCAACCGTAACAAGGACAGAACGCCCCTGGTGCTCACCTTCCACCCTACAAACCTCCGCATAAACCAAATCATCCACCGACATTTCCGCCACCTCCAAACAGACCCCACCACCAGGGATATATTTCCTTCCCCACCCCTTTCCGCCTTCCGCAAAGACCGTTCCCTCCATGACTACCTGGTCAGGTCTACGCCCCACCCTCCCATTCTGGCACTTTCCCCTGCCACCACAGGAACTGTAAAACCTGCGCCCACACTTCCTCTCTCACCTCTATCCAAGGCCCTAAGTGAGCCTTCCACATCCATCAAAGTTTTACCTGCACATCCACTAATATCATTTATTGTATCCATTGCTCCCAATGTGGTCTCCTCTACATTGGGGAGACTGGGCGCCTCCTAGCAGAGCGCTTTAGGGAACATCTCCGAGACACCCGCACCAATCAACCACACCACCCTGTGGCCCAACATTTCAACTCCCCCTCCCACTCTGCCGAGGACATGGAGGTCCTGGGCCTCCTTCACCGCCGCTCCCTCACCACCAGACGCCTGGAGGAAGAACACCTCATCTTCCGCCTCGGAACACTTCAACCCCAGGGCATCAATGTGGACTTCAACAGTTTCCTCATTTCCCCTTCCCCCACCTCACCCTAGTTCTAAACTTGCAGTTCAGCACTGTCCCCATGACTTGTCCGGACTTGTCCTACCTGCCTATCTCCTTTTCCACCTATCCACTCCACCCTCTCCTCCCTGACCTATCAGCTTCATCTCCTCCCCCACTCACCTATTGTACACTATGCTACTTTCTCCCCACCTCCACCCTCCTCTAGCTTATCTCTCCACCTCCAGGCTCACTGCCTTTATTCCTGATGAAGGGCTTTTGCCTAAAACGTTGATTTCGAACTGCTGTGCTCTTCCAGCACCCCTAATCCAGCTTTCTCAATATGTTTGCCAGAGAGAACCGAGGAAACAGCTGAAAGCTCTGAGCCTTTGTGCATATCAGGAAATCAAAGACTGAATCAGCCGCATACAGTTCCACAAAATCCCATTTCCATTTCGCAGGCAAGTTTTCTGACCCTGAGGAAACCAGCCCTGGTGGTGAAACATTTCCAGTCCTGTTGAGCTCTCCTCAATTATGCCTCATTGATCCACCCATGAAAATGATTGGCCTGCCCTCTGCAGCAGGTTACAATGTACAATAAAACAAAGAAGGTCACATTTTGGAGATCGTTTGGTGGTTGCACTTAAAACTTTTACTAATCTTATCTTCTTTCACAAAAAAAACCCTTACCCTACCCTGGGAATATTCTCAGTTTCCCACCTTAACTCCAGTGGGAAACCAACAGCAAACAGTATTAATCACTGTTTATACTACTTTCCTCCACTTCACAACTGATAAATATTGTGCTACAAGTTGATAATATACCTGATTAAGTTCCAGATATCATTCTCTGCAAGAGATCAAACAGTTCAGTGACTGATTCTGACAAAACATATCCTTTTCGTAAATCACATCTTACATCATTCTGCCTCCAGGCCCAAAGAGTTAAGTAGGACTGTAAAAACAAATCCATCAAACCATTAGTAATGGTCACAGCGATCATAACTGAGTGTGATAGTGCTGTACCAAAAGAGTTGCTGCATTGCTACAGGGACATCAGGGAGCCTCTGGATTTCAGAAAGTGAATTCCGTAACACTGGTAGCACTAAGTGCTCATAGAGCTATGAAAGGTAAGAATGTTCACATTTGAAACCATGACAGGAACAGCTGGTAATGGGAGACAGAGTGAGGTCACATCAGAGGTCAAGATTTTGTTTTAGATGTTCATCTTTGGCTCATGTTTGCTCTATTAATCTCAGCATTTCTCCATTGCAGACTTGTAAAATTCTTGAGGTATTTTTGGGTGAAGCATTCTTTAACTCTCAGCTTGCTAGCAGCTTCGAGGCAACTCCTGAGCTGGCCACATTTAACTTGTTTTCAGTTCACAATGCTCATAGTGCAAGTAAATGCAACTTGGAAAAAGCACTATTCAGTGAGGAGGACTGTGTAAATTAACTTCCCACATTGCAACAGTGACTACTCTTCGGAAGTATTTCATTTGATGCTTTGAGACCTTGGTCATGAAATCCACTCTGTAAATAAAAATCTTCCTTTTTTTGTCTATAATCCTTGGGCCTATGTTTTGGATGACATCATATTTCTAAAGTTCCAGCTACTTTATTCACCTGAGAATATAAGGAAGTTAGTTCTCATACACTCCATGATCAAAATGCTGCTGGAGAGAATTACATCTATGATTTTGCACTGAACAGATATTGATATCTAAAACCCCTTTATATTCCATACTAATATCTTCAATTTATCATACTAGATTGAACATTCTATATTTTGAAAATAAATCAGTATATTAGTATGGAATATAAAGGGGTTTTAGATATCAATATCTGTTCAGTGTAAAATCATAAATGTAATTCTCTCCAGCAGCATTTTGATTACAGAGTGAATGAGAACTAACTTCCTTATATTCTTATATTGATTCCATCCTAAAATCTTCAATTTATCATACTAGATTGTACATTCTAAATTTGAAAATAAATCAAGTTAGGATTATCACATTTCCAATTCTGCATGCACTTTGACCTAAAACAGGACTAAGGGAACACACAGTGCTTCATGCACCTTATAGTTAACTGCCTTCTCTCTGTAACTCTGCAATGTCAGCTCTGTTCTTTTAAAACCTGTCTGGAGTTATACAATCTTGGAACTGTTTTTCTCAAACACTGACCAATGTTCCGAAATTCTGACAGTTTTCTTATCTATCACTTCAATGGCTCAAGATTCGGAGATGCCGGTGTTGGACTGGGGTGTACAAAGTTAAAAATCACACAACACCAGGTTATAGTCCAACAGGTTTAATTGGAAGCACACTAGCTTTCGGAGCGAATGGCTCAATGCAGAGAACTGGAGGGCATGTCAGAAGCAGCATCTGAAAATAAGATCTCAAACTGGTGAAGCTACAAAGTAGAACCAATTGCATGACAAATAGTATAAATAGCAAATGATAGACAGATTTAAGCAATTCCATAATGGTGTAGATATAAGCTCTGCAGTCCTGCCACATTCGGTCATAAATGATGGTGGACAATTAACACCTCCTTTTAGGAGGAGACTGCATAGATAGCTCCATCTTCAATAACTGGGTAGGGGGGCAACACACTTGTGCAAAACGCAAGGCCGTAAACTTCAAGAGCGTACATGTAGACTGGTGAAGTGGAGAAACAGATTAGAGATGAGAAATGCAGAGATATGTGAAATGATGAAACTTTGGAAGTATGAACACAGAGAAGCAATGAATAAAAAAAATCCTAAGCTTATAGGGCTTTGAAAAGAGGTGAAGAAGATCTGAAGAAGAACTGTCACCAAGAACAGCTAACGTCACCAAAAGGTGATCAGTAGTTTAGTGGACATAGGATCGTGAGACCAGGAGATGGGTCTCATGGAAGGTGAACTTGGAGAAGTCATGAGGAGCAACAAGACAGAAACTACAGAGAAAGATCCAAGTTCAGGGTTACAGCAGAATGGAGACTTAGTGGGTGAATGAAGGAAAAGTAAGTTTGTAATGTATGAAGGTAATGAAAGGGCCAATCAGCGCTGAACTAAATTTTGCCTTCTCTGACATTTGTGCAGCCACTGGGTGGAGCACAGGGCAGAACTGGGCATCTGTTGTTGGAGCCAATCATGTCTTCTACTCCTCATGCTATCATTTATAAAATATAACCTCTACAAAGCATGGGAGCTGTAATAAACCTTACTTTGCTACCTTGCATTGATTTTTTTTCTTATGCTTAGTGTTCTTTTGTCAATTCTCATCTATCAGTGTTTGCAAATTAATAATCAGACATCACTGGGCGTTGGGAATTCAGAACTTGACTATTGCTGGGTAAAGAAATGTGGGTCTGGATATTCCAGTCAGGGAACTAAACAATAATCTCTCCCTGATCGCATCAAAACTTACCCATTTAACTTTAGATAGCATCTATGTTGGAGATTTCTGGACAGGCACCTCTTGTTACTTATCTGATCAGGAATTATGGGTGGCACGGTGACACAGTGGTTAGCACTGCTGCCTCACAGCACCAGAGACCCGGGTTCAATTCCCGCTTCAGGAACTGACTATGTGGAGTTTGCACGTTCTCCCCGTGTCTGCATGGGTTTCCTCCGGGTGCTCCGGTTTCCTCCCACAATCCAAAAATGTGCAGGTTAGGTGAATTAGCCATGCAAAATTACCCGTAGTGTTAGGTGAAGGGGTAAATGTATGGGAATGGCTGTGGGTGTGTTGCGCTTCGGCGGGTCAGTGTGGACTTGTTGGGCCGAAGGGCCTGTTTCCACACTGTAAGTAATCTAATCTAATCTAGTATACTCACATCTAGCAGTGAAGAGAATTGGTGTGGAATCCCTTCCCACCCAACCACCCCAACTCCTTTTACAGCTGACAGTGTGTCTGTGATTTAACTGTCCATTAAAACTCTAACCACTTGGGTCTGTGTTTGAGTTCAGAAAAGATTTACAAGGATGTTGCCAGGGTTGGAGGATTTGAGCTATAGGGAGAGGCTGAACAGGCTGGGGCTGTTTTCCCCGGAGCGTTGGAAGCTGAGGGGTGACCTTATAGAGGGGCCTTATTTACCTTTTAAGGTAAATAGGCAAAGTCTTTTCCCTGGCATCGGGGAGTCCAGAACTAGAGGGCATAAGTTTAGGGTGAGAGGGGAAAGATATAAAAGAGACCTATAGGGCAACTTTTTCACACAGAGAGTGGTACGTGTATGGAATGAGCTGCCAGAGGAAGTGGTGGAGGCTGGTACAATTGCAACATATAAGAGGCATTTGGATGGGCATATGAAATAGGAAGGGTTTGGAGGGATATGGGCTGGGTACTGGCAGGTGGGACTAGATTGGGTTGTAATATCTGATCGGCATGGACAGCTTGGACCGAAGGATCTATTTCCATGCTGTACATCTCTATGACTCTATAATTGAATCAGATTGCGGGTCTTTCTGATAATCTTAAATTGACCATTAAAAGGTCTGTATGTATTAATCATTAAATGAACATGGGCAGGTACAGAAGCCAATCAAAACAGCCCATTGAATGCTACCTTTATAAAATTGAATGGGCTGGAGAAACTCAGCAGATCTGACAGTATCTGTGGATGGGAGTAACAGAGTTAATGTTTCAGGTCCAAAATGACTCCTTCAGAATTGTTCCTTAAAACCTAAAAGGAAGAGACCAAGTTTTGTTTTGTTGGAGTGCCAAATGACATGAAGATTGAATTGGGATTGGGAACCTGGAGATTTTTGAGATAGCATGAGGCAGTGTCGATGGAGAGAGAGGTGAAAAGTGTACATATGGCAGTGCTTGGCATTGAGTGCGGATCTCAGATTGCGGTGGGAGCAGCTATCTCAGCAATGTTGTATATCGCAGAGCAATCCTGGTTAGGTTCAAAACATGAAGGATGGACATTATTTGGAATCCGTGAGGGCAAGGTGGAACTGGAAACAGGCATTGAAGAAAGAGATGAGGCTGTGAAAGCAAGTTTTAGCAAACTTTTTATTGAATACTAGGAGGGAAATAAAAAGCAATAAATGTGAACAAGCCGAAAGATTAAAACAGAAATCATGTTCAAGAGAAGTACAGAAATTCTGCAAAATGACCATACTTGCAACAGAGTGGCAGTGAATTAAAAACTCAAATAAAATTGAAATACTGCAGATGCTGAAAATCTGAAATTAAACCAGAAAGTGCTGGAGAAACTCAACAGGCCTGGCAGTTAATATTTCGGGTTCAGTATGTCTCTTCTCAAGAAATTGAGTGTGAACACGTTTTGTTTTAAGCCACTCTCTTACTAATTGCCATCATTAATTTAAACGTTTAATCAATCATTTCCTGAGATAGTTTCTTAAAAATGTCACAATTATTAGGGGTCTCATAACGTTTTGTCTGTTTTGCAGCTGCACAAGTGTAATTTTTTTTCATGATTCCTCTACAGCATGTTCCTTAAAAACATATTCTTCTTGTATTGCCTAGGAAAAATAAACACTATAAAGTATTTTCAGAAACATAAACATATACAGCTAACAAAACAGGCTATGGTTAGGAATTTCTCAATGCGATGCATTTCTCCCACGGGAAGAATATGTACGAAATTTCACTTATTCAATAAATATGATGCATGAAGGAATTTGCAATCAGTAAATGATTGGTTTTCACTGAGAGTTTGGAAACATTGAGTAACCTTCCTGAATTTTACTCCTGAACTGTAATATAGGGCTGAATCCTCCGATCCATTGGCTATGTTGACTTCAGCAGGATTTACGGAGAGTTTCTCTCCATGAGGCCCCGTGAGATTTATTGTCATGTCATCTCAAACTCTAGACATTCACTACCTACCCTACACCTAAGGCAACATTTTTCTCTGACACTTGCCCAATTCTCCCACTCAGCATAGCTGAAAGATCTCGCCACTCACTGAATATCCCTGAACAGAATGGGAAGGCTGATGCCAGCACCACTTTTAAAACACCATTGTCTGCCCAGTCAGATGCTAGGAACTCGGAGTTGCTCTGCACACATCCAGAAGCAAACTGACCACAATAAGGCAGAAAGGGCCCAGATAGGTGGTGCACTATCTGACAATAGACTCCTCATCACCCATAAGAAGATGATTTTGGTCTTCACGAGAAGACAAGGACCGCTCCTATGGGATTGCTGAGACATCCATATCCCGCCAACTAATAAGTACTGTTCTCCATTGCAGTGCTGTCACATTCACCCCATTGCTGTTGTCATTCACTGCACACTAGCTACATCCCATGGCTGTGATATTCTCTCCCTTTGGCTCCTGCAGTTTCATGTGGTTTGTGCATTGTCTCAATGTCCAAGTGGGCCGGCCTACAAGAAAGGCTGAGGAGGAGAGTTCAGAGACCTCACATTGGCTAGGCTAATTCCTGCTTACCCGTGCAGAACGCTGGGGGACATTCTGGTAAGATGGCAGTGGAATAGGGCTTCAGAGCCCAGGGCTCGTCCGCAGTGTCCACTTTTCTTTACATATCTTCCACTGTTCTATCTTTTCTTCTCTCTTTTATTATACTTACCTCTTGGTGAAGAGCTCAATCATGGTGATGGCATCGGCAGCGGCAAGTGGGCTCACCCACATCATCTCAAGTAGACCTAGCAGCATGGACTCAAGAGGACCCAGCAGCACGGACTCAAGTAGGCCCTGCAGCTCAGACTCGAGTAGGCCCTGCAGCACGGACTTGAATAGGCCCTGCAGGTTGACTCGAATAGGCCCTACCATGCAGATTTGAGTAGGCCCTGCAGCATGGACTCGAGTAGGCTCAGCAGCACAGATTCGGGTAGGCCCTACAGCATGGATTCGAGTAGGTCCAACAGCATGGAATCAAGTAGGCTCTGCAGCGCATACTTGTGTAGGCCCTGCAGCGCAGACTTGAGTTGACACTGCAGCGTGGACTCATGTAAGCCCTGCAGCATGGACTCACGTAGGCCCTACAGCAGACTTGAGTGGGTCCTACAGTGCAGACTCGAGTAGGCCATGCAATGCGGACTCAAATAGGCCTTGCAGTGCAGACTCGAATAGGCTCAGCAACACAGACTCGAATAGGCCCTGCAGCACAGCCTCGAGTAGGCTCTGCAGCACGGAATTGAGTAGGCCCTGCAGCGTGGACTCGAGTAGGTACTGCAGTGCAGAGTCAAGTAGGCCCCGCAGCGCAGACTCAAGTAGGCTCAGCAGCACAGACTTGAGTAGGCCCTGCTGTGCAGACTCGAATAGGCCCTACCCTATGGATTTGAGTAGGTCCTACAGCACGGATTCAAGTAGGCTCTTCAGTGCGCACTCGTGTAGGCCCTGCACCACAGACCCAAGTAGGCCCTGCAGCGTGGACTCCAGTAGGCCCTGCGTCGCGGAATCATCTAGGCCCTGCAGCGCAGATTTGAGTAGGCTCAGCAGCACAGACTTGAGTAGGCTCAGCAGCACAGACTCGAGTAGGCTCTACAGCAGGGTTCGAGTAGGTCCTACAGCACGGATTCAAATAAGTTCTGCAGCATGCACTTGTGTAGGCCTTGCAGTGCAGACTCGAGTAGGCTCAGCAGCACAGACTCGAATAGGCCCAGCAGCACAGACTCGAATAAGCCCTGCAGCACAGCCTCAAGTAGGCCTTGCAGCGTGGACACGAGTAGGTCCTGCAGTACAGAATCAAGTAGGCCCCGCAGCGCAGACTCAAGTAGGCTCAACAGCACGGACTCGGGTAGGCCCTGCTGTGCAGACTCAAGTAGGCCCTACCCCACAGATTTGAGTAGGTCCTACAGCACAGATTCAAATAGGCTTTGCAGCACGCACTCGTGTAGGCTCTGCAGTGCAGACTAATGTAGTCCCTGCAGCATGGACTCAAGTAGGCCCTGCAGCTTGGACTCAAGTAGGCCCTACAGCACAGACTTGAGTAGGCCCTGCAGTGCAGACTTGAGTAGGCCATGCAGCGCAGACTCCAGTAGGCACTGCAGTGCAGACTCGAGTAGGTTCAGCAGCACAAACTCAAGTAGGGTCAGCAGCACGTACTCAATTAGGCCCTGAAGCGTGGACTCGTATAGGCACTGCAGCAGAAACTCGAGTAGGCTCAGCAGTACAGACTCGAGTAGGCCCTGCAGCACGGAATTGAATAGGCCCTGCAGGTTGACTCGAGTAGGCCCTACCATGCAGATTCGAGTAGGCCCTGCAGCGCAGACTCGAGTAGGTTCAGCAGCATGGACTCGAGTAGGCTCAGCAGCACAGACTCGGGTAGGCCCTACAGCATGGATTCGAGAAGGTCCAACAGCACGGAATCAAGTAGGCTCTGCAGCGCATACTTGTGTAGGCCCTGCAGCGCAGACTTGAGTTGACACTGCAGCATGGACTCATGTAAGCCCTGCAGCGTGGACTCACGTAGGTCCTACAGCAGACTTGAGTGGGTCCTACAGTGCAGACTCGAGTAGGCCATGCAACGCGGACTCGAATAGGCCTTGCAGTGCAGACTCGAATAGGCTCAACAACACAGACTCAAATAGACCCTGCAGCACAGCCTCGAATAGGCCCTGCAGTGTGGACTCGAGTAGGCTCTGCAGCACGGAATTGAGTAGGCCCTGCAGCGTGGACTTGAGTAGGTCCTGCAGTGCAGAGTCAAGTAGGCCCTGCAGCGCACACTCGAGTAGGCTCAGCAGCACAGACTCGAGTAGGCCCTGCTGTGCAGACTCGAATAGGCCCTACCCTACGGATCTGAGTAGGTCCTACAGCACGGATTCAAGTAGGCTCTTCAGTGCGCACTCATTTAGGCCCTGCAGCACAGACTCAAGTAGGCCCTGCAGCGTGGACTCGAGTAGGCCCTGCGTCGCGGAGTCAAGTAGGCCCTGCAGCGCAGATTTGAGTAGGCTCAGCAGCACGGACTCGTGTAGGCCCTGCAGTGCAGACTCGAGTTGGCCCTGAAGCATGGACTTGAATGGGCACTACAGCACAGACTCATGTAGGCTCAGCAGCACAGATTTGAGTAGGCTCTACTGCATGGGTTTGAGTAGGTCCTACAGCACGGATTCAAATAGAATCTGCAGCATGCACTTGTGTCGGCCCTGCAGTGCAGACTCGAGTAGGCTCAGCAGCACAGACTCGAATAGGCCCTGCAGCACAGCCTCAAGTAGGCCCTGCAGTGTGGACACGAGTAGGCCCTGCAGCATGGAATTGAGTAGGCCCTGCAGCGTGGACTCGAGTTGGTCCTGCAGCACAGAGTCAAGTAGGCCCCGCAGCGCAGACTCAAGTAGGCCCTGCAGCGTGGACTCGAGTAGGCCCTGCGTCGCGGAGTCAAGTAGGCCCTGCAGCGCAGATTCGAGTAGGCTCAGCAGCACGGACTCGTGTAGGCCCTGCAGTGCAGACTCGAGTTGGCCCTGAAGCATGGACTTGAATGGGCACTACAGCACAGACTCATGTAGGCTCAGCAGCACAGATTTGAGTAGGCTCAGCAGCACAGACTTGAGTAGGCTCAGCAGCACAGACTTGAGTAGGCTCTACTGCATGGGTTCGAGTAGGTCCTACAGCACGGATTCAAATAGAATCTGCAGCATGCACTTGTGTCGGCCCTGCAGTGCAGACTCGAGTAGGCTCAGCAGCACAGACTCGAATAGGCCCTGCAGCACAGCCTCAAGTAGGCCCTGCAGTGTGGACACGAGTAGGCCCTGCAGCATGGAATTGAGTAGGCCCTGCAGTGCAGACTCGAGTAGTCCCTGCAGCATGGACTCAAGTAGGCCCTGCAGCTTGGACTCAAGTAGGCCCTATAGCACAGACTTGAGTAGGCCATGCAGCGCGGACTCCAGTAGGCACTACAGTGCAGACTCAAGTAGGGTCAGCAGCACGGACTCGAGTAGGCCCTGAAGCGTGGAGTTGAATAGGCACTGCAGCACAGACACGAGAAAGCTCAGCAGCACAGACTCGAGTAGGTCCTGCAGCGCAGACTCGAGTAGGCTCAGCAGCATGGTCTCGAGTAGGCCCTGCAATGCAGACTCGAGTTGGCCCTGAAGCGTGGACTTGAGTAGGCCCTGTAGCACAGACTCGAGTAGGCCTTGCAGCACGGACTCGAGTAGACCCTGCAGCATGGACTCGAGTAGGCCCTGCAGCACATACCCGAGTAGGCTCAGCAGTACATACCCGAGTAGGCTCAGCAGCACACATTCAAGTAGGCTCTACAGCACGAATTCGAATAGGCTCTGCAGCGCGCTCTTGTGTAGGCCCTGCAGTGCAGACTCGAGTAGGTCCTACAGCATGAACTCAAGTAGGCCTTGCAGCGTGGACTCAAGGAGGTCCAACAGCACAGACTTGAGTAGGTCCTACAGTGCAGACTCGAGTAGGCTGTGCAGCGCGGACTCCAGTAGGCTCTGAAGCACAAACTTGAAAATGCCATGCAACATGGACTTGAGTAGGTCCTGCAGTGCAGACACGAGTAGGCCCTGCAGCATGGACTCAGGTAGGCCCTATAGCACAGACTTGAGTAGGCCCTACACTGCAGACTCGACTAGGCCATGCAATGCGGACTCCAGTAGGCACTGCAGTGCAGACTCGAGTAGGATTCAAATAGAATCTGCAGTGCACACTCGTGTAAGTCCTGCAGTGCAAACTCAAATAGGCCCTGCAGTGTGGACTCAAGTAGGCCCTACAGCACAGACTTGAGTAGGCCCTACAGTGCGGACTCGAGTAGGCCGTGCAGCGCGGACTCCAGTAGGCACTGCAGTGCAGACTCGAGTAGGCACTGAAGCGCAGACTCGAATAGGCCCTGCAGCACTGACTTGAGTAGGCCCTGCTGCGTGGACTCGAGTAGGTCCTGCAGTGCAGACTCGAGTAGGCCCTGCAGCGTGGATTCAAGTAGGCCCTGCATCGTAGACTCAAGTAGGCCCTACAGCACAGACTTGAGTAGGCCCAACAGTGCAGACTCGAGTAGGCCGTGCAGCGCGGACTCCAGTAGGCACTGCAGTGCAAACTCGAGTAGGCCCTGAAGCGCAGACTCGAATAGGTCCTGCAGTACCGACTCGAGTAGGCTCAGCAGCACAGACACGAGTAGGCTCTACAGCACGGATTCAAGTAGGTCCTACAGCACGGATTCAAATAGAATCTGCAGCGCGCACTCATGTAGGTCCTGCAGTGCAGACTTGAGTAGGCCCTACAGTGCAGACTCAAGTAGGCTGTGCAGCGCGGACTCCAGTAGGCACTGCAGTGCAGACCCGTGTAGGTCCTGAAGCACAGACTTGAAAATGCCATGCAGCATGGACTTGAGTAGGCCCTGCAGCTTGGACTCGAGAAGGCCCTGCAGTGCAGACTCGAGTAGGCCCTGCAGCATGGACTCAGGTAGTCCCTACAGCACAGACTTGAGTAGGCCCTACAGTGCAGACTCGACTAGGCCATGCAGCGCGGACTCCAGCAGGCACTGCAGTGCAGACTCGAGTAGGTTCAGCAGCACAGACTCGAGCAGGCCCTGCAGTGCAGACTCGAGTAAGCTCAGCAGCATGGACTCGAGTAGGCCCTGCAGTGCAGACTTGAGGTGGCCCTGCAGTGCAGACTCGAGTAGGCCCTGAAGCGTGGACTCGATTAGGCACTGCAGCACAGACTGAATTAGGCTCAGCAGTACAGACGCGAGTAGGCTCTACAGCACGGATTCGAGTAGGTCCTACAGCACGGATTCAAATAGAATCTGCAGTGCACACTCGTGTACGTCCTGCAGTGCAGATTCAAGTAGGCCCTACAGCACAGACTGGAGTAGGCCCTACAGGGCAGACTCGAGTAGGCCGTGCAGCGCGGACTCCAGTAGGCACTGCAGTGCAAACTCGAGTAGGCTCTGAAGCGCAGACTCGAATAGGCCCTGCAGCGCCGACTCGAGTAGGCTCAGCAGCACAGACGCGAGTAGGCTCTACAGCATGGATTCAAGTAGGTCCTACAGCACGGATTCAAATAGAATCTGCAGCGCGCCCTCATGTAGGTCCTGCAGCGTGGACTCAAGTAGATCCTGCAGCGTGGACTCAAGTAGGCCCTACAGCACAGACTTGAGTAGGCCCTACAGTCCAGACTCGAGTAGGCCGTGCAGCGCGGACTCCAGTAGGCACTACAGTGCAGATTCGAATAGGCCCTGCAGCATAGACTTGAGTAGGCCCTGCAGCGTGGACTCGAGTAGGTCCTGCAGTGCAGACTTGAGTAGGCCCTGCAGCTTGGACTCAAGTAGGACCTACAGCACAGTCTTGAGTAGGCCCTACAGTGCAGACTCGAGTAGGCCATGCAGCGCGGACTCCAGCAGGCACTGCAGTGCAGACTCGAGTAGGCTCAGCAGCATGGACTCGAGTAGGCCCTGCAGTGCAGACTCAAGTTGGCCCTGCAGCGTGGACTTGATTAGGCACTGCAGCACAGTCTGGACTAGGCTCAGTAGCACAGACTCGAGTAGGCTCTGCAGCACGGATTCGAGTAGGTCCTTCAGCACGGATTCAAATAGAATCTGCAGCGCGCACTCGCGTAGGTCATGCAGTGCAAACTCGAGTAGGCCCTGCAGTGTGGACTCAAGTAGACCCTGCAATGTGGACACAAGTAGGCCCTGCAGCTTGGATGCAAGTAGGCCCTACAGCACAGACTTGAGTAGGCCCTACAGTGCAGACTCGAGTAGGCCGTGCAGTGCGGACTCCAGTAGGTACTGCAGTGCAGACCTGAGTAGGCCCTGTAGTGTGGACTCAAGTAGGTCCTGCAGCACGGACTCGAGTAGGCCTGGCACTGCAGACTTGAGTAGACCCTACAGCACGGATTCAAGTAGGTCCTACAGTACGGATTCAAGTTGGCTCTGCAGCGCGCACTCATGTAGGTCCTGCAACACAGACTTGAGTAGGCCCTGCAGCATAGACTCGATTAGGCCTGCAGCATGGAGTCAAGTAGGCCCTGCAGAGCAGACCCGAGTAGGCTCCGCAGCACGGACTCGAGTAGGGCCTTCAGTGCAGACTCGAGTAGGCCGTGAAGCATGGAGTCGAGTAGGCCCTGCAGCACAGACTGTGTGCATGGGTGGCATTACACTACAAATGAACTCTGACATCTGTTACAAGATGCTCAGAATGAATGCATAGCCATTTGTTCATGTCTGTGTAGTTCTGACTGTTCAGCTATCAGTTGTATGCGTGGTGTTCCACGGAGCAATGTCTGACCTGAGGAAGTTCATAGCTCATTGAAAGTTGAGTCACAGGTAGATAGGATAGTGAAGAAGGCATTTGATATGCTTTCCTTTATTGGTCAGAATATTAAATACAAGAGTTGGGAGGTCATGTTGTGGCTGTATAGGACATTGGTTAGGCCACTTTTGGAATATTGCGTGCATTTCCGGTCTCCTTCCTATCGGAAGGATATTGTGAAACTTGAAAGATTTCAGAAAAGATTTACAAGGATGTTGCCAGAGTTGGAGATTATGAGCTACAGGGAGAGGTTGAACAGGCTGAGGCTGTTTTCCCTGGAGCGTCGGAGGCTGAGGGGTGACCTTATCGAGGTTTATAAAATCATGAGGGCATGAATAGGATAAATAGGCAAAGTCTTTTCCCTGGGGTGGGGGAGTCCAGAACTAGAGGGCATAGGTTTAGGGTGAGAGGGGAAAGATATAAAAGAGACCTACGGGGCAAAGTTTTCACTCAGAGGGTGATGCGTGTATGGAATGAGCTGCCAGAGGAAGTGCTGGAGGCTGGTACAATTGTAACATTTAAAAGGCATCTGGATGGGTATATGAACATGAAATGTTTGGAGGGATATGGGCCGTGTGCTGACAGGGAGTCTCGATTGGGTTGGGATATCTGGTCAGCATGGACGGGTTGGACTGAAGGGTCTGTTTTCATGGTGTACATCTCTATGAATCTAAGTTGCTGGGTAGGTAATGTGAACACTGTATTTAGAAGGGTGTAAGCATCATCTGCCCAGCTGCATAGACATTGGTATCATATTACTGGCCTCATTGGTCAAACGCATTAGGCTTACATGAAATGGTCAACGTTGTTTGGACCTGGGAAGTGTAGAGCACACAGTGAGCCAATGCACATGATATGCCAGGGACCAGGAGACTGCCGATGATGGCCCTCCATGATGAATGGGCTCCTGGTTTTTCAGACTATACCCTCACGTCCCTCACCCACACGGTGTAGTTGTGCCCCTTTGTTTCCCAATGCCCAATTGCAATTCCAGGACAATGGAAGGTGCCACACCCCCATGAACTAACACTAACCACATCCCTGACGCCAACAAAAATAGAAACTGTAGCAGAAACTCAACAGGTCCGGCAGCACCTGAGGAGAGAAAGCAGAGTTAACCTTTCAAGTCCAGTGACCCCGCCTTGGAACTTCCATGCCCCTGACCGATGCCTGCGTATCTCCCCCAACTGTGTTAGTGATAATCCCAGAATGGACCACAGGCCAGATTGGCCCTGACTCCCTGATCTGCAGGGGGGCAGACCCCTAACAAAGAGTGTCCTGAGTGGATGCCTGAGGGGAGCGAAGGGTCTGGATGGATCGTAGCTGTTGGCCTTGACTTACTGCGAGACCCGACTGACAGCTGCCTTCATGGTTTCACTGAGGAGCTTTCCCGTTCGAGTTAATTTGCTTGCAGCTCATGCAGAGTGTTTGCTGTGTAAGCTGCAGTCAAATGGAGCTGGTATAATACTGATGTAGCTTAGTGCACAAAGCAAGATGTCCAGACCCTTGACTGAGGATTGCTGACCAGTAAAACAAGCAGCCTGCCTCTGTAAGTGCACTCTCAATAAGGCAGGACACGTTAAGGTATGGATGCTATAGACAGATGCTAAGTCAGTCAGAGGCTAGAGAAACTATTTGGTCCAATGCATGAGCTCAGGACATGTTCCCGCGCTCAAAGTGACCTGAGACACTTTCCCACCACTCACTGCAACTTCCATCTGACCGAATTAATATCCATCACCTGACAAGCCCCTATCCCAATCTGACTAGCCCCCACCAACCAGCCATCCTGCCTGACCTGACCGCACTAGACTTGTAAGTCTCTCCTGGTCCAATCTGACAACACACAACCCACCTACCTACTTACCCATTTAGCTCATTTGCTGCCCTTTCATCTGCCAGTGTATGTCTTTGCTATTCTACCTAACTATCACCTCATCTGCCTTCCACCCTACCTAACCAGTACCTCACCCACCTGGCACCCCAAATAACTACTAACTCGTCCACATTGTATCCTAACTACCTACCACCTCCCTTATCTGTCCACCAACTAACCTATCTCCTTACCCACCTAGCACCTCACTCAAGGGCCATACTTCCACCTGCCACCGTACTTACCAATGATTCTACACACCTACAACCCTGCCCACTCACGTGCGTATTAAGCTCACCCAAATTATCCACTTACCCCACCCAGTTAGCCAGTTCTACCATCCTACCCACTCACTGATGTTCAATCACACAACCATTCAGCAACATCCACACTTCACAGCTTCTATTGTAAAAGGGACCGTAACTTCAGCAATGATTCTAGTTGCTGCTCAGATAGAGGTGTAGCCTCAGAGCAAGTGAGACCTCTGCCAGCAACAGATCCAGTGTTCAACGCCGATCAGGAGATTTGGAACATTAGGCAGAATCTTACAGGGGAGAGGAGTAGGCTGTGGTAAGATTTGTGGCCGAATCAGATGAGAATTCCTGTGAGGCCCATTTCAATGTTGGGAGCATTTTGCACCAAATTTTAGGCTAATGTCAAGGGGCCTGATGAAGAGCTCAGTTGGCAACGATGAATTACCAATTAAGGGCATTACAGTCTATTAACCACCTTACTAAGATATACACTGATATTTTGCTTCCCACCTTACCAAATCTGCAAAACAAGCTTAATGGCGAGAATACTCGATATGGAATTCAGAACTCTTACTTGATGACATCAGCGCACTGCGTGCACCATGGGACGTCAAGGTTGAATATCAGGCAACAACATATCAACGTATGCTCCATGAGCACTGGACACAGATTATCCAAGTTCACTGACATCTTAATCCAACTTCCCAGTCTCAAAGAATGGGCTAATGGTAAGATTCTTGGTAATGTAGATGAGCCGAGAGATCTCAGTGTGCACATACATAGATCCCTGAAAGTTGCCACCCAGGTTGATAGGGTTGTTAAAAAGGCATACGGTGTGTTGGCTTTTATTGGTAGAGGGATTGAGTTTCAGAGCCACGAGGTTATGCTGCAGCTGCACAAAACTCTGGTGCAGCCGCACTTGGAGTATTGTATACAGTTCTGGTCACCGCATTATTGGAAGGATGTGGAAGCTTTGGAAAGGATTCAGAAGCAATTTACTAGGATGTTGCCTGATATGGAGGGAAGGTCTTATGAGGATAGGCTGAGGGGATTGAGGCTGTTTTCATTAGAAAGAAAAAGTTGAGAGGTGATTTAATTGAGTGAGTGGACAGTGAGAGCCTTTTTCCTCAGATGATGATGGCTAGCATGAGGAGACATATCTTTAAATTGATGGGTGATAGATATAGGACAGATGTCAGAGGTGGTTTCTTTACTCAGAGAGTAGTGGGGTGTAGAACTCACTGCCTGAAACAGTAGTAGACTCGCCAACTTTAAGGGCATTTAAATGGTCATTGGATAGGCATATGGATGAGAATGGAATAGTGTAGGATAGGTAGGCTTCAGATTGGTGCTACAGGTTGGTGTAACATCAAGGGCCGAAGGACCTGTACTGCGCTGTAATGCTCTGTGTTCTTTGGTGTCACATATTTAGGTGGGTGAAGATCTCCTCCAGTATTGGGCATGGCTGAGATAACTCAAGGCAAAAGTGAGGACTGCAGATGCTGAAAACCCGAGTCTGGATTAGAGTGGTGCTGGAAAAGCACAGCAGGTCAGGCAGCATCCAAGAAGCAGGAAAATCGACATTTCGGGCAAAAGCCCTTCATCAGGAATGGAGGCAGTAAGCCTCCAGGGTGAAGAGATAAATGGGCGGGGGGGGGTGGGGCTGTGAAGCAGGTAGCAAAGAGTACAATAGGTGAATGGGGGTGGGGACGGAGGTGATAGGTCAGAGGGGAGGGTGTAGCGGATTGGTGGGAAGGGAGATTGGCAGGTAGCATAGGTCATGAGGATAGTGCTGAGCTGGAAGATTGGAACTGGGGTAAGGTGGGGGGAGGGGAAATGAGAAAATTGTGAAGTCCACATTGATGCCCTGGGGTTGAAATGTTCCGAGGCGGAAGATGAGGCATCCTTCCTCCAGGCATCGTGTGGTGAGGGAGTGGTGGTGGAGGAGGCTCAGGACCTGCATGTCCTCGGCTGAGTTGGAGGGGGAGTTGAAATGTTGGGCCACGGGGCGGTGGGGTTGATTGGTGCAGGTGTCCCGGAGATGTTCCCTGAAGCGCTCTGCTAGGAGGTGTCCAGTCTCCCCAATGTAGAGGAGACCGCATCGGGAGCAAAGGATACAATAATGACATTGGTGGATGTGCAGGTGAAACTTTGATGGATGTGGAAGGCTCCTTTGGGGTCTTGGATGGAGGTCAGGGGGGAGGTGTGTGCGCAGGTTTTGCAATTCCTGCAGTGGCAGGGGAGAGTGCCAGGACAGGAGGGTGGGTTGCTATGGGGGGGTGGTGTGTGGACCCGACCAGGTAGTCACGGAGGGAATGGTCTTTGCAGAAAGCGGAAAGGGATGGGGAGGGAAATATATCCCTAGTGATGGGGTCCGTTTGGAGGTGGCGGAAATGTCGGCAGATGATGCAGTTTATGTGAAGGTTGGTCAGGTAGAAAGTGAGGACTGGGGGATTCTGTCCTTGTTACAATTGAAGGGGTGGGGTTTGAGGGCAGAGGTGCGGGATGTGGATGAGATGCGTTGGAGGGCATCTTCAACCACGTGGGAAGGGAAATTGTGGGCTTTAAAGAAGAAAGCCATCTGGTGTGTTCTGTGGTGGAACTGGTCCTCCTGGGAGTAGATACGGTGGAGGCAGATGAATTGGGAATATGGGATGGCATTTTTGCAGGAGGTCGGGTGGGAAGAGGTGTAATCCAGGTAGCTGTGGGAGTCGGTGGGTTTGTAAATAATGTCGGTGTCAAGTGGGCCGTCATTAATGGAGATGGAGAGGTCCAGGAAGGGGAGGGAGGTGTCAGAGAATGTGTTGGTGAAGTTGATGAACTGCTTAACCTCCTGCGGGAGCACGAGGTGGCACCGATGCAGTCATCAGTGTAGTGGAGGAAGAGGTGAGGAGTGGTGCCAGGGTAACTACGGAAGATGGACAATTCTAGCCTTACTGGCAACCTCAGAGCAGGCTGGCATGGCTTGGTATGTTGGTTTCCACTACTGATCCTGGAGAAGTTTCCACTACTCATCCTGCACTTGCACCACCCAATCCAGCAGAAACTCAAGGCATCAACTTTACCTGTCTGCAATGTCCAGATCAAATGTCAGGAACCACAGAAGGCAACTCTGGATGGACAGTACTTATCCAGGTGCACATCAAGCTTTGAAAAATGGCACAGGTGTGAGGGATGCCAGAATATTCCAGGACATATGCCAGGACTCCATCCAGTAATGTCATGTAGTAAGATGGATCTAGAATTAGACATGAGGGATGTCAAAAGGTGGGGTAGATAGTCAATGAGGTGAGTTTAGTAAGATATATTGTGAATTCTCCATGAAGGACACCAGATTCAACCCATTATTTTGTTTCTTTTAATTTGCTCTTTGGATCTTGTATTGAAAAAAAGAATTGCCAACCATGTGTATGATAAAAATGCTATGCTTGCTCTTTCAAACAGCCAACCACAACTATGAAATCCAGCATATTCTAATATCATTGCTTGTTATTTGCAAATTTACTTCAGCTGTGAATGTGACATTTATGCCTGAGATTCCACAAGGATGTAGAGTATATCCAGCTCAATTGAAATGGTGCTAGAGCCCAAATTATGGATATCCTATTCCTGAAACCATCATCCAACATATTCAGGGAGTGGGAATGGGTCAGAGGTACATTATACATCCATAGATCATAGAGGCAGCTGCCTTCAAATAAATATGTTCATTAATAGCGTACTAAAATATGACTGATCATTAAATAATCAGAAAAAATGTGTTAAAACAACATGTTTATAATGTAACTTTGTTGACATAAGCTTAAGGGTATTCATTTGTAAAGCATGGCTGACTTCACAACCTAACAATTTCACAGTGAGATCTCTGCCAGCTTGCAGATCACTGTGAAGGTGCTGGTGTTGGATTGGGGTGGACAAGGTCAGAGGTCGCACAACACCAGTTTATAGTCCAACAGACTTATTTGAAATCACAAACTTTTGTCAGGTGAAGTCAGGTGATTTCACCTGAAGGAGCAGCACTCAGAAAGCTTGTGATTTCAAATAAACCTGTTGGACTACAACCTGATGTCGAGTGACTTCCAAGCTGACAGATTGACTGACAGCTCAAAGTGGTTATTAAGTCTTTGACATAGGATTATGAATTTATTTCATTTCAGCATGAACTCTGAGATCTGCATATGGAGGATACTGGGTCAACTAGTATGTTGGCTGAATGGGCAAAGCTGCTAGCATGAGTTGGCTTTAAGTTGGTTTAAGCGCTATAAAAATGCAGTATCATAGATTGCCAAAGGATTATAAGAAGCTATGGGATGGGTGATGGATGTTGTTTGGCATGGAGTTGAGCTTGGGGGTTTAAATTGTCAGAAAGTATATTGGAGATGAGAGCATATTAGGATGGGAACCGGGGTATAGATTGATATGGATATTATGAAGAACCATGGGGAGGAAGTATAAGAGCATAGTTTGCCATGGAGGGTATGAGGGACAATGTTTTATGGGTGAAGGGGGGCATTGATTGGCATGGATAGGGTTGAGAGTGATAGGTAGAGGGCTTTATGGTTTCAATCTCTGTATTACAGACCACTAAGGACCAGCTTTGACACAATCTGCCTATGCTCCCAGCACACCCTGCACTGCCTCTGCATTGTTTCCAGGGTCTGCAGACCCAAAACCTGTTAACACACCCATGCTATCATCACAATGGAATGAAAATCAAATTATCCTGGGCACTTTTTGTCGAGTTAGCTTTGCAGAATCAAAGTATTTCCAACCCTCCGTTCCCAAATTGGAAGTACTTGTTAATTCAAATGCAGTGAAATATCATTGAAAGTGGTTGAGACACTTTTGCTATCAAAAGTATTTACACATCCACTGCCTCTGGTTTACTGATACATAATACATCACAGATATTTGAAAGGCAGATTGTTTTCTGAGATTCCCTACGGTTTTGCAGTGCAATTCATCATATGTAAAATACATAAACTGTTGCCTGCCAAATATATTTGTTACTCAAGCAGCTGTTAACAGATGTCTTCTCCTCAAGGTGTTTAAACCTTTTTTTACCATGCTGATAAGTTTGATATCAAGCATGCAAATGCATATCAAGGAGGCCATTTGGCCCACTGTCTGTGCTGGCTCTCTGTGCGAGCAATGCATCAAAATTCTTTCCTGTGCTTTTTTTCCCCCATAGCTCTGCAAATGGTTTATTTTTTGCTTATCGGATAATTAAAGCTTTATTCCTGACTGGGTTTGAATCAATGCCATGACAGTGAAAGGGCCAGATTCTAACCATTAGACCACCAAGGAAGCTGCTTGACAGCAAATTATAATAACAGCAATTTCTACAGTGTCCTTTAATGTTGATTTGCATTTTAAAAAAACAGTAGATAATGACGTAACAATCCTTGAATAAAATAATTCACATTATACTGAAGTGCAATGTTCAATTCAACATCAGATTTAGTGAATGGATCCATAAGTTTTTAATAAGATGAAAAGCTATTTCTACTTTAGCATTTGTGGTGATGCATGGGTCCTCCTTTCCATTGCTATTTACATTCAATTGAATCGATCCAATTTATAAAATCATGCAAATATTTTGTTGCCAGAAGAGTAATAACTTATATGAAGGGTAAGAGTACAAACAGCTTAGCTAGATATTGCAGTCCTCAATGGATGTTTTCAGCAATAGGGCACACATAATGAGTCAGTTGATGAGGACAATGACTCTGCACCTATGCCTGTGGTCATCCCCATAATGGGGAGGTGAAGTTTGGCTGTGGGACAGAGGTGAAAGTGAGGACTGCAGATGCTGGAGATCAGAGCTTAAAGTGTGTTGCTGGAAAAGCGCAGCAGGTCAGGCAGAATCCAAGGAACAGGCGAATCGACGTTTCAGGCATAAGCCCTTCTTCAGGAATCAGAGGTGGGACAGAGGTGGCTGGGGGGTGGGTAAACTGGCATCTTCAGCCTGCCCATCTTATCTAGATAAATATTCAATGATCAGCTCAGCTAATTCAAAGTTCAATTCTCACCAATAATATCCTGATGACACCATGTTACAAGTGGCATGGGAAGATATGACCATAAGATGTCAGAGTTGACATTCAACGTATTGAGTCTGCTCAGCCACTCAATTAGATCATTGTTGATCTGATAATCCTCAGCCTCACTTTACTGCTTTTCACTGCCTTTGACTCTCTTACTGATTAAAAATCTGTCTATTTCAGCCTTGAATAGATTTCACGAGCCAACTTTGATGGCCCTCTGTGGAATGGAATTCCATAGATCCACTACCTTCTGAGAAAGGAAATTCCTTCTCATCTCTGTGCTAACTGGGCAACCCCTTACTCTGAGATTATGCTGTCTGGTTCTTGACTCTTTCACAAAGGAGATTCCCACCTCGACCATGTCAGGGCTCCTGAGAATCTGTACTTTCAAATAAGGTTGTCCCACATTCTTCTGAACTCCAATGATTGTACAGGCCCAACCTACTCAACTTCTCATAAGATAGTCTATTCATATCAAAGATCAGCCTTGTGAATGTTCTTTGGACTGCCTCCAATGCCAGTTTATCTTATTTTAGATAAGGTGACCAAAGCTGCTCACAGTATTCTAAGTTGTGGTTTAACTAGTGCCTTGTACAGTTTAGCAAAGCCTCCCTATTTTTATAGTTAATTTTCTTTGAAATGAAAGGCAACATTTCATTTCTCTTCTCTTTTGTTGCTTTGATGCTAATATTTTATGATTTATGCACGAGAACTCCCAAATCCCTCTGTTCTGCAGAATTCTCCATTTAAGTAATATTCATCTCCTCTATTCTTCCCGCTAAAGTGCATAATCTCACATTTTCTAACATTATAGTTCATCTGCCATGATTTTGCCTGCTCACTTACCCTGTCTATATCCCTCTGCTGACTCTTTGTATCATCCTCACCCCTTGTTTCACATCTATTTTTGTGTCATCAGCAAATTTGGCATAGTATATTCAAATCCCTCATCCAGGTTATTAATATATACTGTAAATAACTGTCACCCAGCATTGATTCCTGTGGTATTCTATTCGTTACATATTACCATTCCCCTGTCCCAACTCTAATAGGTATTCTATTAGTTAGTCCTTGTTTCTTGCTCATGTACTCTTACCCCAACATCTTGACTCACTTTATTCAGTAGCCTAATGTGTGTTACTATATCAAATGCCTTCTGAAAATCCAAATATCATGCATCCTCTGCTTCCTCTGTTTACCCTCTTATTACTTTCTCAAATAATTCAAGAAAATGATTTACCCTTTGTGATGTCTTGTTGACAGCACTTGATATTGTTATTTATTTCTAAATGCTCACTATTATCTCATTTATAATAAACTCTAACACTTTCCCAATGACATGTTAAATCTAAATGACCTAAAGTTACCTGCGATTTTGGCTCCGTCCCTTTTTGAATTTATTGGCAGTTTTCCAACCCTCTGGCACTTTTTCAGAATCTATGGATTCCTAGAAGATTCTGATCATTGCAACCACAATCGTTATTGCTACTTCCTGTAATATTCTAAGATACATTCCATCAGGCACAGGGGATTCGTCAGGCTCATGTGACAATAATAAATCAAATCAAGTCACTGTTTTTTTTCTCTAATGAATTATTATACTTATTTCTTTTTCCCCCTTTTGCCCTTGATTATTTAGTTATTTTTGTGATTGCTTTTAGTGTCATTTACCGCAAATACTACTGCATTCATTCAATGTTAGTTTAACTCCTCTGCTGTTTCTTGGTTTCACCATTATTATTTCCCCACCTCATTCTCTAAGGGTTCTGTATGTTTTTTTAGACACTCTCTTCCTTTTAATACATTTAAAGACAGAAGCAGAAAGGGAAAAGTCCATTTTTTAACAAAAAGTTTTTAAAACAGCTGAAAACAAGGAAGGGCTATCCCTGAAGAATGTTGTTCTCCCTTTGAGGGCACCGCCCAAGAAGACTATGCCACTGCGTCCTTCCTACCTGGAAACCCCAGCTTTCGAGCCTCCTTTGTGGATCTGCCTGCAATTCTGACTGCGTCCACTACTGAACTCTGGCACTGCTGAGGCTGCTGGCTCACCAAATGTTGAGACTTCCTTAGGAGATGGAAGCCAGCTTCGCCAGCACTTCAGCCTGCCAAGCACGTTAAAGCTACAGAACAACCTTTTTTTTGAGCCACCTGCCCCACTACGGTCTTATCTTCTGGGGTTGGGGCTTGGTGAGCAAACTAATCCACTCCTACCAACCACTACAACTCAGGCGACTGGTGAGTTTGAGAAGTTGGACCTTCATGGTGACCTCAGCTAGTGTGGGAATTGAACCCACGCTGTTGGTGTCATGCTGCACGACAAATCAGCTATCCAGCCATCAGAGGTAACCAACACTCTCATTCTCGTTATCAGTCCAGTAAACCTCCTCTGAACCACCTCCAATACATTTACATCCTTCCTTAAATAAGGAGAGCAAAACTGCAACAGTATTCAATAGCTGGTGTCATGAATACTCCACATAACTGAAGTATAATATCCTTATTTTTCTGTTCAATTCTTCTCATAATAAAGGATAGAATTGCATTAGCCTTCTTAATCTCCTGCTGCACCTGCGTACCAACTCATTATGAGTCATGAGAGATGTTAGTGTCAGTGGTCTACTGATGCAGAACCCCAGGCTAATAGTCTGGAGTCACGGGCTTGAATCCCACTGAGGCAGGTGGTGAAATTTGAAATCATTAAAAGTCTGGAAAAAAACATGCTAATATGGTGGTGATTATGGAACTGCTGTTAAATATTACAAAAGCCTAACTGTTTACTCATGTGCTTTACGGAATGAAACTGCCATCTTTATTTGGTCTGGCCAACTTGTGTCTCCAGACCCACAGCAATGTGGTTGACTTTTAACTACCTTCTGGACAAGAATTGCTGGCGTAACCAGTGATGCCCACATCTCATAAATGAATATTTTTTAAAAATGTATAGGAGCACATTAGAGCCCTCTGTACCTCAGAACTTTGCAGTCAAAATCTCTCTTCATGTGGACGCGCTGGTTACAAAGGCCCAACAATGTCTCTTCTTCCTCAGGCAGCTGAGGAAATTTGACATGACGGTGATTACCCTTGCCAACCTTTATAGGTGCGTCATCGAGAGCATTCTGTCTGGATGCATCACTACCTGGTCTGGCAACTGTACCATTCAAGATCAGAGACGGTTACAGAGAGTGATGAACTCGGCTCAGACAATCACAAAGACCAACCACCCATCTATAGAATCCACCTACCAGGCCCGCTGTCAAGGAAAGGCTAATAGAATTCTTAAAGATCCATCCCACCCTGGCAATGTTTTTCTACAACCTCTATCATCGGGGGGGGGGGGGGGGGAGGTACAGGAGCCTGAACACATGCAGAAGCCAGTTTTGCAACAGTTTCTGCCCTACTGTTGTTAGAATACTGAATGGACTCACAAACTCTTAACATTTGTCTGTGTCTGTGTTTTGGTTTTGCAACTGTTTACTTATTATTTACTATCTATGCTGACTTAACTATGTGATCTGCCTGTATTGCTCGCAAGACAGATTTTCACTGTGCCTCTGTACACGTGACAATAAATTCAATTCAATCCAATAACATTCTGTTTTTTGTCTTCTTGCCTAGGCGAACAACTTCACATTTTTCCAGATTTTATATCAATCTGCATCCTTGTTAAACCATCTTGACAACATATATTCCTACCAATCTTTGTGCTATCTGCAAATATAGCTACAATGCCTTTGATCTCCTCAGATAAGTCTTTGATGTATAATCCTATGATTCTATATAAATTGCAAAAAGTTGAGATGCAAACACAGACCAATCTAAAACATTCATGCATATACGACCCATTTATGTTTTCTAGCAGCCAGTTTATCTTCTATTTATGCTACCATGTTACTCTCAATACCATTAGCTCCTAATTTGCACAATAACCTTTTATGAAGAACCTTGTCAAGTGAATTCTAAACATCCAAATCCTGTAAATTAACATATTATCTTTATTCACAGTGCATGCTACTCTGTCAAAGAAGTCCAATATATTTGTTAAATACAATTTTCACTTCACAAAACTGTGCTGTCTATTCCTGATTAGAAACATAGGAGCTTTGGAACAGAAGTAGGCCATTCAGCCCTTCGAGCCTGCTCTGCCATTTGATCACTGTGGCTGATAAAAAACTTCAATACCTTCGTCTATATTATCCCTATAACTCTGGAAACCATTGGTAATCAGGAATTTATCTAACTCCATCTTAAATGTGCTCAAATACTGAACTTCCTCAGCCCTCTAGTGTAGAAAAATCCAAAGATTCATGTCTTACTGTATCCTCAACAATGAAAACAGTAGCAAAATATTTACCAATTGTATCTGCTAATTATTGTTTTATAATGACTTCCCATCTCACCCTCTAGAAGATGAACACTTACTTTACCTACTCTTTTCCTTTTTAGATTCTTATAGAAAATCTTACAATCTGTTTTAAATTTGTAGCTAGCTTCTTGCCCTGCTTTAATTTCTTTGTACTGATTAACCTTTGAGTCATTCTCTGCCAACCATATTACCTGCCAGCCATTTGAATTCTTACCAGCCATATGACCTGCTTTCAACTTTGTGCATTCATGTGTTATCTCCTTAAGTTGGATGCTCTCCTTAAATTATTTCATTAACCACAAATGGTGGATCGTTCCTTTGGAATTTCCCTCATGAAAAATCTTTTCAGATGCACTGCACAATCTTGTAGAAATCAAGCCTAATCTTCACATTTGTTCTGTGTAGGCCTGAAAAGGTTATTATCTGATTAAGAAACACCCTCTGTGATGATATCAAGAGAACCTGGTGGGATAGTAAAGTAGAATATAATTGGAGATAAACTGGAGGCTAGATCCTTCTAAGTGCCAACAGATTTGCAGTAACATAGAGCCTGTTTGTATAAATAGGTTCAGAGTTGCAATACATTACATCTTTACTCAACAAGATCTGAAACTGAAAGATACAAACATACATTTGAAGAGACATTCAGCTCGAGCAGCCTCCACCACCATTCAGTGAGATCATGGCTGATCTGTTTCCTCCATATTACTGCCTGTCCATGATTCCTTTCACCCCCCCTATATATCAAGAATGTATTTACCTGTGCCTTATATTCAACTACTCTGCTTCTACCGACTTTTGAAGACAACAGCTCCAAATTAACATGACTCTCTGTGAGAAAAGACTTCTAAGTTTTTAACATATTATGACAATATAAGCTCCTAAAGGAGCCAGACACCTAAAACTTAGGTTATAGTACCAGTCCCAACAAGGCAAATGTTCTGTAACCAAGACGACTTCAAGAAAAACCAATACTGTTTGTTACTAAGGACAGTGACAGACACATTTGAAGAGGTATTGAAAGCCTTTGAAAATCATTTCAATCATTTCAATCTCGGAACTGTTACAAAAATGCAAGATTTAACAGATGTATATAGCAAATTGATAGTTGATTTTATTAATGATCTGTACAGACTGTTGGAGAGAAGCAACTATGGTGGTTTAAAGTCAGACTTCTGTTATGACACGGGGTAAACGACCCCTCCCCCTCCCCCCGGCTAATTTAAACCAAAAACAAAGAAAAGATTTACCCTGTGTGGTAATCTGTGAAAATTCGAGAGGGCAAGACCTATCCCAAATGTCACTATTTAAAGCAAAAATCAACAATTTTTTTAAAGTCTAATGGAGAATAATTAACTAACAAGTATTTAAAACTCCTTTCTTTAACCAATCTTTTACTTTCCCTTCTCTAATACTGGTCCGATAAAACCCCTGATTAAAATTTACCAAAAAATTCAAATTTCAAAACCAGCCAGCTGGCGAATCTTCTCTTTGTATCTTCCTCAATCTTCTTTTCTTCTTCTTAGGGTTTCTGTTTCACAGGTCGCTGATACATAAAGGTACCTTTAAGAGAGCTATTCTGCGGGCAGTCTGCATGTGTTGGTGGCTTGGTAATCTCCTCCAACTGTTCATTTTTTTTTGTTTTATACCCCAAAGCATCGGATCATTTCATTGGTTTTAATATTGTCAAAATCCTGAATTCAAACTTGATTGGAGTTTAGTATCTTGGGCCATAATTTAAACTGATTGGCCAAATTTGAATTTATTTTTGTTTCATCACAACCCAGGTACTGCTAGCTGCTGGACCAAATGTTACATTGTAAATTCTCCAACACTCTGTGTGCTTGCTAAGTCCTTCAACTCTCTTAAAGGTACAGTACACCTCTACACCTTCATAACACTTCATACGGAACTGAATTGTTATATGTATTACAATGGTGAATTCTTGTCAGATTTATTGCAATCCAAAGAAGATCTGACTCTAGAGAAAACATTCAAATAGTGTGCGAAACAGCAGTCCTGAAGCAACACAGATCAATCCTAGTGGAAGAAGATCAAAGTTGGCACAAGAGGTTGTCAAAATCCATTCAATTCTTCAGGTAGAAAACCAGATAAGACACCAGATAAGCCAATGGTCACTTGCAGAAAATGTGCTGAAGCAGGACACAGCCACTAAAAAGCAAAAGATCAAAGAACTACCTACTCAAAGAGGTAAATGAGGTAGAAGAGACTCTAGTAAATATTAATGCATAGTTTTCTTAGGGGAAATCAGTGACCCTAACCAATCATTTTGCTAAGCTGACACTTATGTCAAAAGCATCTTACAAATTTCAAGTTTTGACATTGGAAAGACTATCACAATGTTTGACAAAACACTGTTCACAGTCGACAGAAGTTCAGCTATATAGTTTGGGTGCATCAAACCTATAAGAAAGGTACATATCAAACAATTCTCCAAGAAAAGGACACCAGATATATGAAACTCTACATGTAATTCACAACCAGAGATTCTCTCTCCTGAGAAGGAAGGTATGTGCTGATCTCAATCTCATTAAAAACAGGAGGGGGTTAAACAAGAAAAGATCAAGGAACAGCTGTCAAGACACAGCCAATAAAGAAAAAAAAACTGACAGTACTCAATAAATTCAAGGCAGAACCTAAACAAAAGAATAGAATCCCTGCATGCTGGAATGAGAAATTTGTTTCATTTTTGCAAAAGATATTTCTTTTGTGGTTTGGCAGAAATGTTATTAATTGCTATCAAAACTGAATTGAGTTCAGAACAAACTACAAGAAGAAATACAAAATGAACCAGCAACTGAACATTATATTCCCACTCAAGACAATTGAAGTATCTGTAGCTGAATGAGTCAGACTGGAACACAGCACAGTAAACAAATAGTTATGACAAATCCCAGTCACACATTACATCCTGAGATGACTAGGAAGGAGCAAGTTCTAATCGAATAACTGATCTCCTTATCTTCCAAAGAAGAATCCTCAACAAGTATAACAGATATGTCATCAACCAGAAGAGATGACAGAGTTAACATTTCGAGTCTTGTGACTCTTCTTCGGTTCTGATGAAGAATCACTGGACTTGAAACGTTAACTTTGTTTTCTCCCCACATGTACTGCCAGACCTGCTGAGTTTCACCAGTAATTTCTGTTTTTTGTTTCAGATATCCAGCATTCTCAGTTCTTTGTTTTATTTAAGAAGAAATCCTCAGGTAACATATTTGAAGAAGTGAACACATTGGTTTCTATTGCTGAGGGAGAACAAGAAAGTCCAAAGTAATCAATAAGATGAAGTAATATATCTTTCTATTTCAGCAGAGAACTAAAGGCAGATTCAAAACTAAAATCCAGCGACATAAATTGAAGATGTTTTGAACACAAGTCCATGGAATACATCATCAGAAGGGACAAGCAAAGTTTAAGGATTCAAGGTATTACAAAGAGAAAGATGTTTGTTCCAGTAGTGTTGCCTAAGAAAACTACCTTCTATCCAACAAACTAACAAACTTCTGAGAATACAGAGAACACATTCATAGAACATAGGAAAACTTCCAAATTGTCTTCGGTTGGGCAAGGTGGGGAAAGGACAAGTGTAACTATATAAATAAATATCTAACAATGATAGCTATGAATAAAGCTATGATGATGGTATAATGTTATATTTGGATTTGAACGAGTTTGAAAGCATTAATAATTGATTTAGTGCAACAAGCTTTCACCACTGTGGTAATGCCATGAAGATTTGATGGGAAAATAAAATAGCATCTTCTATGTGACGGACCTAAGGCCAGATCCTCCCAACATTTGTTAAACTAATGTAGAGCCTTTTCATATAAGCTGTGAATTAGGTGGAAATATTCAATAGATTACATATTGTTTAATTATGCGATTCTTCTTGTTAGACCAAGTAAGCCCCTAAAGTACCGAAACACTTAGAATACATGGATGGTAGCACAGACAGCTGCATGGAAGTTGCTCTTCAGAATCAGATCTGGCAGTTCAAAATGGAGCAATTGTGAAACTCTGTGGGCTATCAACAACAGGAGAACTTTTATAACACACAACCTGTAACCTGGTAAGTCTCACACTGTACGAATAACATCAAGCAATAGTGGGTCGATCCTGGTCCAATTAGAATTGAATGTCTGAAGCAGCACTAGGCCTACAGATGAAGTGGGAGCTGGTGAAGTTACAACTCATTTGTGAAACAGCAAACAGTATATTAGAGACAGAGCCAAATGATCTCACAATCAACATATCAGATAAAATCTTTACAAACTTGCCACATCCAATTATGAATGATAATAGATAATTAAACAATTATCTGGAGAAAGAAGTTTCTTAAATGTCCAATCCTCATTAAGGGTGGAACCCAGCACACCAGCTTCACCTTGAACCAGAAGTCAATGATCCATCTCAGTACCATCCTGAAGCTCCCAGCGTCAGAGATGCCAGTTTTCAGCCAATTTGATTCGCTCCATGTTAAACCAAGAAACTATTTCCAACAGAGAATATAAGAAAGGCTATGTGCCTTGATAAAAAGTAGCTATACACACATACTTCAGGGGTAGCTATGCAACTAGCAAAGCTTTCCAGATCAAATATGGTCCTGCTACCCACCTGACATTGTGGGAAATTGACCAGGTATGTCCGGTCCTCAAAAGAGTAAGACAAATCCAAAAAGGTTAATCACTGGCCTGTCAGTCTGCTCTTATTCATCAGCAAAGAGATGGAAGCCATCATTCACAATGTTAGCAAATGGCATCTACTCACCAATAACTTGCCCACTGATGTTCAGTTCATGTTCCATGAAGGCCAGTTGGCTCTAGCTCTGAGTACAGCCTTCATCCAAAGATGAGCAAACGGGCTGGATTTTTCAATTAAATGTGAGATTTGACTACCATTTACTTTCATGCAGGATTTGACCACATTTTGCATCAAAATAATAAAACAGAAAATGCTGAAGAACACACAGAAGTTCTGGCAGTATCTGTGGAGAGAGAAACAGAGTTAACATTGCAAACCCAACAGGGTCTTATTTTGCTCTCCACTGATGCTCCCAGAGCTACTGAGTGTTGCCAGCATTTTCTGTTGTTATTTCAGATTTCTAGCATTTGCAGTATTTTAGATTTAATTGACATCAAGGTTACTTTAGAAATTGGAAGGCATTGAAAATTGTGGGAAACTTTCCACTAAATGGGATTATTACTTAGCATAGAGGAAGATGGTTGGAGTTATTGAAGGTAATCATCATCGTCCCAGTACGTTGCACAGGTGGTGATCAGGGTAGTAAACTGGGGCAAACAATTTTTGTAGTCGCTTCATTAATTCCTTAATCTAAGGTCAGAACTGAGGATATTCACTGATGAATGCACAGTATTCAATCCTATCTGCAAGAAACAAGACCTGGGCTTTGGCTAATAATTGGCAATTCACATTCACACTACACCAAACATTGGTCATCTCCAAAGAGACATAAGCTTTCCTTGGCATTTTTCCACACTAGTAATGTCTTGGGAGATCAATGTTGATCTGAAGTTGAACTTGAACAGTATATCAATGCTGTAGCTATAAGATCAGGTCAGAGTCTGTGCATTCTGTGGTGAGTAACTCATGTCCTGATTTTCTAAAACCTGTTGACCATCTACAAAGTACAAGTCAGGACTGTGATGGAATATTCACCACTTGCCTAGATGAATGCAGACCCAATTCTCAGGAGGTTTTGACACCACCCAAGGCAAAGCAGGACAGCAAGCATTTACTTCCTCCACCATCAATTAACAGGGGCAGCAGTTGCACCACCGACAAGATACATTGCAGCAACTTACCCAGGCCCTCTTGGTTACAGCTTCCAAATCTGCAATCTCTACCACCTAGAACATCAATGGGTGGAGATACATTAGAATACAATTACCTGGAGGTGCCCACCCGAGCCACACACTGTCCTGACTTGGAACTACATCAAAATGTAGTATCAATATCGAGAAGTCATTGGCTCCAATTCTGAGACCGTGCTATCTAACGGCTTTGTGAGTATTCCTAGACGTTATGGATACAGCAGTTTAAGAAGGCAGCTCACCATCACATTTCCAATGAAAATTAAGGATGGGTAAAATTGCTGGTGACGCTTACATTCCATAATATACACATCCACAATTAAAATTATACAAACAAATTAAGGGAAACAATGGGATTGAGTCATGAAAATCGGATCAGCCGTCGTTCTTTAAAATTCAGTGTTTGTTGAGTTTTTTTATCATATTGAATGCTACCAGTGGTGAGGTCAATACTAAATTGAACAAAATAATTTTACATTAGTGCACCAACTTCATTCATTTAAAGTGTTATATGCTGGATTTGTTCACCTCAGCACAGAGAGGCAAAGATGACCTAGTTTCAGGAAACCAGGATGTGGAAAAAGTTTGGATTAAGATGAGAAATGAAAAAACCAGGAAGTCCCTAGTGGGTGCAATGCATTAGCTCCTCAACACTAATCACACAGTAGAGTGGATCATAACAAATAAATATTAAGAGCTTGTCAGAAAGGCATGGTGACATTCAGGAGGGATTTTGATTTGCATAGAGACTGAAAAGGTCAGATGGGCAAAGGTAGCCTAGATGAGGAGTTCATGTTATGTTTTTAGGATAGTTTCTTAGAACAGCATCTTCTGGAGATGACTAGAGAGTAATGCTAGGGTCTGTCGTTAGGGAGGAGAAAGCCTGCACTACAGTGAGCTTAAAAGCAAAACACTATAGACGCAGGAAATTGGAAAGAAACATAGAGAATGCTGGAGAAACTCAGCAGAATGTTTCATGTCAGAACTATAGTAGAGTTATATCAGACTCAAAAAGTTAACTCTAATTCTTTCCAAAGATTCTGCCAGACCTGTTGAGTTTCTCCAGCCTTCCCTCTATAGGCTGCAATGGCCTTAGAGTTTAGGTTAGGTGACCCTGAGAAATTTGTGGTTAGATGCTCATGACCAGGTTTAGAAGTAGGTCTCCCTCTTCAGTTTGAACTCCCATGAGGCTGACTGTGGCAGGGAGAGTGAAGTGGAAAGCCTGGCCATCTCTGTAATGTCCTGGGAGGAGAATTCTGAGGACATGTGCATCGTATTTCTCCTCTGACTGGCTATCTGTAAGGGAGGAGCACCTGGAAGGAGGTCAAGGTCCCTTGCACCCCCTCCCTCGTCACCTTACCATTGCACCAATGGTGAATGCAGTGGGGTGCTGATCTGTGCATATATCTAGCAGATACTGAGTGTACTGGATCTGGATCTCCACAGCAGCCACTGACCTGTCTATGGAGGCAGCCAGACGCTGGATGGTGAAAATTGAACTGATGGAGTCTTCCAACCTTTTGGTCCATTTGACCAGTGTCACCAACAAATCTGCCTACTTCTCTTGTGTTTGCTTGTGCATTTCCATGAAGTTCTGAATTGTTTAACCACGACGTCATCTCCTGCCTGGGGCTAAACCATCGGGTTTCGACTCTAATAATCCTCTGAGTGGGATGGCAGGACTGATGTATGAGGGAAGATTGGGTGGGTAAAGATTGTGTTCACTGGATTTTTGAAGAATGATGGGGGAATCTCATAGTAACCTATAAGATTCTAAGAGGACTAGACAGGTTAGATAGAGGAAGAATATTCCCAATGGTGGGGAAGTCCAGAACCAGGGGTCATAGTTAAAGGATGAAGGGTAAACCTTTTATAGCTGAATGAAGAGAAATTTCTTCACCCAGACAATGGTGAGCCTCTGGCATTCTTTACCACAGAAAATGGTTGGAACCAAAATATTGAATGATTTCAGAAGGAGATAACTATAGCTCTTATTACTAAAGGGATCAAGAAATATAAGGGGAAGGTGGGGTCAGAGGATTGAGTTTGATGATCAGCCATGATCATATTGAAAGGCGGAACAGGCTCAAATGGTAGAAGCGTCTACTCCTGTTCCTATCTTCTATGTTCTATGACCTGGGGTATTTCTTCCTCAGCCAGCCGCTAACAAGTAGGAGTGATGTGCTGACCAACGTGTACTCCTAATTTCACCCAGGCTAAATCACCCACTGAGAGGCCTGTATCTGAGCTGGAGGAGGTGGCATTTTCTCCGTATTGTCTGAGAGATCTGTGGCTTCTTCCTCAGAAGTGGAGAAGGAGATTTCTCATCAGGCTGCCCGCTTGCCCATGACACCATGTAAGATTCCTTTGACGTCACAGTCAGGAATTTACTCCTGGAATGAGACAAAGGCAGGGATTGAGTGAGATGAAAGAAGGTGGCACAGCTTTAAGTCCAGGTGACAGTGGGGAACTGGTGGTGAGATATGCCAAATAAGTGAAGTGTGGGAATTAGGTGGGTTTACCATTGTAAATTCCCCATCCCTTCAACAGCGTGAAAATATTGGGCTCCAATATTTGCTGCAGGAGTTCCAAGTAGGAATGGAGAGATTCAGGGGCTGGCCCTGCAAGCTTTGTCTTTTTTTTTAAGTAGCATCACCATTTCAAAGGCAAGCTGCTTGACAGTCTTGTCCAATTGGTGGATGGGCACCACTACTTCTCTTTAATATTGCAATCCCTCCTACCTTGAGCCGCATAGTTTTCTGATGTCTGGGAAACCCAGCCAGGCAAAAAGCCAGCATTAAAACTGGATGGGTTAAATGTTCAAGTTTGATAGTTTCCAAACTTTTACACCTCACTTATCCCAAATGCATCCAGCTTTGGAGGTTAAAATTATCCCTAGAACTCTGACAGACCACTCGCTCCAAGTAAGACTATTCAATAACACTAAAAGCTTTGGAGGAGTACAGTAAGTCAGCAGATGGACATATTATAGCATTGGATTTAATATTATTCTGTCTGCTCTAAAATAAAGTGCCCAATCTAGACAGGACTCTAGCAAGAATTCATAGAATCTCTACACTGTGGTAACAGGCTATTTGCCCCAAGTCCACACCAACTCTGCAAAGAACATCTCACTTGCCTACCCTATCTCTGTAACCCTGCACTTCCCTGGTTATTCCAGCTAGCCTGCACATCCCTATGGGCAATTTAGTATGGCCAATCCATCTAACTTGCACATCTTTAGACTGTGGGAGGAAACTGGAGCACACGGAGGAAACCCATAGAGATACAGGGAGAACATGCAAAACCCACACAAACAATTGCCTGAGAGTGGAACTGAACCCCTGTCTCTGGCAAAGTGAAGAAACAGTGCCAACCACTGAGCCGCCATGCTGCCATTAAATGAAGCTTTGAAAGGGGAACACAAAAGTCAGCTTGATTGGCAGCTTTGGAATAGGCAGGGAGTACTTTCGAGAAGGTTACTACACAGATAGTGAGTCTGAAGTTGCTCATGGAAGTGTGAAATGGTCCAACCTTGGGAAGTAGTCTTTGCATGGGGAGAAAGTCTGGTGGGGTTATCCAAACCAACACAAGGCATTTTCAGCTGGAGGAGCAGGAGGAAGTGAGGAGGATACATTCTTGCTCGTTTTGGCCTGCTTGCATTGCTTCAAAACATTAAAATAAAACTGCAGATGCTGGAGATCTGAAAGAAAAACAGTAAGTGCTGGTGAAACTTTGGAGGTCTGGTGGCATTTGTGGGAAGAAAGCAGAGTTACCATTTTGAGTCCGGTGACTCTTCATCAGACTGGCAGCAGTTAGGAAGGACTGGTATTTATGCTCAAGACAAGGTTGGGCAGAATGGGGAGGGTGGTGGGGAGAGAAGAGGAAAACAAGAAGAAAAGCTAGAACAGAAATTTGATGGAGAGAGGAGCAGAACCTTTTCAAGGTGGGAACACCTGGAGGAGATGTGACACTGAGTTAACCAATAAAAAAGACAAAGAACCGTGGATGCTGGAGACCTGAAACAAAAAAACAGACATTACTGGCAAAACTCAGCAAGTCTGGCAGCATCTGTGAGAAGAAAGCAGAGTGGCTTAAAACATGTACCTTCTACCTGAAGCTATCCTTGTCTCTCTTCTGTTGTCAGGTTTCCTGAGGCCTGTGAGTCAGGGTGAAACCAGCAAAGTTAATTGTGCATGAAATTTCCATAACTTTTGTCCCATTTAATATCCTGTCTGTCTCCTAGGAGCAGATCTCTTGTCTAAACTTTGTCTATCTCAGTTAGACCTGGAAGTAGATTGTGTCCCACCTGACCTTGACCCAGCTATATTTGGATTTTGAATTCATTGCAAAACCACTCTATGTCTTATCAGTTATCTGCAGTAACATGAAGTATGAGCCCATTATGAAAACAACACTTAGTAAGAGTTGAACACTCACATGTTCCCGCTTTGCTCTTAAGTAAGGTCACAGCAAGATCAGGCAGAAGAAGACCATAAGGAAGGTTCTCTTACAGCTTTCTCTTCAATCTGGTAATCAACTTGTCATGATGCAAGACTAAAGAGTATCCTGTCAGACTGCTTCATTTGAATTATTTCAATGTCAGGCTGCCCTACAGGCTTCCTGAGATAATTTCTATAGTTTGAGAAAATAGCAAACCTGTCATAATGACTGAGAGCCTACTCCTCTCCCCCTCCATCCCTCATGCCTCAGACTAGTGGAAGAGATACCACAAGCAATGGTTTAGTTATTTCCATAGTGATGACAGGTTTGTTCTGTGTTTATCTTTCTGGAGACATTGGACAGTTGCAAATAGAATAGCTAGTAAACATGATAGGCTGGTGATATGTATTAATTATTACTATCTCCTATGTGAGCTATATTTTCTGACCCAATTTAAATCATCGATATAAGTAGACTGAGTCAACTTTTTTGAAGCAGTTTTATTGTACAGGGTCATGTATTTCCAATCTACTTGTAATACCCTGAAAAAAGGCAACAGAGGAAACAGAGAAGTTGCTTAAAATGTCTTAGGATGGTAGATAACTGCAATCATGTGGAGGAGTTTTTAAGATGGAGATTCTGATGACATAACTCAAGAAACTTCATTTGTATTATTGAACAGTAAACAAACTAAAGTTGAAAAATCTGCCTTTTCTACTGATACATTTTTAAAAATAATACTCTTTAAACTTGATTGAGTTTTTTGAAGAAGTAACAAAGAGGACTGATGAAGGCAGAACGGTGAACATGATCGATACAGACTTCAGTAAGGCATTTGACAATGGTCCTCATGGTGGACTGTTTAGCAAGGTTAGGTCACACTGAATACAGTGTGCATAAAGAAATATTTCCTAATCTGTTTCCTTAGTAGAATGATTTCAAATTAGTAAGCTGTCACCATTAACTTCCCAAGCAAAGAAAATAATCTTTCCGCATTCATTCTATCAAAGTCTTTTATAGTTTTGAAGGTCTTGATTTATTCTTTCCACTCCCATTATTTCACTATGATGGAAACAATCTTGACTCCATTTTATTGTGTGCAGTTTTTCTAACTGAGACTTCAATCTCATTAATTTGTTCTTTAAGTTCTTTTGGCTTTAATGCCCTTTTGATAACACAGTGCCTTTTTGTGACAACGGCTTACCTCCAACTCCTGATGCAACACATGATAAAAAACAGGATAAACTAAACTAAACCAGCAAATCATGGCATTCACAGTCAGCAAAAATGCTGCTCTCCTGTGTCATGCAATTATGCTGCTAGTGCATCCTGTTATTCTGACAATTAACTGGTTTCCAGCTATTTGTTGCATTCCATAAATTTGTTCTGAATTGTGAGATGAACCATACAACAAGTAAAGTGACTGAGGCTAGAATAAACAGAAATGTCAGTCCCCTTAAAGGCAGAGTAAATCTGAAAGAAAGAAAGCTAAGCTTCACTGGAATTGACGGCATATGCACAATACAACATTACATGGACCGCGCCCACATTACTACATGTGCTGCTTTTTATGGAAGTGTAAGATGGAAACCAGGGAATTACAGACCAGTTCATTTGGCAGCTGTTATCCAGAACTGCTGGAATCCATGATTAAATAAAGGGTGTTTGAACACCTTGAAAATCCCCAGCTAATCAGAGAGAGCCTTCGACGTTATATAAAGGGTAGGTCATGCCTAATGAATTTGACTGAGTTTTTTGTAGCTGTGAGTAAAATAGTGGGTGAGAGAGTATCTGTGCATGTTATTTATATGAACATCCAGAAGACATTTGATAAAATCCTTCAAATGAATAAGTTAGCTAAAGTTTAGGCTTGTGGAATCGAAAGCAAATTATTAACTTGGGTAGATTACAAGCTGAGTAGCAGGAAACAGCATGGGGATAATGACAGCTACTCTAACTGGCACAATGGCACTTATTGTGCTCTAAAGAACCTGTGTTGGTGTCGTCTGTTCATCGTATTTATTATTGACCAAGATGATAGAATAAAAGCAAAATAAGCAACACAAATGGAAGAGTAAAATTATAAGGATAGATTAAATGATAGATTAAATGTATGACTATGATTGTGGCAAGTTAATTTTAATATGAAAATGCAAGGTCATCCATTTTGGACCATAAATGATAGAACAGGGTTAGTTCTAAATAGAAAAAAAGTTACAAAAAATATGGAGATCAAAACAAATTTGGCAGTTCAGATATATCAATCATTCAAATGTTATGAATGTAGCAAAATCTTGGAACTTGGCTCCAAAATTTATGTGCCTGAGAAATATTGGGGGACATGTCTTAGGACCCTGAATAACATGAGGAATCCAAAAGAATTATGTGGGTTACTAGCAATTGGTCATGTCTTAGAATATCAGGGAACTGGTCCATACTGAAGTCAAGGGAGGCACCTGTCAGTCAAACGATCCTGGCACAATAGCTCAAGGGCAGCATCTGAAATCAGTCTGTAGGCTTAGGCATGCTCAGAGTACAGTTAGGGCAATTACATTTGGGTATCTCAGCAGTCTGGAGAGTTGCTCATGGTCAGCCGTATGGGTTGAATGTGATCAGTCTGGGAACACAGTCAGGAAGCTGCCCAGATATCAATCAAGGGTCTGTTCACTCAGTGTTCAGGGCTATCCAAGTTAGTTGCTCAGCAGGGCCATTGTCTGTCCAGGGGTTCCATATGTTTAAGGTTAAGAAAAGAGGATATTACCAGTGTCCACAGCTGCAACAGAGAGTCTGGGGAATGTTACTGTGGAGGTTGGAATAAGAATGCTGTGACCACTGGAGAACAACTATACTGAAGAGTGGCAACTCATTATGTAAATTAGGTGGATGTAGTAAAGCACGGGAGGGAAAAGAGGCAGCCTGAAGAGTAGTATGTCATCAACAGCTGGCACCACTCTGCCTTCAAGGATTGCTCTACTAGATCCACATGTTGAACTGATTTATTCGGGGCCGAGAATACTGGGGGGAAGGTAGACAGAGAGATGTAGTGATTAGAACCAGGTTGACCTAATTGAATATGAGGTGGTGATTGGGGTTGTTAACCTAGGCCAATCAGGAAGGCCTGGCTGACCAAGATAACCAGAGATGAAGGTGGGAGGGATGGGGGCTTGCTGGGTCTGTATTGTCTGCACTTTGTATGTAACAGTATTGTCTAATGTGCAAATGTCATTGTCACTGTCTTGCCATAAGTGGAACTGGGATTTGAGGTTTGTCCTCATCTCCCTGTAAAATGGTTGAATGGTAGGGTTTGGGGCCTAGCTTTGCTGCTCCTCTCCCTTGTAACATTGCTGTCTCATGTACAGCTGTAAATGTTTTTTGTAAACTGTTTGTTTGTAATTTGTTTAATAAAATATAAATAACCAGAGATGAGAGTGTGGTGCTGGAAAAGCACAGCAGGTCAAGCAGCATCCAAGGAGCAGAAGAATTGATGTTTCAGGCAAGAGCCCTTCATCAGGAATCCAAGATAATCAGGAGATTAGAATCTCCTCAGTTTAGGAGACTGATTCCGAGCAGCTGTTAAATGTTGCAACTGTACCAGCCTCAATCACTTCCTCTGGCAGCTCATACCATACACGTATCACCCTCTGCGTGAAAAGGTTGCCCCTTAGTTCCCTTTTATATATTTCCCCTCTCACCCTAAACCTATTCCCTCTAGTTCTGGACTCACCCACCCCAGGGAAAATACCTTGTCTGTTTACCCAATCCATGCCCCTCATGATTTTATAAACCTCTATAAGGTCACCCCTCAGCCTCCGACGCTCCAGGGAAGACGGCCCCAGCCTATTCAGCTCAAATCCTCCAACCCTGACAACTTCCTATCGACAGTGTGATGCTACTGTCACTTTAAAAAGGTTATTCTTTTCTTGGGTTTTGCTGAAAAGAGGTTGTAAAAGGCAGAGGCACTGAACTGGCTGCTGGAGGCAGCCTAAGCCAACCTCTTTAGGTTTTTGTTAAATTTGGAACAATGGATGCAGCTTGAATTGAAGTGGCCAGTTCTCACAGACCAGGCTTTCAAGTTTGTTTCAGCTTTCACAGTCAGAAGCTGTTTGGGGTCCCAGAAGAGTTACAAGCTTCAGTGAATGATTCGTGGCTGTTACTTTCTCTGAAATCCCTCTTGATGTTGTTCCCTCCTGGATTGGAGAACTACTTGTAAGAATCTGTGTCGGAATTTTCCATATTCACCAAGGGGTGCATTTATGGGATGTTACTGTATTGGAACAGTTAATTAGTAGTATGTACTGTATCTATTACCCTGTTCAGTTATCCAACAGCTAAGTTATTCTAAATTCCTACTTTTTTTTGTTTTATTTTAACTATAGTGTTTAAGTAAATAGTGTTTTACTTAACATCAAATAGTTTGATCAGTTGCATCACAT
Source organism: Chiloscyllium plagiosum (assembly GCF_037043375.1). NCBI lineage: Eukaryota > Metazoa > Chordata > Chondrichthyes > Orectolobiformes > Hemiscylliidae > Chiloscyllium > Chiloscyllium plagiosum. The sequence goes on along the minus strand of NW_028270144.1, from coordinate 101,041,583 downwards.
CTGGAAGATGCACTTCACATCTATCTTTAAAATAAGAAATGTTAGGGTTTAAGCTACCTTCTTCAAATATTTTGAGGGGGTCTGGTCTGATCCATAACAACAGGAAAGTACAGACAGCTGAATTTTTAAGATTTGTTTGACACGTTGAATTGACTGAGTGAAGCCTGTTCCCCCAGGAGTGGTGAAACTTGCTAACAACTTTGATGATTTGGAGAATGGTGTTTTTCCCAAATTAATTTTTCATTGGGCACTGACTTTGAACTAGAGATATTTGCACTGAGAGAGTATCTTTCAAGTCTTGCTTACAAATCTATTTTCAACTTCCAGAAAGGTGTGAACCATCCAGGAAATAGAGATCTGAGTTTCAGCACCCTTTTATTATTACATTCATTTTGGCTTAGACTGACCATTGCCTGCTTGATAGTTTCATGAGCTCACCCTAATCAGCTGATCATAGCAGCAATTTCAAATCTATATTTATGTTTTTTAAAAACAATATCTAGCTGTTGAAAGCTGAGATATTATAATCAAGTGATGGAAGTTGAATATCAGTAGTCCATGTTTAGCAACAAAGTACATGATCAATTCCACTACACCCTACATCATAATGCTTGGGTATCACTGTATTGCACTGTGATGCCAGAGGTTTTTATTTATTCCACACTCACCATACGAGAAGTCAACATATAACAAGAAGTCACAACAGAAATGAAAAGAACATAAGTACTTTAAAGCCATGTAGGGAGAAAATCTTTACAATTGTTTGTGAGAATTGAAGACAAGTGTGAGGAATGGGGAAGTTAGAGGACTATTGCCAGTTATTGAATACAGCAACATTTATTCTGATCTCTCATTCACTAATTTGTACCAAAATATATGCTGAATGACTGAAGTTAATGGAGGTGGAAAGCAGGTATTTCTTGTGACTAACATGCATTGCCAAGATTGCATTGGGTTGACAAGTTGAAAATATACTCACATACCTCCATAGTGCAGATACAAACATATGTGAAAGGTGGTGTTATATCATTGTGACTTCCTTTTAACATAGCAATCATCAATCTGATAAGCATTTTTTACACTTGTGGAAAACAGGGTGAGTTGAAATTTAGAGATTTCAAATTTAGTTGAGACCATTGGCACCAGCAAAACTATCATAGGCAGGCACAGTTAAACACATGTTCAGCAGCGGTATGGAGGACATCCTGCCTCTCATTCCCTATGCTACCTAAAGTGATCAGCAACTACTTTCCAGGCAAGCATTTATTGCCAATCCCCAATTGCTGGGGAAAAGACAACCATGAGCTGCCTTTTTGAACTACTGCTCGGTTTTTGACACAGACCAGGAAAAAATGATGATACAGTTTCAAGTCGAAGACTGTGGTGCTGGAATAGCACAACCGAAGAACAGGAGAGTTGACATTTCGGCATGAGCCCCTCATTCTGATGAAGGGCTAATGCTCAAAATGTCAACTCTTCTGCTCCTCGGATGCTGCCTGACCAGCTGTGTTTTTCCAGCACCACACTCTTCGACTCTGATCTCCAGCATCTACAGTCCTTACTTTCTCCTGGCGGTATGGTGGCTCAGTGGTTAGTACTGCTGCCTCACAGCACCAGCATCCCATGTTCAATTCCAGCCTGGGTGACTGTCTGTGTGGAGTTTGCACATTTGCCCCATGTCTATGTGGGTTTCCTCCCACAATCCAAAGATGTGCAGGTTAGGTGAATTGGCCATTCTAAATTGCCCATAGTGTTAGATGCATTAGTCAGAGGGAAATGGGTCTGGGTGGGTTACTCTTCGGAAGGTCAATGTGGATTTGTTGGGCCGAAGGACCTGTTTCCACACTGTAGGTAATCTAATCTAATATAGTTTTAAGTCAGGATGACATGTGACTTGGGAGTAACTTGCAATCAGTGATGTTTCTACGTGTCTGCTGTGGTAGTGGTTCTGGCTGGTCCGAGGGCCCGTGGGAAGAGGAATCCCGTATAAATACGGGTTTTATTTTTTTTTTATTTTATTAAACAAATTACAAAAACAGTTTACAACAAACAGTTACATTTACAGCTACATACAAGAGACAGCAATTTTACAAGGGAGAGGAGCAGCAAAGCCAGGCCCCAAACCCTACCATTCAAACAGTTTACAGGGACATGAGGACAAACCTCAAATCCCAGTTTCACAAAGATATAAGGAGACAACAGCAGTGACAGTTGTACATTAGACAGTACTGTTACATACAAAAGTGCAGACAATACAGACCCAGCAAGCGCCCATCCCTCCCACCTTCCGACCACTCTAAGGCAGCCCGCCCCTACTCACCTTCCGGTTCTCGGTCCACCCCATGCCCCTTCCAGTTCTCAGTCTGCCCTGATACACCCTTCGACCACCTCTAGGACAGCCCGCCCCGGTACCCGCCCAGGGTGACAGCAGTCAGGACAGCCTACCCACCTTCCGGCTTCACTAACCACCCTCAGCACCTTTCAACCACCTCTGGGGCAGCCCGCCCCGGTACCTGCCCGGGGTGACAGCGCTGAGGACGGCTACCCGCCTTCTGGCTCTCGGTCTGCCCCTAGGTACCATTGGGCTCTCACCCACCCCATTGCACCTCCGACCAATGGGCTATCCTGGCACACCTTTCGGCCACCTCTAGGACAGCCCGTCCCCTTCCCTGGGACGACAGCGTGTAGGGTAGCCCACAAGCCTTCCGGATCTCAGCCCGCCCCTACGTGCCTTCTGGCTCTCGGCTGCTCTGACACCTTTCGACCACCTCTAGGACAGCCCGTCCCGATTACCCCTTATCGGGACGACAGTGCTCAGAACAGCCTACCCACCATCTAGCTTAAATACGGGTTTTATTATGACTTGATGTTAATTCATTTTGAGTATGTACTTAATTATTTAATTATCTCGTTATTTTTCGTTAGTAATGTAGAATATCCTACTTTATGTTTTGGTTGTTTGTAGGATAGATTAGAACTTAGTTGGGTTTTTTTCCCCTTTTTTGTGTTTTGGTTATTATTTATTTCTTTATATATTTTATATATACTTAATTATATATTAGAGTTTATACTTGTTTGTATTACTTTGTAATTTTGTAAAAAAAGTTTAAAAATTTCTTTTTTTCAATAAAGATACCTATAAAAAATCACAAGTTTGGTGCATGCCAATACAAGAGGCTTGGCCAGTTACTGCAAGTGATCATGCAGGTTCCTAACACTGTTGCCACTATGAGGCAATGGCGGAGGCAGCAGATGTTTAAGGTGGTGGAAAGGGTATCAATTAAGCGAGCGCCTTATTTCTGGATAGTGGTGAGTTTCTGAAGTTTTGTCAGAACTGCATGCATCCAGGCAAGTGGAGAATATTCTATCATACTCCTGACTTATGCTTTGTAGATAGTGAACAAGCTTTGAGGAGTCAGGAGGTGAGTTACTTGCCACAGAATTCTCAACCCCTTAGCTGATCTTGTAGTCGTGATATTTATCTGGCTCTGCCAGTTAAATTTCTGGTCATTGGTAATCATCAGAGTGTTGGTAATCATCAGAATGCTGATGATAGCGAATGAAGTAATCATAGTGCTATTGAATGTCAAGTGGAGATAATTAAATGCCCTGCAGTTGAGTCCATGCCTAGAATTTGAAAGTTCAAGTTAAAGTTCTGAAGAAGTGTCATTAGACCTGAAACGTTAACTTTGCTTTCTCTGCACAGATGCTGCAGACCTACTGAATTTCTCCTTCAATTCTGTTTTGTCCTGAAACCTGTGTGATGTAAATATTACGAGCTACTTGTTAGTACCAGCCTGAACATTGTCTGGGTATTGCTGCATATGGACACAAACTGCTTCAGTACTTGACAAGTTGTGAACAGTACTGAACATTATACTATCACCAGTAATCTTCTGACCTCTTGATGGAGGTAAAATCATTGATGGGCCTCGGACACTACCCTAAGGAATTCCTACAGTAACATCCTGGGGCTAGTTTGATTTCATCTGTGCAAGTTAAGACTCCAAGAAGTGGAGAGTATTCTCCCGATTCCCATTGACTAGAGCTCTTTGATTAGACTGGTGCTGGACAAGCACAGCAGGTCAGGCAGCATCCGAGGAGCAGGAAAATTGACGCTTCGGGCAAAAGCCCTTCATCGGGAACAGAGGAAGGATGCCTGCAGAGTGGAGAGATAAATGAGAGGAGGGTGGGGGTGGGGAAAAAGTAGCATAGAGTACAATAGGTGAATGGGGGTGGGAATGGAGGTGATAGGTCAGAGAGGAGGGTGAGGGAAGGTAGCAAAGAGTACAATGGGTGAATGGGGTGGGGATGAAAGTGATAGGTCACAGAGAAGGGTGGAGTGGATAGGTGGGAAGGTAGATTGGCAGGTAGGATAGGTAATGTGGACGGTGCTGAGCTGGAAGGTTGGAACTGGGGTGAGGTGGGGGAAGGGGAAATGAGGAAACTGGTGAAGTCCACATTGATGCCCTGGGGTTGAAGTGTTCTGAGGTGGAAGATGAGGCATTCTTCCTCCAGGCATCGAGTGGTGAGAGAGCAGCGGTGGAGGAGACCCAGGACCTGCATGTCCTCGGCAGAGTGGGAGGGGAGTTGAAATGTTGGGCCACAGGGCGGTAGGGTTGATTAGTGCGGGTGTCCCAGAGATGTTCCCTAAAGTGCTCTGCTAGGAGGCGTCCAGTCCCCCTAATGTAGAGGTGACTGCATCGGGAGCAACGGATACAATAAATGATATTGGTGGATGTGCAGGTAAAACTTGAGCTCTTTGATGCCATACTCAGTCAATACAGTCTTAATGTCATCTCTCTCACCTCACAGCTTGAATATAATTTTTTTCCAGCATAAGGTTAAGGCTATAAAGAGATTAAGGGTTCTGTGGCCCCGGCAGAATCCAACTGAGCATCATTGAGCAAGTTATTTCTTTCAGAGCTGCTTGGTAGAACTCCTGGCACACCTTGCAGCTATTTACTGATGATCTAGAGTAGACTGATTGGATATTAATCACTATAATGAGTACTTTATCCTGTTCAGCTTTGCTTCCATATTTCAAACAGCTGCTCCAACCATTTAAGAGGTGCAGGCGAGCCTTATAATCAAGACTTGTTTTGCACAAACCTGGGTCCTTTGCTGAGGTGTGTAGTCATTTGACAGCAGAAATAGTACTGTCTGTGTGGAGCAATCAAGTGAATTAGCAAACAGCACAAACTTGGTGTATTGCCTCATACACCGTAGGGATTGTATGAAACAATAATACAGGCTGATTGTATATGGTGATCCCTGTGTCTGTGCTAACAAAGAACAAAACAGCATAGGAAGAGGCCCTTCGACCCTGCAGGCCTGCACTGCCATATTTTGCTCTTCCAGACTAAAACTGCCTTCACTTACAGATTTTGTATCCCTCTATTCCCTTCCTATTCATGTATTTGTCCAGGTGCTTCTTGAATGCTGCCATTGTGTCTACTTCCACTACTTTCTCAAGCAAAGCATTCTAGGCACTCACCACCTTTTCTGTGAAAAACTTGCCTCACGCATCCTTTTATACTTCAAACCCTTGCAACTTGAACGTGCGTCCCTTAGTTCCCTATACTCTGGGAAAAAGCCTTGTACTTCCCACTATATCCATGCCATTCACAATCTTATAAACTTCTATCAGGTCACCCCTCAACCTCCTGCGTTCCAGTAAAAACAAACCCAGTCTATCCAACCTTTCTTCACAGTTAAAATCCCCCATACGAGGCAACTTCCTGGTAAAACTTTTCTGTACCCACTCAAAAACATCCTCCTGGTTGGGCAATGACCAGAACTGTATGCAATATTCCAAATGTGGCCTAACTAATCTCACCTTGAGCATATGCACTTGGGTTCTGGACTCCCTCACCCCAGGGAAAATACCTTGTCTATTTACTCCAGAGAAAACAGCCCCAGCCTATTCAGCCTCTCCCTATAGCTCAAATCCTCCAACACTGGCAACACTGGTAAATCTTTTCTGAACTCTTTCAAGTTTCACAACAGGAAAATTTTAAAAGGGATCTAAGGGGCAACTTTTTCATGCAGAGGGTGGTGTGTGTATGGAATGCGCTGCCAGAAGAAGTGGTGGAGGCTGGTACATTACAACATTTAAAAGGTATCTGGATGGATATATGAATAGGAAGTGTTTGGAGGAATATAAACCATGAACTGGCAAATGGGGCTAGATTAGGTTAGGATACCTGGATGGCATGAATGAGTTGGACTGAAGGGTCTGTTTCCGTGCTGTACATCTCTATGACTCTCAAGGTCTATAAAGTATTTTAGCTTCAAGGAATGTTTTTTCTCCCTGAGTGTCAGATCTCCATCCAAATTTAGTCACATCCACTGATAGGGGAAAAAAATAAGCTTTTGGATCAAAATACACCAACATAAGCTGGTTAAAATGTATTATATAGATAATATATACTTTATAGACTTAGCAGTGCTTTGCTTTAATTTTTTTTAAATTTTAAAGTCTTTCTATTTGTATGTCTCCACAGAAGCAAATTGTAAAGCTATGTTGAGTAACATGCAATATGGTGATTCAATGGTCAGCACTGCTGCCTCACAGCACGTGGGACCTCAGTTTGATTCCACCCTCAGGTGGCTGTCTGGTGGAGTTTGCACATTTTCCCTGTGTCTGCGTAGGTTTCCTCCAGATGCTCTGGCTTCTTCCCACTGTCCAAAGGTATGTGGGTTAGATGGATTGCCCATGTTAAATTGCCCATCTTGTACAGGGATGTACAGGTTAGTTGGATTAGCCATGAGAAATGTGGGAAGATAGGATAGAGGGAGTGTGAGTCTGGGCTCTTTGGAGGATTGGTGTGGACCCGATGAGCTAAATGGCCTGCTTCCACACCATAGGGATTGTATGATGCCTGGCTTTTAGTTACTTGCGTAGTGTCTTTGTGATCTGTCTTTTCCAGACTACTTCTCTCTGTCTTTGCTGCTTGTCATTTCCTCTTGGTACTTCTATGACTACTTTTCATTTCCATTCTGCTGTCTACTCCCGGATTTAGACCCCACTCTGTCAGTAGTTCTTGTTCTTGCCAATTACTAGAGCGACAAGCAAATTTCAACCCCGATTTGAGGACTCTGAAATAACTGATTATTTTTCATGCAGTGGCGATGTAATTTTACAGACAGTGTAAAAATTCAGCCACGTTTTTCACTGGAGATTCTCGGTGACTGTTGAGAATAAGTAGAACAAATAGCAGCAGGAAAATGTCACAAACAAGGGTTATTTTTCTTCCCTCTGATTGGTAGCTCATTGCAGAATTATGTCACCATTCTGCTACTATTGTTCATTGTATTTGCAAGCAATATTACTACTGCATCCTTAGAGGTGTCAGTGCTGTGAAACTGTAAAACTGCTTCGAAATTTATCCTTTAATACGATTAACTCTCCTTCTGTAACGATGTTATTGTAATCAGAATCACCCACATGTAAATCTAATCCATGACTGGGTTAAATAATTAATTTTGTGGCACTGTTCCCAACAGGGCTGCAAGTTTTGTTAGAATTCTGTTTTTGCCACATAGCATGGCAGAACAAAAATGCAATGTTGTTACAGTTACAGTATGACACTGATTGAATCTTGGAGTATGGTTTTGCTTGCAGATAACAAAGGGGACTGACTTTTTTATTTAAAAAGCCTTATATTCCTTCTGCTGGTCTCAGCAGTTTGAGTTCTATTTCTTAATCACAAAGATTGTGGATCATACCTCTTGTGTGATGTCAAACTATGTTCGGGTGTTACGTACATGTCAGTAGCTTGCTGAAAGCCAGCAAAGACATTTCTTTGGTTTCAGCCTCAATGAGTGCATGCTTTTCTCAGATTGAACTACTTCATGGGTGACAGAGCTCCCCTGTTGCTATCACTATGGGATATACCATCTGACTCCAATGAGAAGGAAAATCATAGCAAATGTGTAGATTCTGCTGAGATTCCACATCTCATAGGTACTGGTGAAATGCACCAAAAGGAGCATTTTGTAAACTTTAATTTACACTTGGTCAAAACTGGGTCAACTGCAAAAATATTGAGATGAACAATGTTCAGCAATGTTTCCTCAGAATTCTGACCCTGCTTTCCATAAAATCATGGAATGACTGCAGCACAGATTGTGGCCATACATTGTGTTTTGTTCATGTAACAGGAATTCAACTAGCCCGGTGGCCATGTTATTTTAACATAACCCTACAAATGCTTTCTATTTTTCAACCAAGCAACAAAACATCCTGGCCTGGAACTACATTGATGGCCCTTCGCTATTTCTGGGACAAAATTGCAGAATGCCCTTCATAGCTGCACTGATAGAATCTCTCTAACAACCATGGGCTGTCTAAGAAGGCGGCTCACAACCACCTTCTCAAGGGTAGTCAGGGATGGATGAGATGGCAGTGAAATAGAAGGGACTGAGCCTGTACTGCTCCTGTCAGCTTTCTTTCTCTTTTTTTCTTCTTTTTACTTTTGATTTTTTCCTTTTCTCTTTGTTTTCTGTTCTTTTAAGCCTCTGTCAGTGAGGGCAGCAACGCCAGGATGAGCCAGACACATCGCCACCCTAGCTCAGGGTGTCCCAGCGAGCGAGGTTCAGGTCCCAGGCTGATTCCCCTGACCCAGAAATGCAGGCTAGGCCGAGAATCCAGTAGCAGAGCTAGGCCTGGAAGGCTGAAGGAGGAGAAAGGCAATCTCAGCCTGGAGTGGTGGTCTTCCAGTGTGTTGGTTTCCCACTGTGGAGGTCTTCTTCGTCCTTGGGGTCCAGGTATTTCATCTGCCTAGCAGGAGGTCTTGTTCGGGAGTGGCGGTCTCAGCCCAGCATGGCAGTCTTCTTCAGTGAAGGCTTCTGGCCTAGTATCCAGTGGCCCAGTGTGGCGGTCTTATTCCATCTCTATCTTCAGGGTATTGCATTGTTCCTAAATTGGCTTTCCCTGAGCCCAGGAGCCATTAAGTGAACTGTGATACATGTTGTCTTAATTTTAGGTTTTTTTTATTATTATTATGTATGACTTCTGTCATTGATGTAGACGCTGAGGTGGGGCAATTTATAAAACCTTTCACTGTATTTTTCATGTAAAAGTACATGTGACAATAAATTTCTATTCCATTCTATTCTAAATGCTTGCCTATCTAGTGACACCCACATCCCCGATTTAATAAAAGAAATTACAAATCCCTATTGAAAACCATAGATAAATTTACTTCAGTTTTTGAAAGCAGAAAAATGCAGTGGGAGCTTTTCATCTTGCACTCATCAGGTTTGAATGCCAAAGAAAGTTCAACTGTAAGAATGCCAAAAATTCTAACATCACAACATTCTATACCACAGGGCAAAAAGGGTGCTGGTTAGCTGGCAAGTCAACTCTGATTAGCCAAAGTGTTGCCAAGGAGAAAGCTAGGGGGAATCTAAAGACTGCTCAAGCTCCCAAGTAGTTTAAAAATGATCCAAGACTTGAACATGTACTTTTTATTTGCAGAGAATGGGTCTATAGAACCGATCTCTGCTTATGACTGTAGGTAACTTCGAACAAGTAATAGCCACATCATGAGATTATCTTCGCTAGAATAGTTATTAGTACATTAAGAATTGTTCAGCAAACATTACCCTATCACAGAATCACAGTAGAGATTTTGTGGTGGGTATTGCAATTACAGGCTGGTTGAGTATGATTTTTGTCTTGCCTCACTGGGGTAGTGTGCTGGAAATCAAGTCTAACTATTGCTAGAATTATCACAAAAATTAAAGATTTTATCAAACTTTGCAAAATTTCCCCCACTTTTGCCTGCTTTTTAAGATCCAGGTGACAGAAAGCATGGAGCAGGTCTCTGTCCTTTGCAAAGATTACATTTATTACAAAAAATAGATTTTAACTACAAATAAACAATGAACTTCTAATATATAATACGATTGGTAAATCTATAACCGCGTTGTAAACACTATACACACAAAAACACACACGTACAGACAGAAAATGGTGTTATGGGTGTAGTGAAAACTTGGGAAGGCAGTTCACCATTGAGATGATTCTTTTGACTTGCCAGGACTTGTTGCTTCTTGATCTCTCTTCTCCAGTGAATTTCACTTGCTTTCAGGAGGCACAGAGCAACTGGCTCACAACTTAAAAAGTCTTTGACTTACTGGATAAAAGCAATACCTTTCAGAAAATCATGAGGGAAAATAAGCAAGCATTCTTCTGGTTGTAAATTGTTTTAAACTATAGAGTCAAGGACACCACCTCCCCTTCTGGAGATCTGAATGATTCTGGCTATTTGATCAGACCTATAAGCTGTTCAGCTACCAAGGAGCCAGTCATATAGGTAATGACCAGCTGAATGTCTTTGTCATTGACAGTAGGTCACCATTCCACAGAACATTCAGCTACTTGTTGCCAGCTGAATTTTCTCTTCATACACACAACCGGGTAGCAGCATCTCACCATTGCTTAACCAAACAGCATGTAAATAACACTTGCAATGAGAGTTGGTAACCTGCTTTGGAAAGTGCAAAGTTAAAAATCACACAACACCAGGTTATAATCCAACAGGTTTATTTGGAAGTACAAGCTTTCGGAGCACTGCTCCTTTGTCAGGTAACTAGCGTAGGACACAGAATTCCGAAAGCTTGTACTTCCAAATAAACGTGTTGGAGTGTGACCTGGTATTATGTGATTTTTAACTTTGCCCACCCTAGTCTAACACAGGCACCGCTACATCTTAAAAAGTGCTGTAATCCCTTAAAATAATTTTTAATTTTAAGATATTTAATCATTTTTTAAAAGTTTAACCCTTAAAAACAACCCTTTTACCCATGCCAGTCCACAATCTAATGTATCAATAAAAACATCGCTCCACTCTCATAACTTGAAATTCTACTTTAAAAATGCATTCATTTCATCATGAAATATGTAATACACAGACTGCAAAACACAATAATAGCTTTACACAGGATGGTATGCCATTACCAGATCACCCCTTATTCACATGTGTATAGTACTTGACATCAATCAGGCCCTCTCAGAGCCAGCTCTCAGGGCGAACAGAATCTCTGACACTCCTGTTTATATTTTCCTTATAGGATAACTGGGACTCCTGTTTATTTTTTTTCCAGTGATGCACGGATTGGGATGGTTAATACAGAGATAGAGTATGGCGCTGGATCTGGGTGGGATGCTCTTCGGATGGTCAGTGCAGACTCGGTGAGCTGGATTGCCTCTTTCTGTGCTGTAGGCATTCTTTGAGACTGCTCTCGAGCAGAACTGTCCTGGCCCTGAGCTGAGCGCAGTGCACCCATGAGGCTGAGGCCCCAGTTACTGGTCCTTGGTGTTTCCCATGGTCTGGGCCCTTGACTGGCCTCATCATCACCTGGAAAACGGGGATAAGAATCAGGGTAAGACAGCCTTACTTCTAAAGTTCATGTTGATCTCTGAGAGAACTGAAGTTTTTTTTTTACGTTTATCAACCTATTTAGAAGGGGCAAAAATGTAAAATAGATGCATCAGTAGCTCACTTTATATTTTGCCTAATTTCTTTCTCTGTAAAGTCCAGGTTCTGCTCTAGCTGATAAAAAGAAATCCCACACAGTCCTCAGTGTGAGTCCAGGTGCTCTAACTCATGAATGCTTTCTGTGTACTGTGTGCATGTACCAACACGCATTCATTTAATTGAAATTTATCAGATAAACTAAACAGTGCTGATTGATCTTCTGTCAGATTACATACAGCATCAGTGTCATCTAAAAATCCCTTTAGCATTAAACCTTCAAAAATAATTACAAAATGCTGGAAATGCAAGCAGATTAATCGGCAGTGCTCTGAGGCATAGTTTACTATATCTGATATAATTTCACAGACGTCACCACCAAGTCACCCTTTATTTAGACATGGGGAGACACTCCTGTTTATTTTTTTTCTTCTTCTTGCCAGCTGTCAGAGTGAACAGAACCTCTGACACGCCTGTTTTTTTCACTTTTTTTTCACTCTTTTTTTTTAATATATTAACCCCCACACTACCGCCGAACACTCCTGTTTATATCTGTCAGCTAGGGCTACCTGATTGGATCAGGTTAACACCCCCAATCAGGGTACTCACATTCTATGTGTCCATCTCGCTGACCGCATTACAGTCACCACACTATCCATTCATTCATCCTTCCCCATCCCCATCCCCATCCCCATCCCCACCCCCAACCAATCCCTTACCCAATATTACAAATTTTTAAACATTTAGCTTATTCCAAACTGTTACAACACAGAACAATGCATTCACAATTGCATTATCTTTTCCAGTAATGTGAATAACCCCTGTATTAATTGTTTGAAACAAAAATCTCCACTAAATAGTCTCACATTTCACGTTTTAAACATTTTGATGAAGGATGGTTGTACGGTCAGTGTAAACTACTGCTTCCTTATTTCCTTGTCAAAGTGATGAAGGGACAGTTATAATCCTAAAGTCTCTTCTGATACTGGTTTAGTTTCTTGGTGAAGTTCCCCACAGGTTTCTCTAATCTCAAGTGGTCACCCTGCAACAAGGCTGCACCTACTCCAATTTAATAACATCAATCACCATTTTAAAACATCTGGAAAGCCCGTTGGTTCATTTTTATTAGGGTTGTCTAGCATTCTCTTGACTGTACTATTTTTGCTTGGTTTCATTAACAAATATGTTAAAAGTGCTATTGTGCTGAAATTGTGCACAAATTTCTGGTAAAACCTATACATTCTGAAGAATCTCAAGATTCTCATTTAGTTTTAGGAACAGGGAATTGTATTAGACTTTTGTTTCATTTCCAACAATTTATACTCGACATGTTACTCCTGCTTTTTTCAAATTTATCTTTGACGAAATTTGTTACGAAGCAAAACACCATTAATTGCTTTATTTTCTTCTACACTTGCTCTTTCCATGTGTTACTGTTATCACAACATCATAGAACATAGAACAATACAACGCAGAACAGGCCCTTTGGCCCTCGATGTTATGCCGACCTGTGAACTATTCTCAGCTCGTCCCCCTACACTATCCCAAATTCATCCATGTGCTTATCTAAGGATTGTTTAAATCTCCCTAACATGGCTGAGTTGACTACATTAGCAGGTAGTACATTCCACGCCCTTACCACTTTCTGCATAAAGAATCTGTCTCTGACATCTGTCTTAAATCCATTACCCCTCAATTTGTAGTTATGCCCCTTGTACACGCTGACGTCATCATCTTAGGAAAAAGACGTTCACTGTCTACTCTATCTAATCCTCTAATCATCTTGTATGTCTCTATCAAATCCCCTCTTAGCCTTCTTCTTGCCAATGAGAGCAGGTTCAAGTCTCTCAGCCTTCCCTCCAGACCAGGCAACATCCTGGTACCTTTTCCAATGTTTCCACATCCTTCCCAAAATATGGCGACCAGAACTGTACACAATATTCCAAGTGTGGCCGCACCTGCATTTTGTATCGTTGCAGCATGATATTGCGGCGCCAGAACTCAATCCCTCTCCGAATGAAACACAAAACACTGTTTGCCTTCTTAACAGCACTATCCACCTGGGTGGCAACTTTTAGGGATCTATGCACATGGACTCCAAGATCCCTCTGCACATCCACACTACCAAGAATCTTTCCATTGACCCAGTACTCTGCCTTCCTATTATTCTTCCCAAAGTGCTTCACCTCATATTTAGCTGCATTAAATTCCATTTGCCACCTCTCAGCCCAATTCTGCAGTTTATCCAAGTCCCCCTGCAACGTGTAACATTTTTCCACACTGTCTACTACTCCATTGACTTTAGTGTTGTCTGCAAATTTACTAATCCATCCCCCAAGCCTGTGTCTAAGTCATTTATAAAAATGACAAACAACAGTGGTCCCAAAACAGATCCTTGTGGCACACCACTAGTAACCAGTCTAAATAAATAACACTGTATAAAACTCAGATATGACTTTATTCATAAGCCCTTATCAATGCCTGCATTTTCCATAATTCTACATGTTCCACCATAGGAATTTCATATGCTATTCACAAAACCTCTTTACAATATCTCAGTAATACATCCATTTGATGAATAAATATCAATTATTCAAACTCAGACACATGAGGATGTCTCAGGTTCCTTATTAGAACCCCATTTTGAATGTAGCAGCCACTTTGGAACTCTTTCAGCTTTGGCTTCAATTCCAGACTTATTTAACTCTGGATGTCATTCCTAAATCTTAATTACCAAAGATTTGTCAAACACTTCTCTTGAATTATCTTCAATCTTAAGAAGAGTTTCAGCTGTGGCTAATATCTGCTTGCAGTGCTAATGTGACCTCAGGTGATAGACTTTGTAGTCATTCCTCTAGTCATTTCAGATAATGGAAAAATATCCAGAACCTATTCTTGCAACTGTTCTTTCTCTTTAGCCTCAACTGGACTTGCCATGATTATAGGTGAAGCTATAACTTTCACTCCCGCTAATTCATTCCCCTGGAGTAAGTCAACTTCGTCCAAGGTAATCTCTTAACAACCCTGACTACCACTAGTCCAGATAACAAGTCACATTCTGATTGGACTGTATACAATGGAAGACCTGTTCCATTTACCAAAACCTCTCCCTATAGCTCAAACCCTTCAAATCTGGCAACATTCTTATAAATCTTTTCTGAACCCTTTCAAGTTTCACAACATCCTTCCGATAGCAGGAAGCTCAGAATTGTACAGAGTACTCCAAAAGTGGCCTACCAATGTCCTGGACAGCCAGAAAATGACTTCTTAACTCCTATACTCAATGCACTGACTAATAAAAGCAAGCATACTAACTGCCTTCTTCACTATCCTATCTACTTGAAAGTGGAGTAGGTCATTTGGCCCCTTGACACTGCTCACCCATTGAATGTGATCATGTCAAATCATCCAACTCAAGACCTGTCCAAATTTTTCCCTGACATCTTTTGATTCTTTTAGTCTCATGAGCTCCATCTGCCAATGTTTTAGCATCTACCCCTTTCTACAGTAATGAAATTCACAATGTCACCACTCTCTTCATTATTTTTCCTCATTATTATGGACCAGACCAAATCCCCTGCAAATATATCATGGAGATAGCCTAGACCCTAACTTTTGATTGGTCACAGTACTTCACTTTAGCAAAACACACTTTATTCTTACTCCCAGTTAAAATACAAACAAAAGAAAGAAGAACTGGTATAACTTTAACTCTATTTGAAAACTTAATGGAATACAAGATTATTTGACTCCTAAACAGCAACTGTTCCGATATGTTAACATCACATAAACACAGGGAGAAAGTGAAGACTGGAGATGCTGGAGATCAGAGCTGAAAATGTGTTGCTGGAAAAGCGCAGCAGGTCAGGCAGCATCCAAGGAACAGGAGAATCGACGTTTCGGGCATAAGCCCTTCTGAATAAGCATTCCTGAAAAAGGGCTTATGCCCAAAACGTCGATTCTCCTGTTCCTTGGATGCTGCCTGACCTGCTACGCTTTTCCAGCAACACATTTTCAGATCACATAAACACAGCCATTTTCTTCCCCATTGTCTCCTGTGGATCTCTGGCACGATGCAAGGTGACAGTGAGCGCTTCTCTGCCATTAGGTTCCAGCCTCAGTATAAACATACTGATGAGTCCCTGAACTTCCACATCGCCATCTAGGAGCCCATTGAATAAACTCAATGGGCTTCATACTTCCCCAAGTCCCCACACAACCTGTCAACATACACCTACTCATGCCCACTTTTCTCATCCAGTCCTTGGCGTATAAGGCGACCATGCCAGATAAGGTCACTCACTGAACCCACCTTGAAGCCAGAATGCTCCTGACTATGGGTACACCCTCTCCTGTATTACACCCTTCCAAGCCATGTTCTCCCTTAAATATCATGCTTTCCCCCTGTTTTCATAAGGCTGCAGTCCAGAAGACTAAACTGCCAGAGTTTAGTCCCATAAAAAGGCTGCACATGACAATATCCACTCTGGCACTTCCCCTTATTTTCTGCATCTAGTGGAACGTAGCTATGTTTCTGACTTCATTGTCAGGAAACAAAATGAACCAGTATGATCTTTCACAGATGGCACTGTTCACTGTCTTGATGCATGTATGGGTGCATTGACTGAGAGATTGCATGTGGGTCACCCAGGAAAGAGTCAGTTGCGTGGAGGTTCGAAGTGGCTGTCACTTTCACAGCCACTGGGAGAGGGTAGCTTCCCTCTCCTGCAGTCCTCAGATCCCACTCTTGCATCCAACATAGTTCTATCACAGGATCCAGCCACACATTTTGCTATAGCCCATGTCATTCAGGTCCCTATAACATTCCACATTATGGGGTCTGAGCAACATGAGTTATGGCAGATGTGTGGTCAATTAAGACAAGAAGTCTGGCAAAGCCCCTGTCAATGCTGACATCATTTACTCCATCTTTAATTTGATGTGATGCCAATTGACAAGAATTAATGCATGTTAAGCAGTCCTTAAGTTTCACCAATGGAAATGATTTTACTTCTGTGAACATTCAGCTTATGAATACACTATTCACATTTTATAGCAAGAGAGTGTCTGCTACTATGGAAGCTGCCATGATTCATTATTTCACTAAACGTCAAAGATGCTGTGTCACTCAGCCACACAAAAGTGCCAGGCTAGTTGCTTAGGGACCAGTGTTAGTCTTTTCAACAAGTTAAAGACATTGATTGTTATTTACAGATTAAGAGCAATGAAATGTTGTTCTAATCTCCATAGGACTGGTAATTTTAAAAATAAATTCAAACTTGCAGCTACTAGCTAAAAGAATGAGATGGCAAGATGTCACATTGTAGAATTTTACTTTAAAAAATGACTGTAAGTTCTACTGACTAAACTTTTTATCACAGATAATATAATTTAAACAATAATGAGGAATGGCCTCTTTTATAATCATCACCCATTGCACGTTGCATGCAATTTATCAGTTCACAGAATATATTGTTATGGACTAAGCCAGACCACTCAAAACACTCTTAAGTAGGCAGCTAAGACCATAAATTTGCAATTTGTTTCGGTAAATGTACAGTGAAAATTACCTGGATTAAGTTAGCTCAATTGACTATTAGATTTTAACTCGGAGAAAGTGAGGACTGCAGATGCTGGAGATCAGAGCTGAAAAATGTGTTGCTGGAAAAGCGCAGCAGGTCAGGCAGCATTCAAGGAGCAGGAGAATCGACGTTTCGGGCATAAGCTCGAAGTCCTGAAGAAGGGCTTATGCCCCTTGGATGCTGCCTGACCTGCTGCGCTTTTCCAGCAACACATTTTTCAGTACTAGATTTTAAAACAGGCAAAAAGTTATTCACAAAATAACACAATGAAATACAAAGAACAGAATAAAGAACCCCTACAGACCTATCCAATTAGACAACAGTCCCAATAAGCAAACTCCCTTTAAAAACCAGTATAAATGGAACACATGCTTACAGGTTGAAACTGAAGGGGCAGAAAAGAGACAGAGAACTTCCACACAGCTCCCTGTTGAACTTCCAACCAGTTCAAGTCTGAACTAAAACTGCTCAGCTCAACTAGAGATCTGACCACTCCCCTATATTTATAGAGGTCACTTCTAAAGCATGACCACTTTGGCCTGAAGTCTCATCTGTTTACATATAAACAAAAGGCCTCTCAAAATTGTTTCCATCTCTGTACTTAACCAAACTGAATGGAGCCCGGCCTGGTTTATTACCCCTTTGAGAAAAATCAAGGTCAGAGTATCCTTGAGCCAAGGAACAGCTTTTAGAAAAAGTGGGACTAGCTTTGTGACAATTTGTTACGTCCAAAATTGGCAGAAAAGCCTAACTATAATTCTAACCCACTGGAACCGACGAGGGGTCACTGGACTCAAAACATCAACTCTTTTCCCAAAGTTGGCGCCAGAACTGCTAAGTTTCTCCAGTAATTTCTTGTTTCAGATCTCCAGGATCTGCAATTCTTTGTGCTAGACTATTCAATTTATCCCCATAGTGCAATTTTCAAAACCCAGCAACATCGTGTAACTCTCTTCTGTACCGTCTCTACAGCAATTATATCCTTCCTGTAATGCACTGACCAGAACTATCCACAAACATTCAGCTGTATGCTAATTTGTGTCTTCTACACTTTCAGCATCACATCCCTGCTCTTGTATTCAATACCTTACCAAATGAAGGGAAGCATTTTAAGTGCCTTCTTTACCACCTTGTCTTGCCTCCTTCAGGAACCTGTGGACATGTGCTCCCAGGTTTCGTACTGTATTTCATTTACTTTATCAAAGGCAATGTGCAATATGGCAGCTTTTTGCAGCTGTGTCTGGGTTAAAGGATTTCCTAGTTGAACAAGAAACCTCAAACAGTGAAGAAAAGAAATGGCAACTAACATGGATGCTTGGGACTAGCAAATGTGAGGAGTGGTGAGGGGTAGGTATGGAGAAGTGGAAGGTGGATCCAAGTGAAATCGGAGGGTGGGATCTCAAAGAAACCTAGAAACCACTCAAATTTTAAGAGTGAAGAAGGGTGAAGACCAGAAGCATGTTCCTGATACAACTCAGGAGTCCAGAACCTTAGATCACAGTCTAAGTATATGGTAATGGGAACTTCGGTCTGAGATGATGAGAAAATGCTTCACTCAGACAGTGGTAAGCCTGTGGCATTCTCTGCCACAGAAAACAGTTGAGGCCAAAACATTGAATGTTTTCAGGAATGAGTTTTATATATATATAATATAGTTCTGAGAGATAAAGGGATCAAAAACAGGAACCAGGCACTTAATCAGGTAATCAACCATAATGAATGGCAGAGCAGGCTTGAAGAGCTGAATGGACTACTCATACTCCTATTTTCTATTAGAGATATTGAGGAGCGAGTTGGGAAGGGCCTTGCATCAAGGGTGTGCTGGGGAATGGTGGGAATCATTAGTAAAGGTAAAAAAATGTGGTCCTTAAAGTGATGTTGGTACAGAAAGGGAAGGCTAACTGAGCCTGCAAATTCAGTTACATACAACTGTGTGAGTTCAACCCTGAACACTAAAATGATCATGCCTTCATTAGCGAAGGCAAAAGAAAATATCATTTCCTTTGCAATAAAGTAAGATCCCTAACTCCCCTGTAACTATCATTGTACACAAACATGGTGCACACCAGTGCATTTAGCTCTCCCATTTAAATAAATCAACAATTAACAATATTATGAAAAAGATGAAACCAATATAAAGTGAAGTATTTACACGTGAAATTTAAATTTGGAAAACACACATGCAATCATTATGCCCTTTCATGTTCATTCCGATGGATTTGTGGCTCTTTTCGGAGTTCTTTCATTGCCCACCTATGCCTGCTACATTGTCAGCTGCTGACAGATTTCACCACAGGAAAGATTACTCAGGTTCGTGATTACATGTGGATTCAGGGCATGTTGCCTGCAATTTAAAATGTCACTATTATCTGCTAGAAATCAGTAAAGGTGAGTGAAAGTGGTGCCCACTTCCTGTTCTAACAGTGGTACATTGCAATTAAAAATTTGCCATCAAAGTTGACAACTTGTAAACTCAGATTGTTGTCATTTTCTCCCAGCCTAAATATCTTGTACTATACATTCTTTACATAGCAGTCTAAGTCTTCCTTTGATCTCAAACAATCAAAATACTGCCAGACAGACTGCAGAACGGGACACATGATCCTCCTTCCTCATTTCACCAAACTTTAAAGTAACATACACAGAATATGTTTTGAACTGGGGTGTACAAAGTTAAAAATCACACAATACCAAGTTATAGTCCAACAGGTTTATTTGGAAGTACAAAGCTAGCGCTTCCAATTAAATCTGTTGGACAGTAATCTGGTGTTGTTTGATTTTTAACTTTGTACACAGAATACAATTACCTTATATATCTCATAAAGGTAACAAAGTTAATTCAAGCTTATTTATTTGCTGCACCATCGTTAAACACTGTCAGGGTCCTGCCTTATTGTATTGCCTATTAAAAGCAATGAAAACCATGCTGTATAGCCTATCGTGTGTCACAATAAATAAGTAGAGTGCATCACTTTATATAATTTTCAGTTAGGAAGGGACTACATCATTCATCAATTAATCATGAAGAGGGGGAGTGTTCGAGACTTTCAATTGCATAGTAAAGGAGGAGATAGGATAAGATGCCACATAAATATTGGCAGGAAAATTTCATTCAAATAGACCACCCCAAACTTCAGTATCCTTGACATAATGCTGGGAGGTATCTTTGTATTTGTCATAAACACAGTTTTGCAGATTGGACTATGCTTTCCATTATTTCAAAGAAAATGCACTGTTAAGGAAAGTATCAGAGAACTAAAACCATCCAGAAAAATAATCTATCAGCCTCCCAAAGATTTCTCCATTTATTAACTGGCTTTTTATCACAATACCTACTTCTTCTACCCAAACCTCTTCAAACATGAACTTACTTTTATACTCTCCTGTAATGTTATTATCTCACCATGTAGATAAAGATTTATGTTGGGGACTGTGCCAGTACTGTCCTTGAGAACGGAATTGATAGTTAATGATACTCATTATCATTGGATCTACTTCCACTTTCAAAACGTTTGGTTGCCAAATGCCAAGCTGGCTCAAGTCAGAAGCTCCTTTTTGTGTTGGTGCCTGGGATACAGCAACATGTTTAGTCATCAATGGGCTCATATTCCACTAGTTCCTTGTGTTGCTCAATTTGAAGTTTTAATTACAATTAGATCTTTTGTTGGAATAGCAGTTAACTATGATAATTTTATATTTAAACAGTTCAATATTATTAAATGGGTAAAATTATCATTCAAAATCATGAAATAAAAAGAATAATGGCTTCTCCGCATCTAATTTTAAATTATACTTCTATGTGATTTTCTCAGTGGAAACCAATTTTGTTTTTGATTGCCATCTTGTATTTCTGCAAACTCTTTGCACAATCCAAGCCAAATGAATGTTTTTCAGTAGTAGATATTAAAATGTATGAGGAAGATGCTGTACTGGGATTTGTTACATAGTACAAAATCACGTCTCAGACTTAAGCTGTGGCTCTGTGTGAGTTCTCTAACCCCTGAATAAAGAAGATTACTGGTTCAATCTTTGCTCCAGGGAGAACAGCACATCATTAAGGCTGACCTTTCAGTGTGGTGCCAAGTGTTTTCAGTTCAGGCACTAAGTTCAGGGGGATGTGAAAAAGTTTATGGTCCTTTTGAAGAAGAACTAGAAGCCATCCCCAATGTTTTGACCAATATTTATATCTTAACTCAGCTACAATAATAACAGTGATTATATGGTTAATGCATCATTTCTACTCATGGGAGCTTATAATGAATGAATTACTTGCAGCATTTCCTAAGCTGCAGTGGGACCGCAGTTTAAAATTACTCAGCTGGCTGGGAAAAAAAAACTTTGAGATGTCCCGAGCTTGTGATAATACTCTGTAAATTGCAAATTCTTTCTTCTTTCTGCTTGTGTTGTCTAGTTTCACTCACAAGTATTTCAGTGATTTGTCAAGTAAGAATTATAATGACATAAATTGTTTTTGGCTTTAGCACTATTGTGTTAATGGTGGTGGTAGTGAGGTGAGGCCAAGAAGTAGTTGTAAGCTGACAAACTGAGTTAGTGTATGAGCAGACAGCAGGCTTAAAGAGGTGAAATTGTTAGTGATTCAGGCAGCCAGCAGTTACCACTGAGTTTTCCTTTCGCCTTAGTACAATCTCAGCAGGAACCCCCATGGGACAGGCAGACTGGTGACTTATACATGCAAAGTGCTCGTTATCACCTTTTAAAATCCTGCTTTGTGAACTTAACCATGCTTGCATAGGTTTCCCACACTTTTAGAAATTGTTGGGGAAAACAAGGCGAATGAACAGCAGGATGTGAAGAAGCAGAAAACGTGACTGGCAGGAAATGTATTGAATATTGATAACTCAATTTTTTTGCCTGACTAAAAGGCTTTTGGTCAGAAGGCTGGTTTTGAAAATGTACTTTCACTATTTTGGAAGTGATTTCTAGTCATTGGCATTTACGCTGACATACATTTCCCCTTGCCCTACTTGGAACAGAGTGTTTGAGAAAGAATGTCTTCTTGCTTTTAGAAGGAATGAAAATTAACATCAAAATAAAGTTGGGCAAGAGTACAATGGTCATCCTGGCATCACGAGTAACTGCCCATGGTCATCGGCTGAGACAGAGCAGATAGGTAATTCATACTTCAGTGATGGTCAGTCCAAAATAATGTATAATAACAGGTACGGGGGAAAGAGGAGGAGAGGGAGGATTTGGGGGAACCAAACACAATTTTCTTAGGAGAAGGCCAGCATTCCTCCAACATCAGCCCGAGGGAAGAACAAAGACGATTACTACTGAAGGCTGTGCAACAGTAGGGACAAATACTCCATTTCACCAAAACTACCATTCTCCTCCAATCTGCAGAACTCTTTGGGATTGGTGAAGAGTTCTCATCTGTCACAATTATATACTTTCTTCATCTCATTAACTAGTGTATTATATCTAAACTACTGCTTCTTAATAATCCACCAGAAAATTGTTAACTGCCTGAATGAGGTACCTGTGATTATGAAACTCCATAATCAACTGAATGGTTTATCAATAGCTGCCAAAGCTACTACACCATTTAATTTCTTCACTTCTGACTTGTAATAGGGCGATGCCAATGCGATGTGTAGAATTCCACAGATTTGCTGCCAACAAGTGCATCTCACAGTGACAAAGCCACGCTTACCAGGGCTTGTACATGCACACTTTTGCTACTGTTGAGGCCAGTCAGAATGAGTGCACATGCGGCTTTTCAGATCTGACTTCTTCCAAGTTCAGGTGGTCCACAACTGTCCACATACAGCAGTTAAGGTGCCGTAGATCACTCTGGATTCTTCATCCACTGACAGAGATAAATAAAAATAAAGTGAGAAGTCACACAACACCAGGTTATGGTCCAATGGATTTATTTGAAATCACAGGCTTACAAAGCACTGCTCCTTCGTCAGGTTTATTTGAATTTGCAGCAGCGCTCTGAAAGGCTGTGATTTCAAATAACCCTGTTGGACAACCCAGTCCACCCCAGTCCAACACCAGCACCTCCACATCAAAAATAAGGTGGGTCTTGTTTTCTAAGTTGTGAATATGCACAATTATTTTGCCAATTAATGTTGTCCTGAACCTTGCTGGGGGATCTGTCAACTGTAAATGACATTTATCAAACATGCATATGAAACAGAAATAGGAGTAGACCATTCATGCCCTGAAACCTGCTCTACCATTTAATTAGATCTGATTACGTCCTCTGAAATAATTCCATGAAGGCCAATAACCTGTCACCAAGTCACCCTTTATTTACACCTGCATAGTACAGGACACTGACTCAGCTTGCACAGAGCTGGCTCGTAGAGTGAGTGGAACCTCTGACACTCCTGTTTCAATCTGTCAGCCAGGGCTCCCTGAGTGGACCAGGTTAACAGCCCCAATCAGTGAACCCATTTTCTATAAGATCTGCCTGGCTGACATCAAGCCAAACAATTCCTCTTTGCTGGGAAATATTAATTTTGTTCACAGTCAAGGTTCTAACTCAGCCTTAAAAACATTCAATTCCTTTTCAAAGACTTTGGAAATCCCTCTCTTTGCAACTCTTCCTCAAAAGACGCTAGAGTCAAACTCTTTGAAAATTCTTAAGGCAGAGGCAGACAGATTCTTGGTAAGGAAGGGGGGAAAACGTTCTCAGAGGTGGGCAAGGATGTGGACTTGAGTTTACAATTATATTAACCATAATCTCATATATGGCACAAGAGGTTTGAGAGACCTAAATGGCGTATTCCTACTTTAACTCATATATTTATATGACTCTAATCCCACTGCTTTCTGGGAAAGAGAATTCCACAAAACTAACATCACTCAGGAGAAACAGTTTATCTTCGTCAGTGTTGATAACTGTAAGACCCTTTATTTATAAACTGTGCTTCTCAAGGGAAACATCCTTTCAACATCCAACTTGGCAAGTTCCCTCATGATATTATGTGCTTCAATAAGACAATCTCTTTCTTCCACACTCCAATGGATAAAGCCCTACTTGATCCAAACTTCCTCATGTGATAACTTATTTTCTATCCTTTCTTAAGTAAGGACACTAAAACATAGCCTCCAAATGATGAAATTACCAAAATATTCTATTTTTTGTAACCTTGACTTTATTATGAATCAGGACTTTTACAAATTAGAAATGAATTGATAGGCAAATTATATTTCAAACAAAAAGGCAAATTTCATATCAAATAGTTAATAAAAGAGAAATACATCTTACACAACACCATGAGCAAGTCGGAAGTGGAGTTCCATAGGCAGGCAGGCAGCAGCACATAGGGAAGCAAGCAATAGAGGAGAAAGTGAGGTCTGCAGATGCTGGAGATCAAAGTTGAAACTTTATTGCTGGAACAGCACAGCAGGTCAGGCAGCATCCAGGGAAC
Source organism: Chiloscyllium plagiosum (assembly GCF_037043375.1). Lineage (NCBI taxonomy): Eukaryota > Metazoa > Chordata > Chondrichthyes > Orectolobiformes > Hemiscylliidae > Chiloscyllium > Chiloscyllium plagiosum. The sequence goes on along the minus strand of NW_028270144.1, from coordinate 101,017,109 downwards.
AGGAGATTCGACGTTTCGGGCACAGGCCCTTCTTCAGGAAGAAGGGCCTGTGCCCGAAACGTCGAATCTCCTGTTCCCTGGATGCTGCCTGACCTGCTGTGCTGTTCCAGCAATAAAGTTTCAAGCAAGCAATAGAGCACAGCCAATTATGAAGAATGCAGTTGAATCGATCACAATGCATAATACTATCCAGATGATCATTGGCAATGCCAGAAACTTTGTTAAGCTCTTGTATCAGTGTGAATAGAATATAGAACATAGAACATTACAGTGCAGTACAGGCCCTTTTGTCCTTGATGTTGCACCAACCTGTGGAACCAATCTGAAGCCCATCTCACCTACATTATTCCATCCTCATCTATATGCCAATCCAATGACCATTTAAATGCCCTTAAAATTGGCGAGTCTACTACTGTTGAAGGCAGTGTGTTCCATGCCCCTACTATTCTCTGAGTAAAGAAACTACGTCTGAAATATGTCACATATCTATCACCCCTCAATTTAAAACTATGTCCGCTTGTGCTAGCCATCACCATCCGAGGGAAAAGGCTCTCACTGTCCAACTTATCTAACCCTCTGATTAACTTATGTCACAATTAAGTCACCTCTCAATCTTCTTCTCTCTAATGAAAACAGCTGCAAGACCCTCAACCATGCCTTGTAAGACCTTCCCTTCATACCAAGCAATATTCTAGTAAATAGGTAAAAACAATGACTGCAGATGCTGGAAACCAGATTCTGGATTAGAGTGGTGCTGGAAAAGTACAGCTTTTGCCCGAAACGTCAATTTTCCTGCTCCTTGGATGCTGCCTGAACTGCTGTGCTTTTCCAGCACCACTGTAATCCAGAACATTCTAGTAAATCTCCTCTGAACCCTCTCCAAAGCTTCCACATCCTTCCTATAATACAGTGAACTGTAGGCAATACTCCAAATGTACAGCTGCAGCCTGATCTCACGGTTCTGAAACTCACTCCCTCTACCAATAAAAGCCAACACACCGTATGCCTTCTTAACAACTCTATCAACCTGGGTGGCAACTTTCAGGGATCTATGTACCTGGACACTGAGATCTCTCAGCTCATCTACATTACCAAGAATCTTAACATTACTCTGTATTCCTGTTACTCTTTCCAAAGTGAATTACCTCATACTTTTCCACATTAAACTCCATTTGCCACCCCTCAATCCAGCTCTGCAGCTTGTCTATGGCTCTCCGTAACCTTCAACATCCTTCATCACTATTCACAACTATACCGACCTCAGTGTCATGCATAAATTTACTAACCCATCCTTCTATGCCCTCATCCAGGTCATTTATAAAAAATGACAAACAACAGTGGACCCAAAACAGATTCCTGTGGTACCCCACTAGGATCTGAACTTCAGGATGAATATTTCCCATCAATCACCACCCTCTGTCTTCTTTCAGTTCGCCAATTTCTGATCCAATCCATTAAATCACCCTTAATCTCATGCCTCTGTATTTTGTGCAATAGCCTATCAAACACTTTACTGAAATGCATATACACCACGTCAACTGCTTTACCCTCATCCACCTGTTTGGTTACTTTCTCAAAGAACTCAATAAGGTTTGTGAGGCACGACCTATCCCTCACAAAACCGAGTTGACTATCCCTAATCGACAATTCCTTTACAGATGATTATAAATGCTATTTCTTATAACCCTTTCCAACACTTCAGCCACAACTAAAGTAAGGCTTATAAGTCTATAATTTCCAGGATTGTCTCAACTCCCCTTCTTGAACAAGGGAACAACATTTGCCATCCTCCAGTCTTCTGTCACTATTCCTGTAGCAATGACGACACAAATATCAAAGCCAAAGGCTCAGCAATCTCCTCCCTGGCTTCCCTGTGAATCCAAGGATAAATCCCATCCGGCCTAGGGGACCTTTCTATTGTTACATTTTCCAGAATTGCTAACACCTCCTCCTTATGCACCTCAATCCCATCTAGTCTAGTAGCCTGTATCTCAGTATTCTCCTCAACAACATTGTCTTTTTCTAGTGTGAATACTGATGAAAAATATTCATTTCACACTTCCCATATCTCCTCTGACTCCACGCACAACTTGCCACTACTATGCTTGATTGGTCCTAATCTTACTCTAGTCATTCTTTTATTCCTGATATACCTTTTGAAAGTCTTTGGGCTTTCCTTGATCCTATGCACTAATGATTTCTCATGTCCGTCCTGGCTCTTCTTAGTTCTCTCGTTAGGTTGTTCCTGGCTAACTTGTAACTCTCAAGCGCCCACATCTCAACCTAACATAAGCCTTCTTCTTTCTCTTGACAAGAGATTTAACTTCCTTAGTAAATCACGGCTCCCGCGTTCAACCACTTCCTCCCTGCCTGTTCGGTACTTACTTATCAAGGACACACAGTAGCTGATCCTTGAATAAGCTCCACATTTCAACTGTGCCCATCCTCTGCAGTTTCCTTCCCCATCCTATGCATCCTAAATCTTGCCTAATTGAATCATAGTTGCCTTTCCCCCAGCTATGACTTTTGCCCTGCAGTATATACTTATCCCTTTTCATTACTAAAGTAAACATAACTGAATTGTGGTTTTTATCACCAAAGTGCTCACTTAACTCCAAATCTAACACCTGGCCGGGTTTATTACCCAGTACCAAATCTAATGTGGCCTCACCCCTTGTTGGCCTGTCTACATAGTGTGTCAGGAAACCCTCCTGCACACATTGGACAAAAACTGACTCATCTAAAGTACTTGAACATTGTATTCCCAGTCAATATTTGGAAAGTTAAAGACCCCCATAACAACTACCCTGTCACTCTTGCTCCTATCGAGGATCATCTTTGCTATCCTACCTTCTACATCTCTGAAACTATTTGGAGTCCTATAGAAAAGTCCCAACAGGGTAAGCTCTCCTTTCCTGTTTCTAATCTCAGCCCATACTACCTCAGTAGACGAGCCCTCAAAAGTCCTTTCTGCAACTGTAATAATGTCCTTGACTAACAGTGCCACACTAGCCACTCTTTTACAATTTCCTCTGTTCTTCCTGAAACATCTAAATCCTGGAACCTGGAATAACCATTCCATATCCCTGCTCTACCCATGTCTCTGAAATGGCACAACGTTGAAATCCCAGGTACCAACCCATGCTGCAAGTTCACCCACCTTATTCCAGATGCTCTAGGCATTGAAGTAGACACACTTCAAACCAACTCCTTGCCTTCCAGTACCTTCTTGTGACCTTGAAATCTTAGTTTTGACTTCACTACTCTCAACCTCCTATATAGTCGAATTATAATTTTGGTTCCCATCCCCCTGCTAAATTAACTTAAACCCATCCGAAGTGCATTAGCAAACTCCCACCACCCCCCCAACACCCAGAATATTGGTACCCCTCTGGTTCATGTGAAGACCATCCTGTTTGTAGAGGTCCCACCTACTCCAGAAAGAGTCCCAATTATCCAGGAATCCAAAACCCTCCCTCCTGTACCATCCCTCTAGCTATATGTTCAACAGCTCTCTCTCCTTATTCCGCGCTTCGCTAGCATGTGGAATGGGCAACAAACCAGAGACAACAACTCTGATTCATCTAGCTCCTAGCTTCCACTCTCGCTCCCTGAATTTCTGCCTTAAATCCCATCTCTCCTCCTACCAATATCATAGGTGCCTGTTGTGTTGCTTCCCTGGTGCCAGAATCAAGGATGTCTCAGAGAGGATGCAGCATGTTCTCACGGGGGAGAGGGGCCAGCAAGAGGTCATTGTCCACATTGGAACCAACGACATAGGAAGGGAAAAAGTTGACATTCTGAAGGGAGATTGCAGGACTAGAAGGATAGAGCAGATTAATGCATGGCTGAGGAGCTGGTGTATGGGAGAAGGATTCACATTTTTGAATCATTGGAATCTCTTTTGGGGTAGAAGTGACCTGTACAAGAAGGACGGATTGCAACTAAATTGGAACGGGACTAATATACTGGCAGGGAGATTTGCGGGAGCTGCTCGGGAGGATTTAAACTAGTAAGGTGGAGGAGGGGGGTGGGACCCAGGGAGATAGTGAGGAAAGAGATCAATCTGAGACTGGTACAGTTGAGAACTGAAGCGAGTCAAACAGTCAGGGCAGGCAGGGACAAGGTGGGACTAATAAATTAAACTGCATTTATTTCAATGCAAGGGGCCTAACAGGGAAGGCAGATGAGCTCAGGGCATGGTTAGGAACATGGGACTGGGATTTCATAGCAATTACGGAAACATGGCTCAGGGATGGGCAGGACTGGCAGCTTAATGTTCCAAGATACAAATGCTACAGGAAGGATAGAAAGGGAGGCAAGAGAGGGGGGCGGGAGTGGCATTTTTGATAAGGGATAGCATTGCAGCTGTGCTGAGGAAGGATATTCCCGGAAATACATCCAGGGAAGTTATTTGGATGGAACTGATAAATAAGAAAGGGGTGATAATCTTATTGGGATTGTATTATAGACTCCCTAATAGTCAGAGGGAAATTGAGAAACAAACTTGTAAGGAGATCTCAGCTATCTGTAAGAATAATAGGGTGATTATGGTAGGGGATCTTAACTTTCCAAACATAGACTTGGACTGTTAAGGATTTAGATGGATAGGAATTTGTTAAGTGTGTACAAGACAATTTTCTGATTCAGTATGTGGATGTACTTACTAGAGAAGGTGCCAAACTTGACCTATCTTGGGAAATAAGGCAGGGCAGGTGACTGAGGTGACAGTGGGGGAGCACTTTGGGGCCAGCGACCATAATTCTATTTGTTTTAAAATAATGATGGAAAAGGATAGACTAGATCTAAAAGTTGAAGTTCTAATTTGGAGAAAGGCCAGTTTTGACAGTATTAAGCAAGAACTTTCGAAAGCTGATGTTCGCAGATAAAGAGATGACTGGAAAATGGGAAGCCTTCAGAAATGAGATAACAAGAATCCAGAGAAAGTATATTCCTGTCAGGGTGAAAGGAAAGGCTGGTAGGTATAGGGCATACTGGATGACTAAAGAAATTGAGGGTTTGGTTAAGAAAAAGAAGGAAACATATGTAAGGTATAGACAGGATAGATTGAGTGAATCCTTAGAAGAGTATAAAGGAAGTATCCACCTATCGCATTTCCAATGCCCCTCCCCCAAGTCCCTCCTCCCTACCTTTTATCTTAGCCTGCTGGACACACTTTCCTCATTCCTGAAGAAGGGCTCATGCCCGAAATGTCGATTCTCCTGTTCCTTGGATGCTGCCTGACCTGCTGCGCTTTTCCAGCAATACATTTTCAGCTCTGATCTCCAGTATCTGCAGTCCTCACTTGTTGTTGAGGTGAACGGCCACAGGGGATCCCTGCATTGCCTGCCAGTTCCCTTTCTGTCCCCTGATGGTCAGATATCTAACTTCTTCTTTGACCTGAGGTGCGACTATCTCCCTGTAACTCTTTTCAATAACCCCCTCCACTTCCTGAATGATCCAAAGTTCATCCAGTTCCAGTTCCCTCATGCGGTTTTCAAGGAGCAATCAGCGAGAACACTACTTGGTGACCCTTACTTCCCACATTCTGCAGGGGAAACATTCAACTGTCCTAACCTCCATTCCCACTATTCTAAATTCCCAACGAGACTACAGAAAACCTAAAATAATAAAGAAACTAGTCACCTTACCAATTCGGTGCACAGAACCTTTTTTTGGTTAGAGGAGGAGACCGGGTGGGAGACACTACCCGGTCGTGTTTCGGTTAAAGCTACTACCCAAAGGTAAAGCCTCGTTTCCCCAGCAGTCCCGTGTCCACTCCTGCTCAGTGTGTGCTCAGCCTATACACGAGGTAAGCTTTTATATCTTTTAAAATTTACCTTCCCATCGGGCCCCTGGTCCTCACTGTCATTCTTTCCACTACAACTGTCACCAAGAAAATGAATCTGACAGAGAAAGCCATAACAGACAAACCAAATACATCTTAACACCTTGGCCATAGGTGACGTCTCTTGGTCAAAGGTGGGAACAGCCTTTATGAACTTGAAGATATTTGACAGTACAAAAATGTGCTTAGTTTTGTTAACACTGGGGTCAAGACCATAAGATCCAGTTCAAGGACCTCAAGGACTCTTTTGGTAACCAGGGTTCTTCGCTGGCCAAAGTACACTTCTCACAATTTCAGTAATATTCATTAACATCAGCAGCATCCCAGGCCAGTAATTTCACTCTCTTTATTGCTGGAACAGCACAGCAGGTCAGGCAGCATCCAGGGAACAGGAGATTCGACGTTTCGGGCACAGGCCCTTCTAAGAAGGGCCTGTGCCCGAAACGTCAAATCTCCTGTTCCCTGGATGCTGCCTGACCTGCTGTGCTGTTCCAGCAATAAAGTTTCAACCTTGATCTCCAGCATCTGCAGACCTCACTTTCTCCTCACTCTCTGGTAAGGCCAATCATCAATTCCATGGCTTGGTGTGTTGCTTGAACTATTACCAACACTTGTCGCTTGGTGCTGTTTGGAAGGATGAGTTACTACACCTTTCCCTCTCCTGACCATCCACAGAAGAATCCATCCTCATCCCTAAGCTTCTTCCAGCACCTCAAAGGTTTCCTTGCTTCTTTGGATACCCAGATCAGCTGGTACTGGATTGATGGATGTTGTGTCTTCTAGTAATTGGACAGTTTATTGTTGCCTACATCTATCAGCTGAATCTGCCTGAGCTTTTTTTTCGAGGTGGAGAGCAAAGGTGATCTACCTGTTTGGATCAAGTTTGGAACTCACTTTAATTGCATCGGTGACACTATGTTGCATCTTTATTCGAATGTCATAGGGAAGTCAGATCACAATGCTGTCTTTGACTTGGAACATGGGCACAGCATCAGTCAAACTCCCTCCAGCCAGTCAGCCTATGGTCAGTCTTCCAATTAAGGGCTTCAGCATTTGCATTATTTTGCCTGACATTCACTGGATCTGGAATTGGAAACCTCACAAGTTCAGTAGCCCATTGGGTCTCTGCTGCTTCCAGTTTGTTGAATGTTTGTAAGTAGCCGAGTGGGTTGTTATTGATGAACTTCTTGGAATAGCCCACCTCCAAGTTTGCAATTCAAGTTTCATTCTGGAATAATTCCTCATTTTTGTGAGTCATCAGGTTAAGGAATGAATTGCCTGGAAATGTGGTGGAGGCAGGTTCAGTTGAAGCACGGAAGAGGGCATAGGATGACTACTTGGATAGAAACAGTGTGCAGGGGATGGCAGAAAAGCAGGAGATTGGTAGTAGGGAATAATGCTCATTTGTAAAATTTGTTTAGGCATTATGGGCTGAATGGCCTCCTTCTGTGCTGTAACTCTTCAGTGATTGTATGATTCTGTGATTCCTCTCACTCAGCTTGAGACTATAACTGATCAATAACCACTCTCTCCTGCCTTTGAAACTATGACAGCATTGCTCACTGTTCAAGGAAACTGGCATCAGTTTCCAATATGAAAGAGGATTGGAAATCTGGGTAACCAAGGACAGGTGATGAAATATGCTTCTGCTGGAGGATGTAAAATGAGTCTCCATATATTGAGGTCCAACTGCCTGTGGTGCTCTGTGAAGTATCATACCTGATACATCTTTTCCCAAGCACTCCTTAAGCATTCCCTGTTCTCCTCAGCCAATCATGGGATGTGGCACCCAACTGTGGATATCCTTGCACACCCTCCTATTGTAACCTGTTAGACTAAATACCTCAAACAGTTCCCTCTCTGCCTTCAGCCAGGGCCATTCCACTGTTGCTTTGATTGTCTCATCGTCAAGAGTAATGTTTTCTTCGGTAACAAAAAGTTTAAGGTATTGTACCTCTGTCCTGACTTCTCTGTTTTGACTTTGAAGATAAACTGCCACAAACAAGCTAACTCCTGCAGCAGTCGAGAGTGTGGTGCTGGAAAAGCACGGGGGGTCAGGCAGCATCCGAGGAGCTAGAGAATCAACATTTCGGGCATAAGCCCTTCATCAGGAATGAGGCTTGTGGGCTGGGGGTGCTGAGAGATCATGCGATAGGTAGATGAAGGTGAGGGAGAAGGTGATAGGTCGGCGGGAGGGGGGAGGGGGGCGGTATGGAGTGGATGGATGGGAAAGATGATGGAGAGGTCAGGAGGGTGGTGTCAAGTTGGAGGCTTGGTACTGGGATAATGTTGGGGGAGGGGAAATGAGGAAACTGTTGAAATCCACATTGATCCCGTGTGGTTGTAGGGTCCCAAGGCGGAATATGAGACGTTCTTCCTCCATGCAGTCGGGTGGTGAGGGTTTGGTGATAGAGGAGGCCCAGGACCTGCTTGTCCTTGATGGAGTGGGAGGGGGAGTTGAAGTGTTCAGCCAAGGGACAGTAGGGTTGGTTGGTGCGGGTGTCCCAGAGATGTTATCTGAAATGATCCACAAGTTGGCGTCCTGTCTCCCTGATGTAGAGGAGACAACATCGGGTGCAACTGACATAGCAGATGACATCAGTGGAGGTATAGGTAAATTTCTGCCGAATGTGGAAGGATCCTTGGGGCTTTGGATGGAGGTGAGGGGAGTGGTGTGGGCGCAGGTTTTATATTTCCTACAGTGGCAGGGGAAGGTGCCAGGAGTGGGGTGTGGGCTGGTGGTGGGGGGAGGGGGGGCGCAGCATGGATCTGATGAAGGAGTCATGGAGGGAATGGTCTATCCAGAACGCTGATAGGGGAGGGGAGGAAAACATATCTCTGGTGGTGGGGTCTGTTTGTAGGTGGAGGAAGTGATGGAGGATGATACAATGTATGCAGAAGTTGGTGGGGTGGAAGATGATGGCTGTGGGGTTCTGTCCTTGTTGCTTTGGGAGGGGTGGGATTCAAGGGCGGAGTTGCGGGAAGTGGAGGAATTATACTGGGGGGCATCGTCAATTACGCAGGAAGGGAAATTGCAATTTTGGAAGAAGGAGGCCATCTAGGATTTTCTCAGATGGAATTGGCTATCCTGGGAACAGATGCAGTAGAGGCAAAGGAATTGGGAATAAAGGATGGCATTTTTATAAGAGATAGGGTGGGAGGAGGTGTAGTCTAGGTCGCTGTGGGAGTCGGTGGATTTGTAGTAAGTTGCCTGAGATGAAGATGGAGAGGTCCAGGAAGGGGAAAGAGGTCTCCGAGATGGTCTAGATAAGTTTGAGGTCAGAGTAAAAGGTGTTGGTGAAGTTGATGAACTGTTCTTCAGTATGAGGAGCACAAGGTAGTTCCAATACAACCATCGATGTAGCGGAAAAATAGGTGGGAGGTGGTACTGGTGTAACTGCAGATGATGGACCATTCCACGTGGGACCCAGCTCTTCATCGAGTATATGGAGTAGGGTGTGGGCTGGTGGGCATTTCACCCTGACCTCAAATTCATCTGGACCATCTCGGACACTTCCATCTCCAGCCGCCGACTAACCACGGACATCTACTACAAGTCCACTGACTCCCCCAGCTACCTGCTCCACACCTCCTCCCATCCGACCACCTGTAAAAACACAATCCCTTATTCCCAATTCCTCTGCCTCCATCGCACCTATTACCAGGATGACCAATTCCCCTGACTTGCACATCTTTGGACTGTGGGAAAAAGCCAGAGCACCTGGAGGAAACCCACACAGACACGGGGAAAACGTGCAAACTCTACACAGACAGTCGCCCAAGGCTGGAATCAAACCTAGGACCCTGGTGATGTGAGGCAGCAGTGCTAGCCAGTGTGCCGCCCATCAAACTGCCCCTTACTCTGGCGGATACAAGCTTCGCTATCCAACTATTCCTCATAAGACAATCCAACCAGTCCAGGTATTCAGTAAATCTTCTCTGAACTACTCCAGAGCATTTACATTCTTTCTTAAATAAGGACACCAATACGGTACACTAAATTCCAGTTGTGGACTTAGTAATGCCTAAAAAGATTTAGGCCTATGTCTGTTTTTTGCTTGTCAGCCAACTTTCTATCCTTGCCAGCAAGTTAACCCCTATGCCGCGAGCTTTGATTTTCTGTGATAACCTTTAATGTGGCACCTAGTCAAGTATCTCCTGCATATGAAAGTAGTACATCCATAGCACATGTTACTTAAAAAAAAATCCAATAAACTGACTGAACATGTTTTCCATTTCACGGTTGACTGTGCCTCATTACCAAACTCTAAGTGCCCTGCTATAATGTTCTTAATGAGAGTAATAATCTTATTGAAATCTGGAGCAGACTAGCAAGGCCGTGTGTGGTTATATGTTTATATATAAGCGTCCACATTGCTTCCCACAGACCTGTAGCACTGTGTGCATTTCCAAAATACTATAAGTTTGCCTTGATATGAAGGATCTCACACTAAAGGCCTTTCAGTTATTATTAATCAGCTAGTTAAGGCCTCCATTATTATAGAATCACGACAGTGTGGAAGCACACCATATAGCCCATCGATTCCATATCACCCTCTGAAGTGTATCCCATCCAGACCCAACCCCTACCCTGTAATCCTGCATTTTCCATGAACACCAGAGGGCAATTTAGCATGGCCAATCCATATAATTTGAACATTTTTGGACCATGGAAGGAAACTGGACCACCTAGGCATCCCTGTCTGGACCACCAGACACAGGGAAAATGTGTAATCTCCACACAAACGTGTGCCCAAGGCTGGAATCGAACTTAGATCTCTGTTGCTATGAGGTAGCAGTGCTAATCATTGAGCCACAGTGATACCCATTTAGAGGCAAGGTGAGAAGGGTGACAATTGGCCTAATTGCCCAGAAATTAGTTTTGATGGCAAGAAGCCAATGGCGTTTAGACACCACCATCTTGCTTAATTCATTGCCCTCCCTGTCTCAAAGTTTATGATCTCCACAAACAGAAGTTTGTGTCCTTTTTTTCATTCTTTCATGGAATGTGTTCATTCTTTCATAGGGTTCCACTCCTTAAATGCCCTTGGACTGAGTGGTAAAGTCAGCCTTTTGAGGTGGCAGTTAAGAATAAACCACCATTGTTATAGATCTGGAGTCACCAGGAAACGAGGGCAGATTCCCTTCCCTAAAAGATGTTAGTGAACTAAGTGGGGTTTTTTTATAACCATCAGTGTTAGTTTCATGACCATACTACTGAGACTAGTTTTATGTTCCAGATTTAGTAATTTAATGTAAACTCCACCAGCTGCCATGGTGATTTGAGCCCAAAGCATTAGCTTTGGGCATTTGGATTACTATCCACTAACATAACCACTGCCTCCTCCATAATGTAGTAATGTGGCTAACTACATAGCATCGTTACCTTAGTTTTCTTTTGACAGTAGTGCTTCCAGGTCAAGGGTCAACAGGTTATTTGAACCAGTATTTCTTACTATCTAAACATACCACAATTGATCCTTTTATAATTGATGCCAACTCTTTGAAGACCTTTTTAAACATCATTTCAAACAGTTACAGACTCACTGGAATTAGGGTGGCATGGTGGCTCAGTGCCTAGCACTGCTGCCTCACTGCATCAGGGACCCAGGTTTGATTCCAGCCTCAGGTGACTGTCTGTGTGGAGTTTGCACATTCTCTCAGTGTCTATGTGGGTTTCCTCCCACAATCCAAAGATGTGCATGTTAGGTGAATTGGCCATGCTAAATTGCCCATAGTGTTCAGGGATGTGTAGACTTGGTGCATTAGTCAGGGTAAATGTAGAGTAGGGGTCTGAGTGGGTTATTCTTTGGAGAGTTGGTGGGCTTGCTGAAATTTCAAAGTATTTAAAGAAAAGAAAATTTAATTGAAAATGGATAACATATGCTTTTACTGCTTGGACAGAAATCAAATAAAAATGATCTTGTAAATAACAATGAAGAATTTTCCATTAGCAAATGTGAAAAACTTTTTCAGCTTTTTATCTTGACCTGTCTATGTTAGAAATGCCTACCTAAACCAAGCAGCACAAAGATTGATAGGTCTTGTTCCTCAGAATCTCATCAGGTTCCTAGACACAAGCAGTTACTATCTGCAGAGCTTCCAATGACAGTCCGCCTGAGAGAAGAAAATAATGTCATGTCAACCTACCTTGCCAGACCAGCCTTGGGAGATTACATGCAGTGGTTTGTTGTTTGGAAGAAAACCACTATGGTTTCCATGGAGTGGGAGACCTGTATTTCCTGGGAGCATAACAATGTTTCCTTTAAAGTTCAACCCTATCATAGTTACTTAGATCACATAAGAATCCTCAGCAGGGATGGCTACCTCTATGTTCTGTAGGCACTAGATCCCTATTTGAATAATTGCCTTCCTAACACAATTTGATTTTGAATGTTTTTGATCATTTTCCTCATTTCTCGATGTTCTAGAATCACACAGCACAAAAACAGACCCTTCACCCACATGCCTGCATTTGGCCCATGTCCCTCTAAACTTTTCCAATTTGTGTACCTGTCCAAATGTCTTTTAAACATTATGATTGTACAGGTTGTTCTGCTATAATGCGTGCTTCATTAATGTGAATTTCTTGTAATGCAATTGACGCATTGAGGACATTGTTTCTAAAGTGCGAAATTTTAAAACTTGTGTTGACTGTAATGCAATTACATCACCAACACTTTAAGCTGTTTCTAAAGCATGAGTTTTCTATAATGCAGGGTTGCACATGAACACAACCATCGTATTATAGAAGAACTATATGTACATGCAGCTGTCACTTCCTCTGGCAGTTCATTCCACATATGAATCACCTTGTGTGAAAAAGTGGCCCCTCAGATTCCTTTTAAATTTTCTCTTTTATAGAGTTATAGAGTCATAGAGATGTACAGAATATGCCCTCTAGGTTTGAACTCCCCCATCCTAGGGAAAATACCTTTGCTATTTACCTTATCTCTGCTCCTTATGATTTTATAAACTTCTATAAGGTCACACCTCAACCTCCTAAGCCTCTGAGAAAAATGTCCCTGCCTATACTGCCTCTCCTTACAGCTCAAACCTCTAGTATCAGCAACATCCTAGTAAATATTTTCTGAACCCCCTCCAAGTTAATTAAATTCATTCCTACGGCAGGATGACCCGAATTGCACACAGAGCTCCAAAAGTGGTCTCACCACCATCCTGTACAACATCAACATGACAGCATACTCAATGGTCTGAGCAATGAAGGCAAGCATAGTAAAAGCCTTCTCAACCACCCTGTCTACCTGTGACACCACTTTCAACTATGAACCTGAACCCCTAGGTCTCTCAGCTTGTCAACAGTACCCAGGGTCCTACCATTAACTGTATCAGTCCTGTCCTTTTTCACGTTACCAAAGTGCAATACTTCACATTTATCCAAATTAAACTCCATCTCAGCCCACTGGCCCAGTTGATCAGGATCCCTTTGTAACCTTAGATAACCTTCTTCACTATCGACTATATTACTAATTCTGGTGTCATCCGCAGACTTGCTAACCATTCCTCCTAAACTTTCATCCAAAACAGTTATATAAATGACAATCATTCTTGTTGTTGTATGGAGAATACATTCAAAACATACTCTTGCTATATTTCCAAATTATTAATGAACACAGTGAGCATAAACAATCCTAAGAGTTGTACGTGCCTCGAGAACCCTACTCCTCACTTCTGCTATGCTGAGAAATCATTCCTAATTCCTTGGAGGAAAAGTTCATTAATGCTACATAGACTGTATGTGAGTCCCAAGGGCAGGTAACACTGTGACTAATACAGCTAATGGCCCATAGAGACTTCTTCAATGATAACATCAACAAATGGCACAGAGGCCTCTGCTTCCTGCCTCTTAGCTGTTTCTTTTTTTTATTTTGTTTGCAATGGGGCTTTAACTTTAGCTATTGATTGCCACAGACAAGAATTCATATTGTTGTCTTAAAAATGAATCTTGCAGTTAATCTTGCTATTTTACGGCATCGTTTCATATAGTGATCCTGTATAGAAGAAGCCATTCAGCCCATTGAGTCTGTACTGCGAAAAGCACACTACTATCTACACTAGTCCCACTTTCCCACATTAGGCTAATATCCTTGAAAGTTATAACACTTGAAGAGCTCATCTGAGTACTTTGAAAGGTTGTGAGGTTTCTTGCCTCAACTACCCTTCCCGTCAGTGCATTCCAGAGCCCACCACCCTTTGTGTAAAAACTGTTCCTCAAATCCCTTTCATCCTCTTGTCTTTTGCTTTAAAAGTGCACCCCCTTGTTCTTGGCCCTTTGACAAAGGGGAACAGTTGCTTTCTAACCATCCTGACCATGCCCCTCATAATCCTATGCAGCTCTATCAGGTTCCCCTCAAAACTCTCTATTCCAATAAATACAACGCAAGCTTATCCAGCCTCTCCTCATAGCTGAAATGCTCTATCCAGAGCAATATGCTGATGAAATTGTTTGAACATATAAAAAAATTCTTTATATTTTCTTCAGTGTCTCAGGCTTCAAAGCATTTTTTGGCTTAAATATATCATCCTAATATCCATTTATGAAGTAACTTCTCTGTAGCATTATGAAATAATATAACACCGGAATAAAAATATTGTACTTAAAAAATTTAGGCTAAATTCATAATTTTTAGGAGTTTTTATTCAAGTACTGAAGCGAATACTGTGTCAGCTGTAGCTTTGGTGGGGAGTGACCACATGGTTTGTCATTAAAATTATAACAAGTAAAGATGGTCAGAGGCCAAAATATGTAAATTAACAATTGTGAAAGGTAGCAATCAATCTAAATAACATTGCAAATTAAGTTCAGCACACATTCTCACTTTGCCGTACTTAAGTAGAAAACAAATGCCATGTTAATGAATAAATGAGCTTCTGAATTTTCAGTCCATGTTCATTGATTTTATTTCTGCCAGAGAAACCACTTACATTCTTGAATGTCTTTTATGGTGAACTGTTTGAAAAATAACTAAATGCTCCACTGTTCAATGAAGAATTTCTTCAGGACTGTATGAAAAGGCAGACTTATTTGAACCATCACTTCTATTTCAAACTGATATGTATCCTTACTAGGAAAATTTGAATTATCCATTTCTGGTTGAAAAAAATAGACCCATATGTCACAAATACATACTTGGATAATGCAATTCTGTAAGTGAGCCCATATTAACTAGGAGAGTCTCTAAGATCTCCAAGCAGGATGCACAAAAGGATGGACTGAATTTTACAATGAGCTTCAGGACTTACAATGAGCTTCAAAACCTGATTGGGGGCAGATGTTCGCAGGTAAAGGGACGACTGGAAAATGGGAAGACTTCAGAAATGAAATAACGTGAGTCCAAAGACAGCTGTTAGTGTGAGAGGAAAGGCTGGCAGGTGTAGGGAATGCTGGATGGCTAAAAAAATTGAGGGTTTGGTTGAAAAAAAGAAGGAAACATATGTCAGGTGTAGACAGGATAGATTGAGTTAATTGTTAGAAGAGTATAAAGGAAGTAGGAGTATACTTAAGAGGGAAATCAGGAGGGTAAAAAGGGGATATGAGATAGCTTTGGCAAATAGAGTTAAGGAGAATCCAAAGGGTTTTTACAAATACATTAAGGACAAAAGGGTAACTAGGCAGAGAATAGGGCCCCTCAGCAAAGATCAGCAAAGCGGCCTTTGTGTGGAGTCGCAAGAGATGGGGGAGATACTAAACGAGTATTTTGCATCAGTATTTGCTGCGGAAAAGGACATGGAAGATATAGATGGTGACATCTTGAAAAATGTCCATATTACAGATGAGGAAGTGCTAGATATCTTGAAATGCATTAAGTGGATAAATCCCCAGGACCCGATCAGGTGTACCCTAGAACTCTGTGGGAAACTAGGGAAGTGATTGCTGGGCCTCTTACTGAGATATTTATATCATTGATAGTCACAGGTGAGGTACCGGAAGACTGGAGGTTGGCTAATGTGGTGCCACCGTTTAAGAAGGGTGGTAAGGCCAAGCCAGGGAACTATAGACCAGTGAACCGGACATCAGTGGTGGGCAAGTTGTTGGAGGGAATCCTGAGGGATAGGATGTACATGTATTTGGAAAGGCAAGGACTAATTAGGGACAGTCAACATGGCTTTGTGTGTGAGAAGTCATGTCTCACAAACTTTAGTTTTTTCAAGAAGTAACGAAGAGTATTGATGAGGGCAGAGTGGTAGACGTAATCTATATGGATTTCAGTAAGGCATTCAACAAGGTTCCCCATGGGAGACTGGATAGTAAGGTTAGCTCTTAGGGAATACAGGGAGAACTAGCTATTTGGATACAGAACTGGCTCAAAGGTAGAAGACAGAGGTGGTAGTGGAGGATTGTTTTTCAGACTGGAGGCCGGTGATCAGTGGAGTGCCACAAGAATCTGTACTTTTCATCATTTATATAAATGATTTGGATTTGAACATAAGAGGTACAGTTAGTAAGTTTGCAGATGACACTAAAATTGGAGGTGTAGTGGACAGCAAAGAAGGTTACCTCAGATTATGTGGGGATCTTGATCAGATGGGTCAATGGGCTGAGAAGTGGCAGATGGAGTTTAATTTAGATAAATGCAAATCTCAGCAGGACTTATACACTTAATGGTAAGGTCCTAGGGAGTGTTGCTGAACAAAGAGACCTTGGAGCGCAGGTTCATAGCTCCTTGAAAGTGGAGTCGCAGGGAGATAGGACAATGAAGGTGTTCTTTTACTGTTCAGAGTATTGAGTACAAGAGTTGGAAGGTCATGTTGCGGCTGTACAGGACATTGGTTAGGCCACTGTTGGAATATTGCGTGCAATTCTGGTCTCCTTCCTATCAGAAAGATGTGAAACTTTAAAGGGTTCATAAAAGATTTACAAGGATGTTGCCAGGGTTAGAAGTTTTGAGTTATAGGGAGAGGTTGAATAGGCTACGGCTGTTTTCCCTGGAGTGTCAGAGGCTGAGGGGTGACTTTAAAGAGACTTATAAAATCACGAGGGGCACGGATACAATAAATGGACAAAATCTTTTTCCTGGAGTGGGCAAGTCCAGAACTAGACAGCATAGGTTTAGAATGAGAGGGGAAAGATTTAAAAGAGAACTAAGGGGCAACGTTTTCATACAGAGGGTGATATGTATATGGAATGAGCTGCCAAAGGAAGTGATGGAGGCTGGTACAATTGCAACATTTAAAAGGTATTTGGTTGGGTATATGAATAGGAAGGTTTGGAGGTATATGGGCCAGTTGCTGGCAGGTGGGACTAGATTGGGTTGGGATATCTGGTCGGCATGGACAAGTTGGACCGAAGGATCTGTTTCCATGCTGTACATCTCTATGACTCTATGACAATGATATCAAGACCAAATGGAGGTTGCTGAGGTGTCAATGAAGCTTTGAAGGATAGACTAAAGGGAACAAATGCATTATAAGCAGCTGTAATCTTGGAAGAATTATCTCAGGCTGTAATGATGATGGGAGAAAAAGCAGCAGTATGGGGCAAGACATGTGTTTACATCTACAGACACAAACAATCCTGGAGAAACTCTGCAGGTCTAGTAGCATCTGTAGAGACAGAGAAACAGAGCCAATGTTTCAAGTCCATATACCACTTCTTCAGAACTGGTGTGTGTCCCTTTCAAGAATATACAAACCTGGAGTTAATGGCCGGTTTGTCTCTAATCTGTGCACTTATGGAAGAATCAGGCAAGTGAGCTACAGTACTCATGCACCAGACTGGGTTTGAGTGTTAGGGTCTGCGAATGTCCCAGTTGAAGAACCACTCACTAGTTACCCCTGCGCTGAAAGGCAAAGACTCCTTGGTCTGAGCAGTAGAAGCTAGCTAGCCGGCAAGCGAGTGTAAAGGAAACAAGATAAATGCATGTCAATCAATCTCCAAATCAGCTATAAATGGGCTGTTCGACTGATAATTTTCCATTGTCTACCTTGTATGAACGATCCAGAGATTGAACCAATACCATGTCGTATTTTATCTTTTTTGGACTCACTTCTTATTTCTAATCAGTAAGGATGCTTGTAGTAATTTTATTTTTTTCTTACTAGTCATAATTAATAAATTCATTCATTTGTTGACTTGAAGAATCTTGTCAAGTTAGCTCCTTTTAAAACGTAAATCCATTTGGGTTGGAAACGTCCAGGAGGGAGAGGATCATTTGTAAATTAACCCTGGCAAAACAAACTGAGAAGGCTGATGAGTAAAGAAATGGAGTCTGATATGGGAGCTACACAGTTTGGGGTATTTAGCCGGGAGCTGTTATGTATTGAATCTAATACAACATATTTCCATCCTATTAAGGAGACTGGGGAATACTGACATTCAAACAAAGGGTCAGCAGTTTGGGGACCTGCTCAGCACCGCTGGGAGAGTTGAACACTTCGGAGGGAGGCTGGTGACTGTGAGGGCATGTTGACATGTGGCCAACAGGTGACCTCAGCAGCATGGAAACAATCCAAGATTCAGAGGGCCGAAGCAGTTATGCAGCTCAGTATTGAAGAGAAACTCTTCTACAGGAATTATTTTCGCCAAATATATGGACTTATGTGCCCCCAGCCTAGACTTTGGGTTAGGGAGCTTGAGTTACCCCCACCAACCTAGGCTGTAGCTACATCCATTGATGGACTTTGCATGTCGTGGGAGACCACATTGTTGGTGGTAAAATACTGGCTAGGACACAATATCATCTCTAGAGGAGGCCTTAAGCACCTTAACTGGTTCCCAATGGGATAGGCAGTGAATCCATTTCAATGCCACAACGCTTGCCTGGGAGGATACTTTGGGAATCCTCCCAATACTATTCACCCTTGCATACCTGGCATGATCCACTTCTAATGCCATTTCCATATGCTTGGAATATACAGCCAAATATTTGCCTTGGTTTCATATGGAATTTTCACTGAAGTTGTTGGATGAACTATCACATGATCTACGATAGACTGTAAAGCTGTTAGCATTGTAATGTTCTTCACATTGCTGATAGTAGATTCATTCACTGGGATAATCACCTGCTCAGGTATTTGAATGTTACTGAGCATGCTCTTTCCCACCCGTTAATGCTGAGCTCTCAAACAGAGACATTTCCAACTCTTGAAGTTTTACAGTTATGTAAATCAGATAGGTCACAGGTAATGTTTGCACAAAAGTAATAAAGATTGCTGGATAATACCATTCAATATATTTTATTGCTGAGTATTTCTGCTGAGAAATCAGCCTGGTTCATAGTTGACATCATATCCCACATACAGTGTCAAAAAATCGGAACAGAAGTGGGGAAATTGGAATTCACTAAGATAATGGCTGACCCTGATTGTGCCTTCAACTCCACTTTCCTATCTGGCCCCTGACTTCTTTGAAAATCAAGAATCTGATTAATTCAGCCTTGAATAAACTCAATGACAGAACCTTCATTTCCTTCTGGAGAAGAGAATTCCAAAGACTAATGACCTTCTGAAGGAAGAAGTTTCTCCTCATCAGCGTCCTAAATGACAGACCCATTGTTTTAAAAGGGTTTCCCATAATTCTCAATTACCAATGAGAAAACAACTTCTTAGCATCTACCCTGTAATGGCCTCTCAGAATCTTATGCTGTCATAAGATTTTCCATCCAAAATAATTATTAATATCAGTCTAACCTATTCAACCTTTCCTCATTCCTGTTAATCCACAAATCAAAACAAATTTTATGATTGACTTTTTAAAGAATATATCAATGTAATTATTACAACAAGGCAACAGTCAGATGTTTGTTGATAATGAATTTCAAAAGAAGAACAATCAAGAAATTATTTTATGCTCAGAACACCAAAACAATTTTGTGTGTTCAGGAGAAATTTGTTTGGAATTTGCACGGGGACATCTTTCCCTGATGGTTCTACCAGTCACCTGCTAGATATAGCAAATGATTCCTTCTGGACAGTTAGTGTTATGAAATGTATGATTTATCAAAATGATGCTATTACTGTGTCTCTCGGCTAAATATTTGGTTACAGTTTTTGCAATTAGAATAACAAAATTGTAATGAGTGCTAGCCCATTAACTGCACAACATTATGAAGTGCCAATCTCTTGCATTTCCCCCTCACTATTCTGATCTAAATGCCCTCTTGAATGCCTCAATTGAACCTACCTCCACTACATTTTCAGGTAGTGCATTTCATACTCTAACTACTCTAAAAGTGTTTTTTCACATCATCCTTGCTTCTTTTGCACAACACTTTAAATCTATTATTTGAAATGCCGCAGTATCTCATTTTACTTCACAGAATGCAGTACTTTTGTAGTGCTGCCATTGTATAGGGGTTGGGCTTTCAGGCCCTATTGATGTTGGGAGTGGCTGTAGAAAGCACCTGACAGTAATGAGGTTGGTCAGCATGCTGATTTCCTGACCACTTCTGGTGGTTTAATCTGACAGTCACCACACCCAGGTGAGGAGAAAGGACCTTTGAGGTAATCTCAGCCGGTATGGTGGTACTGTTCCAACTAAGGATGGTGTGTGTGGCCTGGAGAGGAATTTGCAGGTGATAGTTCCCCCTGCATTTACTACATTTTTCCTTTCTAAATGGGAGAGGTTACATGTTTAGAAGGTGTTGTTGAGAGTCTCAGCAAGTTATTGCTATGTATCCTAATGATGCACACTGCTGCCACAGTGTTGGTTGTGGGCAGGTGAATGTTTGAGGTTGTGATTGGGTTGTCAATCAAACAGGCTGTTTTGTCATGGATGATACTGAGCTTCTTGAGTTCATTTAGAACTGCACTCATTCAGGCAAGTATTCCATTACGCTGCCAGCATGTACCTTGTCGATGGTAAACAGGAATAAAAGAGTCAGGCAGAAAGTAATTACTCATTGCAGATTTCACAGCTTCTGTATTACTTTTGAAGTCACAATGTTTATATGTTCAAATGGCACCCCCCCCCGAGATGTTGGTAATGGGGTATTCAACTATGTTAAAGCCATTGAATGTCAAGGGGAGATCATTAGATTCTCCTGTGTTGGAGATGTAGTTGTTTGGTGTTTGTGTATTGCAAATGTTACATTCCAGTTATCAGCCCAAATCTGTATGTTGTCTAGGTCTTGCATTATATACAGTTGGAATACTTCAGTCTCTGAGGAGTCAAAAATTGTGTTGAACATTGTGCAATTATCAGCAAACATCTGCACTTCTGACCTTTTGATGCAGGGAAAGGCATTAAGGGAGCTGCAAACATGGTCTCTCCTGACATGGTCTCTCCTGACATGGTCCAATATACTGATTCAGCTGGGTATAGTGGAGTCTGAAAAGAATATTCCACTAAATTTAACCTCTGTGCAACTGCAGGCAGTCATTTCCAGAATGAAAAAAAATGTTTAAAAAAATGGAAACTTAAAAGCTGGATCTCCATTTTGAAATATCCAAAGTGAGTCAGAACAGTATGCAGGAAATCACAAGTGTGACTGCATTTTTCTTCCTGCTGTGTTATTAAACTAACTTTACTGTCACCTCTCCAACAAGGAGTGCAGCAATATAACAAACTCCTAAGACTTTGCAGAATCTCATCATTTCACAACAAATAATGAAAGTAGCTTTTTCTCGTTGTCTGTAGTTACAATGAATCTGACCTTTTTTATTTTCCTGTCTGGTTAATACCTTCCATTAGCTGGACTCTTGTCCACTCAATATCTCTGACATCCTGAACTTTGACTTTGACTACAATCTCTAGTTAATGGTTGAAACTGTGATATTGATTGGTTTAGCCTTAATTAAAGATTCTGACTTTCTTTGTCCTCAGTGAATTCTGGGATATCAGCAAGCGATCAATTTGTAAATTTCACTTTCTTTCTGAGTCTCACTTTGGACTGCACAGGGAACTTGGATTATGAGAATTCTTATCCTCTCATTTCCTCTTTCAGACAAATGATCTATATGATATGGAGTTTCACTCCAATCTCCACTAGATATGTGAATACATTTAATCTCCTCACAACAACTCCAATTGCATATTTTTCAATATCACTTTAGTTCGTCACCCTTGACTTTCTGACCAGCACTGAACTCTTTAAGTTTCAAACCCTATATATCAAGATTCATCTTCACTTTGTCTTGCTTTTGATTTATTTTTCTATTGATCAGTTTTAAGTAAACTAATCCAAAGATGTGCAGGTAAGGTGGATTAGCCATGCGAAATTGACTATAGTATCCAGGGATGTTCAGTCTAGGTGGATTAGACATGGTAATTGCAGGGTTACAGGGCTAGGTTAGGAGGATGGGTCTGGATGGGATGCTCTTTAGAGGATCAGTGTGGACTCAATGGACCGAATGGCCTGCTTCTATACTGTAGGGATTCTACAATTCTAGAATCGTTGTCCTTCGGCATATTTAAACACTAATTCATCAGGCGAGTTGCCTAATGTAGGCTATGGAGTTATTCTGTAAGTGAGCAGAACATTGTCTGACCTCTATCGAACAGAAATATGGAAATTACTGCCTTGCTTGTCACTTAGCAAATGCTTCTACAAACCCAAATTTATAATTTGCACATTTCTTTGTACAGCAATATCTAATGCTTGGGGATACAGGGTAGAAAAGTATGATTGACTGCATATTTACATAGAAACAATTCAATCTCTTCTGATGTAAACTGTGATCCATTATCTGACCAAACATCCTTGGAAACCCCAAAGTTCCTGAGCAACTTCTCAAAACCACAATAGTTTTAGCACTTGACAAAGGCTCAACATTTACCGACATGTCCAACTAAAGTTATCAACAAAAACAAGGTGCTCTTTTCTTTCCCTTTCAAGAAGTCAAGGTATACACATTCTGTTTCATGTTTGACCATGGCCTGTTACAAACACTGATTATGTCACATCTTATTCTGTGCCACGCTTCAGAAATTTTCACCAACTCTTCAATATCTCTGTCTATCTTCGAACACTATAAACAAGTTCTTGCTATTGCTGATATACAGACTACTTCTATGTACCTCTTGATGAAGTTTGTCTAACAATCTCCCCTTAAGCTTTGCCAGAATAGAAACTCTTACTTGAAATGGTCTTGATCTATACTCGCTTCATGTCAATATCAAAATACTCCTGCAATTTCTCACAATCACATTTTTGGCCAACCAAAATTACTGAGCATCCTTGCAAATGTCTTTACTAATTTCCCTGACACATGCTCACTCACACGTTTATTGCCCTAAGGCCATAAATAGAGATCCTAATTTTTAAAAAACATTTATCATCCTCTTCATCATTTTAAAATTAGGCTCATGTTAGATTTTGAACATGGTTGCTAGCAACACAGAATGGGCCTGGTGGCTGCTTCTAGAAGTTTCCAGCAATTACCAAAACAGAGTGCAACTCATTACCTCCTGCGCCAGCCAGTTCAAGACAATGGAAACCATTTGAGAATCAATTATGTGCTACTGACACCACAAAAAATGTACATATTTTGGCAAGAACAACAAAACCCATCTTGTTAACTGTTTTGCCAAGCTAGAAGCCCCCAGTCACATGACTAAATCTGCAGGTTTATCTGTACCACTTTTAATTATACAGTGTTTGACCACTTTCCTCAATCTGCTCATAACACCTGAAGAGTAAGTAGCTCCAGGCTTGGCTGACCCCTGCCTTTGTTCTCATTCATTCTCTTAAGGGTCTGACTTCTAAAATAAACACTATTTTTCCTACAAAGTGAACTAAATCCAAGCTTACAACTATTGCATATTGTCCAGTAATTCACAGCAACAGTGAATTCTGTGCACAACCGACTAAAAGAACCACTACTGGACATTGATCTATCGGACTGTCAAATTCAAGTTAACTGATAATTTTAAGTAATTTGTAAAATTGCTCCTTTCTTTTATTTTCTCTCTCTTTCTTGGATGTGTGATAATTTCCTGGGTTTTGGATACGATAATATACTTTACTCTATTTTAATGCCAAAGAATTTGATGTGGATCATGTTAGCTTGGACATCACAAACTGTGATTTGCAAAATACACATCTACCTAATTTGGAAAAATAAAAGAAAGTCAGAAAATAAAAAAAACTGGAGTCAATGGGAATCGCAGGGATAATTCTCCACTAGTTGGAGTTATGCCGAGTAGAAAGGAAGATGGTTCTGGTTTTGAGGGTCAAGCACCTCAGATCCAGGCCGTCACTGCACCAATTCATCATGGTGGTATCCTAGGCCCAACAAGCTCCAGCTGCTTCATCAATGAACTACATTCCATCACAAGATCAGATATGGAGATGGCCATTGATGGTTGCACAATTTTCAACATGGTGCTATTGGTGTTTGGGATGGGTGATGGTAAATGGGTACATAATGCTGGCAATAATGAGATTAGTACAACATGAGCCTTGGTGGGAGTTGGGCTAGTGTAGCAGAGTAGAGTGAGATAGATTGAGAGAAGGTGGTGGCACTTACTTTGGCTGAGTGAAAAAGGTCATTGACCTTCTTCTTACAGTATTGGGCATTCCTCTAGCCAGCGGAGATAGCTCTAATCTGTGTGGCAACCTCAGACCAGGCTGATGTAGTCTGGTGTTGTGATCTCCATTGTTGCTCCTTTGGGAGGGGAAATTCCCACCTATTCATCCCATCCAGCAGGATTTCTTGGACAGTGCCTACAAAATTCCAGCCCAATTTCCCCTGTTTGTCATGCCAAGCGTGAACAACTTTCAATCTACTGCAACCTTGACCTGGTGTAGGACTACAACCTGGAGGTGTACTATTTCCTCTACTCCTGCATTCCTTCAGGGTATCATTCTCTTTCTCATGGGTATACATCTTTGGAAATGGATTTCTGGCTATAAGACTGAACTTAGCTGCTTTGGTCTGGATCATGTTGAAACCTGGTGGACTTCTGATGGCTCAGAACAAAACTTTCCTTGATATCTATAACTGTCTGTTTTTGTCATTTTTCAAAACTAAAGTCTCATCACAGGTCTCCTTCAAAATCAATTTATTGCCTTAGGCTTGAAAGTTTTGTCTAGGTTTTATTGTTCTTTAGACCTCTTACAAATGGTTGATTTCTATGTATGTGCAATACCCACAGTAACAAGAGAGTTTCTTAAATTCACAAATGTATTCTTCAAGATTCTCAGTTGGCAACTGCCTCCTTTCACAATGTGCAACTTTCAATGCAATCTCATTATTAAGTGTGCCATAAAATGCATACAGATTCTCATTCATTTCAGAATCGTCCATTGTTCTGTGATCTTTCGGGCAACAAGGGTTAGTTGCCACCTCAAAAGCACCTCACTCAACGTGGTGAGGAAAACATTTATTTTATCCTCATCTCCTATTTTATTCAATTTCAGCAAAATGCATAATCTTCCTTTGTAATTACGTCCACCCTCTT
Organism: Chiloscyllium plagiosum; assembly: GCF_037043375.1. Lineage (NCBI taxonomy): Eukaryota > Metazoa > Chordata > Chondrichthyes > Orectolobiformes > Hemiscylliidae > Chiloscyllium > Chiloscyllium plagiosum. The sequence continues at coordinate 100,991,898 of NW_028270144.1, read as the reverse complement.
TGTTAAGGTTGAGTTCCCTCATTGCTCTCAAATATCTCTTCGGTGCAATTTTTGTTCAGTCAGATACCTTTCTAACTGAGTGAACTGTGCCTGAGCATAATATGATCACAAATCTTTCAAAATGTTCAAGATTCCTCGAACTAAACTGCAGGCGTTCCAAAATTGTGTAACAGAGAATTCCATCCTATCTTCATTGCCACCTTTATGGCATTTCAATCCAATGGCTCCAACGGCAGACCTCAGTTGATTTTCGCATCAAAAAGGCCACTTTTCATTGCAGCACACAGTCCATAACACCCCAAAAGCAGCTTCTAAGAAATAATGACTGAAACTTACCAGGCCCTGAATGATCTCCATTGAGAAATCCTGGATAATTATGTGGGAAGTCCAGCAAGGCCTTTATCAATGTTGGGAGGAACAAGTTGCATTTTCCAGAAGAGTTTTGGATGTCGAGAAAAAATTCTTGTTAGTAATTGGCAAAAGATCTGTAACTAGTTGGATCACCTACCATCAACTGAGGCACTGATAAAGACAAAGGCAAACACAGCCTATTGGCACTGCAAAGGCATCTTCCCTAACATCTCATGGTCAATGCCAAAACTGTGAGGGCTGCCTCACAGACTAGTCAAGAAACGCCCTGACATTGGCATATTTATGGATTAATTTCTTACACGTAATGTCCTGTAAAAAAAAGAAACTGTCCCACCAATAGGATGGGCTCAGCTGAGGTGCAACATAGTGGCATACAGTCAGGAGGAAATTGTCCTCAATATTGACTCTGGATACCATGAAGTATCAGGGGATCACATCAAAGATGGATAAGGAAGCCAACTAACTACCACAGAACACCTCCACTTGGCTGATGAATCAGTACTCCTCCATATTGAACAGCACTTGGAGAAAGCACTGAGGGTGGTATGGGTATGGACTTCACCCTGGATGACGTCTTCAATGCCACCACCAAGATTGGCTCAACAAGACCAGTACGGCCAAAGCTGGTAAAGTCCAAAATGACATTGACACTATACTGGGTCTGTGGCAGATGGTAAGGAAGCCAACAAGAGCGCAGAACATACTTGATCTCATCCTTATCAATCTGCCAGCTGCTGCAGATGCATCTGTTCATGACAGTATTGTTAAGAATGACCACTGCACAGACCTTTGTTATGGACCAGACCAAACCCCCCCCCCATCACAGTATATATTAAGAAGATAGTTTAGGCCACAATTATTTCTTATTTTAAAGGTAAATGTAAGGCAGTGTGTTCCAGATGCAATTCGATTGGTCAAACCACTAGGCTTGCAACAAAACACACTTTATCCATGCACTGTGATTAAAAAAAACAGACAAAATATAAAGTAAAGAATTAGCTTAACTGTAACTCCATTAAAAGGTGTGATTAAATAATATTTATTAATTACTACTAATTAACAGTTCCAATATAGGAACATCCTGTAAACATACCCTTGGCAAAGGCAAATTAAGTAAAACAGATTGTCTCAAATGCAATTTCTAGTAGCAGGAAAAACCCCCCAGCTTTTAGCTGTAACAGACAGAGGAATAAGAGTTTCCATATTCAGTTTCAAGACCCTAGCAACTGTTGAAAGGTTAAAAACTAAAAATGCTGTTCTGTGAGGCTTGACACTACCTGCTCAGGCTGTTTCTATTATTTCAATTTCAAAAAATGCTCAAGGGCCTGAAAAATGGATTACTCTGTTGGCTTTGGAGTGTACAGTATGTTCTTGATCAGGTGGGCCAATGGGCGGAGGAGTGGCAGATGGAGTTTAATTTAGATAATGTGAGGTGCTGCATTTTGGAAAGGCAAATCAGGGCAGTACTCATACACTTAGAGCCATAGAGTCATAGGGATGTACAGCATGGAAACAGACACTTTGGTCCAACCCATCCAAGCTGACTAGATATCCCAACCCAATCTAGTCATGCCTGCTAGTACCTGGCCCATATCCCTCTAACCTTTCCTATTCATATACCCATCTAGATGCCTTTTAAATGTTGCCTGTGTGCCAGCATCTACCACTTTCTCTGGCAGCTCATTCCATACACAGCACTCTCTACATGAAAAAGCTGCCCTGTAGGTCTCTTTTATATCTTTCCCCTCTCATTCTGAACCTAAGCCCTCTAGTTCTGGACTCCCCCACCCCAGGAAAAAGACTGTCTATTTATCCTATCCATGCCCCTCATGATTTTATAAACCTCTATAATGTCACCCCTCAGGCTCTGATGTTCCAGGGAAAACAGCCCCAACCTATTCAGCCTCTCCCTATAGCCCAAATCCTCTAACCCTGGCAACATCCTTGTAAATCTTTTCTGAACCATTTCAAGTTTCGCAACATTCTTCCGATTGGAAGGAGACCAGAATTCCGCACAATATCCCAACAGTTGCCTAACTAATGTTCTGTACAGCCGCACATGACCTCCCAACTCCTGTACTCAATACTCTGACCAATAAAGGAAAGCATACCAAATGCCTTCTTCACTATCCTATCTACCTGCGACTCCACTTTCAAGGAACTATGAACCTGCACTCCAAGGTCTCTTTGTTCAGCAACACTGCCTATGACCTTACCATTCAGTGTATAAGTCCTGCTAAGATTTGCTTTCCCAAAATGCAGCACCTCACATTTATCTGAATTAAACTCCATCCACCACACCTCAGCCCATTGGTCCATCTGATCAAGATCCCCACGTAATATGAGGTAAGCTTCTTTGCTGTCCACTACACCGCCAATTTTGGTGATATCTGCAAAGTTGCTGATGGTAAGGTCCTGGGGAGTCTTGCTGAACAGAGATCTTGGAGTCTAAGTACATAGTTCCTTGAAAGTGGAGTTGCAGACAGATATGATAGCAAAGGAGACATTTGGTATGCTTTCCTTTACTGGTCAGAGCATTGAGTTTTGGTGTCAGAAGGTCATGTTGCGGCTGTACAGGACATTGGTTAGGCCACTTTTGGAATATTGTGTGCAATTCTGGTCTCCTTCCTTTTGGAAGGATGTTATGAAACTTGAAAGAATTCAGAAAACATTTACAAGAAAGTTGCCAAGGTTGGAGGGTTTGACCAATAGGGAGAGGCTGAACAGACTGCAGCTTTTTCCCTGGAGCATTAGAGCCTGAGAGGTGACCTTCCAGAAGTTTATAAAATCATGAGGGTGAGCAGCCAAGGACTTGTCCCCAGGGTAGTGGAGTCTAAAACTAGAGGGCATAGGTTTAAGGTGAGAGGAGAAAGATTTAAAAGGGATCTTAGGGGCAACCTTTTCATGCAGAAGGTGGTGCATAGGTGGAATGAGCTGCCAGACAAAATGCTGGAGGCTGGTACAATTGCAACATTTAAAAGGTATCTGGATGGAAAAATGAATAGGAAGGGTTAAGAGGAATATGGATCAAGTGCTGCCAAATGGGACTAGATTAATTTAGGATATCTGGTCATTTGGATACAGAACTGGCTCAAAGGTAGAAGACAGGGGGTGGTGGTGGAGGGTTGTTTTTCAGACTGGAGGCCTGTGACCAGTGGAGTGCCACAAGGATCGGTGCTGGGTTCTCTACTTTTTGTCTTTTACAAAAATGATATGGATGCGAACATAAGAGGTACAGTTAGTAAGTTTGCAGATGACACCAAAATTGGAGGTGTAGTGGACAGCGAAGAGGGATACCTCCGATTACATCTTGACCAGATGTGCCAATGGGCTGAGAAGTGGCAGATGGAGTTTAATTCAGATAAATGTGAGGTGCTGCATTTTGGGAAAGCAAATCTTAGCAGGACTTATACACTTAATGGTAAGGTCCTAGGGAGTGTTGCTGAACAAAGAGACCTTGGAGTGCAGGATCATAGCTCCTTGAAAGTGGAGTTGCAGGTAGATAGTTGGTGAAGAAGGCATTTGGTATGCTTTCCTTTATTGGTCAGAGTATTGAGTACAGGAGTTGGGAGGTCATGTTGCAGCTGTACAGGACATTGGTCAGGCCGCTGTTGGAATATTGCATGCAATTCTGGTCCCCTTCCTATTGGAAAGATATTGTGAAACTTGAAAGGGTTCAGAAAAGATTTACAAGGATGTTGCCAGGGTTAGAGGATTTGAACTACAGGGAGAGGCTGAACAGGCTGGGGCTGTTTTCCCTGGAGCGCCGGAGGCTGAGGGGTGACCTTATAGAGGTTTAAAAAATTATGAGGGGCATGGATAGGGTAAATAGACAAAGTCTTTTCCCTGGGGTCGGGGGAGTCCAGAACTAGAGGGCATAGGTTTAGGGTGAGCGGGGAAAGATATAAGAGACCTATGGGGCAACAATTTCACGCAGAGGGTGGTACGTCTATGGAATGAGCTGCCAGAGAAAGTGGTGGAGGCTGGTACAATTGCAACATTTAAGAGGCATTTGAATGGGCATATGAATAGGATGGGTTTGGAGGGATATGGGCCGGGTGCTGGCAGGTGGGACTAGATTGGGTTGGGATATCTGGTCGGCATGGACGAGTTGGACCGAAGAGTCTGTTTCCATGCTGTACATCTCTATAACTCCATGACTCTCTGACTCCTATCTCAACCATTCTTCATTTAAAAAAAACATAGTATAATCACACGTCATGCAGTGAAGTCCCACCTAGACATTGGGAATATCCTCTATTATGTTATGTGGCACTATCACTGTGTTAAGTGGGATAGACTTGGAACAGATCTAGCAATGCAAGACTGGGCATCTGTGAGAAACTGTGAACCATTAGCAGCACAGAATTGTTCTCCAACACAATCTGCAAACATTACCACCAAGCCGGTGAATCAGCCCTGGATCAATGAAGAATGCAGGAGGGCATGTCCGAATTAGCAGCAGGCATACCTAAGAATGAGCTGTCAATCCAGTGAAGCTATAAATTCAGAAAAGATGTGAGTGAAACAGCATAAGAAAAAAATGATAAACCGAGTAAGTGATTCCATTACCAACGAATCAGATCCAAGCTCTGCAGAGCTGCCACATCCAATCATGAATAATGGTGGACAATTAAACAACTCATTGGAGGACAAGGCTCCAAAAATATCCCCATCCTCAATGACAGGGAGCTCTGCACATCAGTTCAAAAGACAAGACTGCAGCATTCGCAACAATGTTCAATTAGAAATGCAAGTGGATGTTCCATTTTCACCACCTCCAGAGCTTCACAGTATCACAGTTGTCAGTCTTCAACATTGAATGCTGAGGCAGCCTTCTGCACCTATGGTTATATTTTGTGTGTTGTGTGTATGTGTAAAAACTTAAGCGGGCTGAGATGAATGAATGCACAAAAGTTACATGCTTGACATTGTGTCTGCATTATTTTTTTCAGGGTTATTATGCAATAAATTAACAGTGCCCTTTAAAAAATAGTTCTGCAATTGGTTTTTTGTTATTTAATTGGATAAGAAAGTGGTGGAGATCGAACCCTTGTAGAAGGTGTAGTTCCAGCATGGCTAAGCACTTAAGAAAGACCGCAATGGTTGAACTATTTGCTTAATTTCATTATTCTTTGACTTAATACGAAAAAGGAGTGTAATGTTTAACTTTTCACATTGTTTCTTATTTTTTTCTACCCTGTTCTTAAGATTTCATACTGAGGTACTTGTACCTAAGATGGCGCTGTGTGTGGAGAAACTGAAAACCTTTCACTGTACTCATGTACTTGAGTACACACAACAATAAAGTCTGAATCTAAAATCTAACAGTTAAGTAATCTTAATTGTAGAAAAGTATAGCTGCATACTGTATAGAACTTCAACCTTTGTTGTGATCACCCAATGAGGTTGAAAAGCTGGGGTGTGATTCACCCTCCTGAACCTGGTAGTAATGAAATCATGGCTCATCATCTGAAATAGTTTCAACACTAATGAAAGAATTCAAGTAGAGAAATAAATTGATCTTTCCAAAGCCATTTTTAAAAACCTTTTCTTGGGTTTGTAATGCAAACCTATGATATCTCCATTTGATGTCACTGCTTTCATAGAATATAATAAGAAAGCAAGTGAAAAGTTCCAGCCGCTGTCCTTGGAAGAACATGTGGATTAGCATTTCAAGTGGGAGTTCCGCTCAAAAGCTCCAGAAAAATTTTAGTGCAAAACAGGTGGGTTCTGGAATCTTTCAGAGATGACAGAAAGATATGGAAGTGATAAATATTCCTGAGACATGCTGGAGAGAAAAGCAAACCTAGGCAAAGAATGTAGAACTGTTCCTGACCTTTCAAAGGTAGGATCCAAAGGGAAGAGAAGTGAGAAACTACCCAAAGAGGTTCAGTGTAGAAAGCTAGGCCATGTAAAAGAAACTTGCTGAATTGGAGCTCCATTGAATCTCTGGCTGCAAAGTCAGTGACTGTAACTTCAAAAGTGATCAGTGTATGCTCAGGCATACTGTTGGCCAGGCTAGCTGGCAAGATTTGGTGTTCAAAGGAGAGGTGAGTGTCCATTGACCATTTTAAACAGCCAGAGAGAGAAACCTGTATTTCTGCAGACACTGGGTGCTCATAAAGCTTGCACCTGAGGAAAATTAAAGTGGAAGTTAAATTTGATTGTGCTCATAAAAGGTCTCATGGGATATTGTACAGAGGTGCCACTGTTTGAAATTTACTTTCAGGCTGAACTTTTTGTGAGCTTGGAAATAGTGGATGTAATTGCAAGCTTGTCAATTCCAGTGATAGTTTATTGAGGAATAACCTTGCTGGCAGCAAAAGAGCCCGAATGGTCTACTCCTCCTCCTGGTATGTAGGCTTATAACAGATATCCCCTCTAAGGAGACAACATTTCAGAGAGACTGGAAAGGCAGATTAAGGTCAATAGGAAATGGCAGAGAGAGATTAGGAACTGAAAGAGTTTTGAAAATCCTACAGGGGGCAATGGAACCAGTGAGGGTTGGTCAAGACTGTCCATTTGAACTAGCTGGCAGGGAGCAAGAGACAGGCTGGGAAATTAGGGAGATTCAGAAGTCCCACAGAGGACAGTAGAACCTGTGAGGGCTGGAGTGATTCAGGACGGGTCACTTGCATTGAACAGGGCTGAAGTCAGACCTGCAGTTTCAAAGAAAAGTGAGGACAGAAACCAAAGAAGTTAAAAGTGCTGGAGTTAGCTCAGCAGCCGTAAAAAGGAATGAGAGTGACCTTGTGAAGGTGACAAGGCAGCATCAGAGATCTGGTTAACAGATGACTTCATATAAAGTTGGAAAAGGGACCATAAAAGTTCTCAATCAGCCAGAAGAAAGTATTGTGAAGACTCACTTAGCTGAAGAATCACAAGGGAGTACAGTAGAAGTTGTACATTAACTAATGGCAGCAGTGTTCCAGGGAGTATGAAACAGCTGAGGGGAAATCCCATTCTGAAAACAAAAGGGAGCAGGGAAGGGAAATGACACAACAGCGGATACTGCTGATGAAGACCCACAGCAGCATATCAATGCACCATATCAGTGAAGAGGTTGAATGTATTTTGCTTTATTTGAGGACATTCCTACATTCCTTAAAAACAAATTTTTTTTAAGAAAATGATCACACTGAGAAGACAGTAAAGCTTCTAAAACAAGAGTAGCTCAGGATATGTCTCATGGGTATGGAAGAATTGAAAAGCAACATGCTATGCAGAGTTAGTAAAGATGATAGTGAGGAATGGAAGTAGATTTGAGTGTACCAACATGTCATTTTTGCCAAAAAAAATGGGATATCTAAAAGTAGATTGCTGAAAAAAACCTATATATTTTACTGAACCTTTCTGTCTTGTTATCATGAGGACAGTTCAATGAAAACATCAAATATAAAGAGAAAACAACATTTATATTGTATGAAAGGATAGTGCTGGTTGGTTTGCAAATGGAATCTGATTCTTAGAGGTTTTTACCATGGTGAATATACCAGTTAGATGATGATTTTACGGTTGACTGCCGGGTTTTGTTTAAATTTAAACCAGGCAGGTTGACTTTGTATGGTAGAATGATTAGTAAAGTTAAATCACCTGGGATTCAGAGTGAGCTTGCCAATTGGATACAAAATTGTCTTGACAAGATGAGACAGGTTGGTGTGGAAGGTTAGACTGGAGTCCTGTGACCAGCGATGTTTCACAGAGATTGGTGCTGAGTCCACTGTTGATTTGTCATTTATAGAAATGATTTGGATGAGAATTTAGGAGATATGGTTAGTAAGTTTGCAGATGATACCAAAATAGATGGTATGGTAAACAGTGAAGATTATCTAAGATTATAAAGGGATCTCAATCAATTGGGACAACGAGCTAAGGAGTGGCAGATGGAGTTTAATTTGGATAATGCAAAGCTTTACATTTAGGTAAAATGAACAAGGACAGGACTTTTACAGTTAATGATAGGGCTCTGAGTGGTGTTGTCGAATAGAGAAATCTAGGGGTTCATAGTTCTTTGAAACTTGTGCCACATATAGATAGATGGTTAGAAGGTACTTAGCATGCTTGCCTTCATTGCTCACTCCTTTGAGTATAGGAGTTGGGACATTACATTGAGGTTGTGCAGGATGTTGGTGAGGTCATTTTTGGAGTACTGTGCACAGATCTGGTCACCCTGCTGTAGGAAAGATTTTATTAAATTGGATAAGGTTCAGGAAAGATTTACCAGGATGCTCTTGGGACTGGAGAGCTTGAATTATAAGGAGAGGCTGGAAAGGCTGGCACATTTTTTCACTGAAGTGTAGGGGTGATCTTAGAGGTCTATAAAATCATGAGGGGCCTAGATAATGTGAATAGTTCAGGTCTTTTCCCGAGGATGGAGTGTTCAAAACTAGGGGGTGTATTTTAAGTTGAGAGGAGAAAGATTTAAAAAAGACATAAGAGGCAATTTTTTTCACACAGAGGTTTGAATGTGGAATGAACAGCCATAAGAAGTGGCAGATGTAGGTACAGTTACAACATTTAAAAGATATTTACGCAGCTATTTGAATAGGAAAGGTTTAGCGGGGTATGGGCCAAATGCAGGCAAGTGGCACTAGTTTAATTTGGGAAACTTGGTCAGCATGGATGACTTGGACCGAAGAGTCATACAGCATGGAAAAAGACTCTATCACTCTATTGTGGGTGAAGCTTATGATAAACCAATATTATATATACCCATCCAGATGCCTTTTAAATGTTGTAATTGTATTTGAATAGGAAGGGTTTAGAGGGACATGGGCCAAGTCCTGGCAAATGGGACTAGATTAGTTTAGGATATCTAGTCGGCATGGATGCTTTAGACTGAAGGGCCCATTTCCGTGCTGTACATCTCTGTAACTCTATGACTGTATATTTGAAGTAATTGTAGTTTTTCTTTTCTGAAATTGAAGCTAAAAATATTGTGTTTCCTCAGAGATGTAGTGTTAAATGGGCTCATATCAATCCTGATGTCAGTGAAAGGTGTGAGTTTCTCTCCAAAATATTTAAAAATAAAAGTGTACTAGACAGGTCACTGATAGAAATTGATTATCTGTTCCTTTGAATTTAAACCCTGCTTTATTCATTAGTTCTGCTTGTGGGAGTGGTGTCTGTATTGCCTATTAATGATTTTGAACTTATCCCAGTAAACAATCCAGCTGGAGACCATTTGAGATTTCTAAACATTTCCACAAGATCAATTTAAGTTGTAAAAGATAATGATGCAGTGGGAAAGTCAATAGACTTGGCAAAAGTATATGTCTGTCTTTGAATCTGTTGTAAAGAACAATGGTTTGACTCAAGAGATGTCCAAAGTGTCAAAAGTTGTGACTTTGCAGATTAAAAAGACACCAAACTCAGTTTGACAATAATTATTTTAAAAACAGCTAGAAGTAAATTAGAGCTCACTGAATTAAGCCCTCCTGCAGTCTCCAAGGCACAGGTGTCAAAGCAGAATATCAAACCAGCCTTTAAAATGAAATAACTTGGCTTTAACTAATGTTTGTATTATACAACAACAATGACGACTTTAGGAATGACTATTAAAATTTCAAAATGATGGAACTGTTGCTCTTATGAGAGATGAGTTGGGTGAAATTGGGGAAAATAATTGAAATACTTGGTGAATTGACTAAACAAAAAGCCTACAGGACTTTCTTGACTAATCAATGGCTTGACATTAATGAGATTCTTAAAGCCACAAAAGTCCTGAATTTAAACAAGAGAAGGACGATTCAACTGTTTGGCATAATTTTTGAAAATTCATTCACAGGATCTGGGAATCACTGCATTTATCATCCATCCCTAATTGTCCAGAAGCTGTTAAGAGTCAACACATTACTGTGGGTCAAGAATTATATGTAAGCTGGACTAGATAATTTTGGCAGATTCAATTCCCTAAAGGACATTAGTGAACTAGATGTTTTTGGCCCCTGACAATTGACAGTGGTTTCATGTTCATTGTTAAATTCTTAATTGTAGATTTTTAAAAATTGAATTACAATTCCACCATATGCCTCAATTTACTGTATACCTATCATGATGTTTGTCAGCCAGTAACAATTGTGTCATCCATTAATCCAGGATATATAAACACTGTGAACTTTACTCAATGATTTCTGAAACTGGTTGAATCATATGCTAACAACTGATTGGAATCAACTCATTTTGTGCTAACTGTGTTCTAGTTGCAGTGATAAAGGGAATGGGCAGGTTACTAGCCTGTCTCATCTATTTAAAGAATAAAATTGCAACAAATACCCAGGAATCTTGCTGGTGGAATAGTAAGTTTATTGAATTTCATAACAGTAAATTAGCTTGCTTCAATGTTAGTATGGAGTTAACCACATTGGCTGCAAACATTTGGAAAACAAGCTGGGCTTGCATGCATTGTTCTTGTTTCTTCAGTACAAGAGCTAACTTCAAATGAAAAGTAAATAAAGGGTAAAATTTTAGCATTGCTCCATCAGATCATTTGAGTTTATTTTCCTATCCATAGATGGTAGTTGCAGAACAGTATATCAATTTGTACCAAATGGTGGACAAAATTACATAGCAATTGCATTGTGTCACTTCCTTCCTTACATAACCTCTCTTCTAATTGAAAGGAACTTTTTGTAAAGATGTTTCCTAGTAGTGCATATACAAATTACTAAGGTACAAATAAGGTCCATTGTTGGAAAGCGTAAAGTTTCTTTAATAGGTGCTAGAGTGCTTTCTGGTGCTGATTACCTGTGGAGCACGATCATACCAAATTTGCCAAGAGGCCAAATAAGTGACGTGGGACTGTCAGGCTCTGTACCATATGGATGCGTCCTTTATTTTAATATATTCTTTCACGGGATGAGAGTATTTATGGTTAAGTCTATACGTAATTGTGGTGAGCTACCTTGAGCCATTGCCGTCCATATGATGTCAGTACAGACACAGTGCTATTAGAGGGAGAGTCCAGGATTTTGACCCAGACTCGGTGAAAGAATGACAATAGAATTCAAAGTTAGGATGGCATATGACGTGGAAGGGAAATTGCAAGTAGTGGTGTTAACATGCATTTCCTGCTCAGATCTTTCTAGGTAGAGCTCATTGTTTGGAAGGTGTTGTCAAACTCTGGCAGTGGTGAGCACCTGCAGTGCACCTTTTAGGTGGTACATATTGTGGCTACTGTGCATCAGAATGAAAGGAGTGAATATTGAAGATGGTGAATTGGGTGCTAAACAAGCTGGATGCTTTGCCCTGGATGGTGTCAAACTTCTTAACTGATGCTGGAGCTGCACTCATCCTGCCAAGTAAAAACTATGTCTGCACACTCTTGACTTGTGCCTTGTAGATATTGAACAGGGAGTCAGGAAGTTAGTTGTTTGGTGTGGAATTTCTAGTTTCTGACCTGCTCTTGTGGCCACAGTAATTATGTGGCTGATCTAATTCAATTTCTTGTCAATGGTAATCTCCAGGATGTTAGTGCTGACCTACTCAGATCTGATAATGCATTGAACATCAAAGGATGATAGTCAGATTCTCTCTTGTTTGAGATGGTCATTGTCTGGCATTTGTGCAACATCAATGTTATTTATCAATTATCAGCCTAAGCCTGGATATGAACAAGCTACTTCAGTGTCTGAGGAGTCACAAATGGTACTGAACACTACATAATCATAACTAAACATTTCCACTTCTGATGGAGAGAAGGCAATTGATGAAGCAGCTGAAAATGGTTGGGCCTAGCACACTATCCTGTGAAACTCCTGAACTGATATCTCAGGATTGGCCACAAGTATCTGCCTTTGTGTTTGATATAATTCCAACCAGTACAGAGATATCCCCCAACTCTCATTGACTACAATTTTATTCGGGCACCGTCATGCCACACTCTGTCAAATGCTGTCTTGATGTCAAGGACAGTCACTTTCAATTCCCTTCAGGAAGTCAACTCGTTGGACCATGTTTAAACCAAACAAGTAATGAGGTCTGGAACAGAGTGGCCCTGGAAGAACTCAAAATGAGCATTGTGAGCAAGTTATTCCTTTGAAAATGCCACTATCAACGATACCATCCATCTATCTTTTCACCGAGGACCAAGAGCGAACTGATGGGTGTGATTGTCTGGATTGGATTTATTCTGCTTTTTGTGGACTGAACATGTCTGAGCAATTGCCAGGTAGATGCCAGCACTGTAATGGAACATCTTGGCTAGGAGCACGGCTATTTCTCAATATTTTTGCCTGTAGGTTGTCAGGACTCAGCCTTTCGCATAGCCAGTGCCACCACCTTGGTTTTGATATAACATGGGTGAATTGAATTGTCTGAATCACAAGCATCTGTGATGCTGGGGAACTCAGGAGAAGGTTGAGATGGAACATTCACCTGCCAATTCTGAACGACAATTGTTGTCAATGCTAGACTTATCATTTGCACTAGTGTATTGGATTGCTAACCATTGACGCTGTAGATATTTGTGCACACTCCTCCTATTATTTGTTTAATTGTCCACAATATTAGTGACTAGATGTGCATGATAACAGTGCTTAGATATGATTTGTTGGTAGTGTGGTCGCTCATCTTTGTCTGTCATATGCTGATTCTGCTGTTGCCATGCCGAAGTCCTCCATTGTAGCTCCTACAGGTTGGTACTTCCTTTTCAGTAATGACTGATGCTTCTCCTGGAATGTCTTCCTGCACTCTTTATTGAACTAGGATTGATCTGCTAATTTAATAGTAATGGAGAGAATTACGAGTTACAGATTGTTGTTGAACACAACTCTGCTACTGCTCATGGATGCCCAATTTTGATTGCTAGATCCGTTTCAAATTTGTCTCATTTAGCATGACAGCAGTGCTAACATAATATGGTGGAGGGTATCCTGAGCATGAGGATGGGACTTTGTCCCCATGAGGTCTGTGCAGTGGTTATATCTACCGATATTGCCATGGACAGATGGATCTGTGGCAGGCAGACTGCTGAAGATGAAGTCAAGTAGGTTGTTTATTCACCATAGACACAGTCCACCAGCAATATCCTTCAGGACTCAGCCAGCTAAGTCAGTAATGCTGTCACTGAGCCATTCTTATTGATGTGCATTGAAGTTCCTCTGCCAATGTACGTTCTGCAATCTTGCCACCCTCGATGCTTCCTCCAAGTAATAGTCAATGTGAAGGAGTAGCTGTGTAGTAGGAAGGGCAGGGTGGCACTGCTGCTGTTGCTCAGATGGTAAGTTGCAGGAGGCTTCCTTAATCATGTTTGAACTGATTCCTTGAAGGTCCAGGATCAGTGGTGAAGACTCCCAAAGCAACTGTCTGCTGACTGTAAACTACTGTGCCACCACCTCTGGTGGGTTTGTCCTGCCAATAGTGTAGAACGTACACAGGAGTGGTGACAGTGGTTTCTGGGACATGGTCTATTAGGTACAGTTCTGTCTGTGGGACAGCTCTCCCAATTTTGGCAGATACCATCAGATGTTAGTGAATTGGACTTTGCAGATCAATCTGGTTGGTTGTGTCCTTGTCCTTTCTGGTGCCTAAGTTGATATCAGATGGTCTATCTACTTTCATTCCTTATTGACTTTTCTGTTGTGGTTTGATGCAACTGAGTGGTTTGCCATACTATTTCAGACTGCATTTAGCAGTCAACCACATTGCTGTGGGTCTGGAGTCATACCAGGTACGAATGACCCAGTGACCCAGAATTTTTTTTTTATCACAATTGTCAATGTTTTCACAGTCTCCATTACTGAGATTAACTTGCTAATTCCAGATTTATTCATTGAATTTCAATTCCTTCAGCTGCAATGATGGAATTTGAACTCCTGCCCTTAGGGTCAGTTTGGGTCTCGGGATTGCTAGTCCAGCGACATTTTCATTGCACCAGCCATCTTTCTCAGTATCCAATTATTCCACGCAGCAGGCAGATCAAGTGCCCACTCACTCTTAAGGTGGATTTCCAAGGTACCACTCCCCTAAACACAATTTTGCTCCTTTTCAGCTGCATCAGCATGATATTTTCTCTCACGCTTTATCTTTTGTTCAGGACATCATACAGCTCTCCTGTTCCACTGTGCCCCCCCACCTGGAGATGGCTGTATGTTTTTTTTTCTATTATTTGTATCGCATTAATTAAAATCAAAAGGTCTTTAAGAGTTTCATTTTGCAGGTATCTCCAGTGAACTATGGCCATGTTAAATTTCAAAAATTTGCCTGTCACTATGCTGTAGCTTCTAGGGATTGTCTCAGTAATGCTGTCCACTACCAAATAGTTTATTTCCTACATTTCCTCTATAAACTCTTTAATCATGTTATTGCTTTATTAAGTATAATTAAATATAAACTAAAACAAGAATAAAATTGATACATTCAAGATGTGTTGTTAGGTGTCCAGAGTCATCCATGCTACTACCAACCTCCTGTGCTATCTCTGTGATCCTCTCAGTTAAGTCTCCAAGCTCTGCCCACAATTATCCCAGCCATTATTCTTCAATTATGAATGCTGAAGTATTTCTTTTTCAATTTTTATCTGCATGCACTTAAATTTTATGTCATGTAATTAAGTTCCTACGTAAAATATTACCAATTCATCTTTTCATTAAGCTGTCATATTTTAACATTAAATGTAGCTATTCTTGTTGTGTTCAATACTAAATGAATAGCAAAACAGCAAGCAGCAAGGCGATACATGTCACCATTGTTATTTGGCACAACACCAAATGGGCATGAAACAATTGCTGTTAGAAAAGTGCACTGGAGAGACAATACAGTCACAGCAGATGGTAAATGATGGACTGCACAGAAGCAGTGGGACTGGTTTTACAGTTACGTGTAAATTACACGCTACTTCCTCTGACTCACCAAGGGCAAATCCACAGGAAATCAACTTGTTATATGTATGAAAATCCTTGCAACTCCACCCACAGACTGGTTTCACACTCTTGTATTTTTTCTATGACGTTTTCTCACTTCGTCTGAAGTTTGATAATGCATGATTATTTAATATTACAGCCCTTCAAAATAAATCTTTTTGCACCAATTTTCTTTGTCAACTTTATCTTCTACTTTCAAATGGCAAATCCTCAACCTCAATCCATTTTCCCTCTTCCAACCCACCTTTATACCTAAAAGCCCCAAATGCCCCTCTCCTCTCAGATGTCAATTCTTGTCCTGCATCCACTGCCTGCTGATTCTTTCACTGTATCAGCCTGTCCTTACATTTCCAGCACCCCCACCCCTCACCAAGGCTACCACCATGAATATGTGCTACATGCCTGCTGTGTGCTGACATCCACATCTTGAAGCGCATACATTCGTTAGGGACTTAAGTGGTCTAGCGTGCAAGAGGATAACCACCATCTGATCACTGCATCCCTCCAATGACTTGCAGGTTATAACAGTAGGCTCTACTTTACAACAGAGGCTGTTGGGAAGACATAGCCATTGGTCTGTCTCTCAATAAATTGTGCTTTACTCTCCCACCAAATCATCATGATGTCGTCACATTGAGTGGCTGTGATGCACTCAGACAAGTATTAACCTTTTCAGATCCTTTCACACTCATATAACACAATATCCTTGTCCAGCTTGACATAGTAGGTTTTGATTGCCTCCTATCTCAGAAATTTGCTGTAATTGTAATATTGCACAATATATTTGGACATGGGAAAAAAAATAAAGTACCAGGTAGAAATATGGGTTTGAAGTCAGAAAGGGGATGGTACAGAGATGAAATAGGTTGTGAACAAGGATAGAAAGCACATGTGGAGTAAAAACATGCAAGGATTATGGGAGGAGTTCAAGTAAGACTGGGAGGAACATTTCTGAGTGAGGGAGATAGTGTGTATTGGATGGTCAATTATTTATGAATAAGATGGGAAAATACAAGTGAGAAAATGAGTGGCCGTGGGAGTAAAACTGGAAAAGTAAAGATGGAGCAGTGCGAGTCAACAAATGTCTTAAGGAGGAAAATATGTTTGTAAACACTTGGCAACAACATTTTCAAAGTCACAACTCGCATGCACTTTCTTGGTTTCATCTCCTTCTTCCTTTCCTCACATTTTTTGCTTCACACTTGACTGTTGCTACAAAGATAATGGCAACAAATCTAAAGTGAAAAGGGAGAGCATAAACTGAGCAAAAGTGAAATGAATGTTTACAAAACTGCCAACCAGCAGCTATCTAGGGCTTATAAAACAATCAAATGGGAATGAAAAGTGAAAAAAAAATTCCAGCAAAAAGTATTAACTTAATTGAATAAACAAGGAAGAAGATTCATATTTTGTCCGCTGTCTCTTAATTGGAAGATGACACCTACTCAGTTGCAGATTGTTGCTATGGGACTTCATGCGACTGAACAAGATGATTCTCGATCATGTGGGGGCAGGATGTTCATCAAGTTAGAAGAATTAGAATTAGCTTTATTGTCACATGTACTCAAGTAAGGACAATGAAAAGTTTACAAGTCACCACTTATGGCGCCACCTTAGGTACAAGGCACCTATGTGCAGATACTTCAGTACAAATTCTTAAGGAAGAAAAATCAGAAAAATGAAGAAATATAAAGTTCAGCATTACAGATCGTAGCAATAAATTAGAAAAATAAAGAAATAAAAAGTTAGTGGAATCCAGAAATTAGGATATGTTTCCTTTTCATTCCTTCTTTTTTACTACTCTGCCACATCATTAAATGTTTGGTCTCAAAGCATGATTCTGCTTGAAGGACAAATAGTCATTACCTTTAGTGATTAGGTTGCATTCATGCAGGGGAGGTTGTGACTTAGTAGAATTATCAATGGGGGGCTCGTTAACCCAGAGACCCAGCTAATGTTCTGGGGACATAGTTCAAATCCCGCTGTGGCATTTGGTGGAATTTAATTTTTTTTAAAAATCTGGAATTAAGTATTTAATGGTGAACACAAATCTATTGCTGATTGTCAGGAAAACCCCATCTGGGGTTCACTGATGTCCTTTAGGAAAGGAAACTGCCATCCTTACCTGGTCTGGCCTACGTGTGACTCCAGACCCGCAGAAATGTGGTTGACTCTTGACTGCCTTCTGAGCAACTAAGGATGGGCAATAAATGTTGGCCTAACTAGTGGCAGTCTCAAGCTGTGAATGAACAGAAAAAAAATGAATGATTTTCACCATCACTGGATGTTTCAAAATGCTCTGTGCTCAATGCAGATTTTTTTTTTGAAGTGATATCACTGATGTAACGTAGGGAAAGATACGGCCAAATTGCCCTCAATAAACAGACTGCTCTGTGATAATGAGCAGGTAAGTCTACTTTTGTAATGTTGACTGAAGAATAAATGTTGGACACAACATCAGCAATAACTCCCCACTCTTCTTCAAAATAGTGCCATGGGATTTTTTCCATATCCAAAGAAGATGAATGCTGTTTTGGTTTAACATCTTATCGAGCAGTGCAATACTGCTTTAGTTCTGACATAAATTATCAGCCTTGACATTTGTGCTCAAGCCATGGAGAAGGACGTGAACACAGAACTTATGATTCAGAGGTGAGAGAGCTACCAACTGAGTGACACAGCACACACATCTCTCAAAGATCTTGTCAGAACACTTTTAATCTGCTTTTTCTTAGTAATTTGAAATCTTAAGCTTCGCATATTTTCTCAGCCACACATGGTAGCTTTTCAATTATTTATCCTCTGATCCAGTCTAACTTCTGAGAATGGAGTATTCACCTATTTGTAATGTGCACTAAAGTCATTCAGAATGCCTTGAATGGAAGATCAACACTGGGAAATCACCTTGTTGCAGTAGAGCTAGCCACCTACAGCTCTAAAAAGGAGATCAGCTTTGACATGTAAATCAATTGATCTGTACAGTCATTTTGTCATAGGTATTCAAAAATAAATTGCTGGAAAAACTCAGCAGGTCTGGCAGCGTATGTGGAGAGAAATCAGAGTTAACATTTCAGGTGCAGTTCTGAGGAAAATGTTAACTCCGATTTGTCTCCACATACACTGCCAGACCTGCTATGTGGAGAGAAATCGGAGTTAACATTTTCCTCAGAACTGCACCTGAAATGTTAACTCTGATTTCTCTCCACATTCGCTGCCAGACCTGCTGAGTTTTTCCAGCAATTTATTTTCGAATACCCATGACAAAATGACTGTACAGATCAATTGATTTACATGTCAAAGCTGACCTTTTTAGAGATGTAGGTGGCTAGCTCTACTGCAACAAGGTGATGTCCCAGTTTTGATCTTCCATTTTAACATTTAACAGTTAACATTTTCCTCAGAACTGCACCTGAAATGTTAACTCTGATTTCTCTCCACATATGCTGCAAAACTTTGGTTTCTTTATTTGGTTTCTTGCATGTCAGCCCTGATAATTGCTAGATAAAAAGCTTTGGCTCTGTGTCTGTGTTTAGCCATATTTAGGGTTCGGCATTAGCACTATTGATGACTTTCTGACCCGAAATAATTGCAAGGCTGGAAAACAGAATCGAAATAGTAATTGCTGGAAAAGCTCAACAGGCCTGACAGCATCTATGGAGAGAAATCAGAGTTAACATGTTCCTCAGAACTGCACCTGAAATGTTAACTCTGATTTATCTCCATAGATGCTGTCAGGCCTGTTGAGTTTTTCCAGCAATTACTATTTCGATTCTGTTTTCCAGCCTCTGCAATTACTTCAGGTCAGAAAGTCATCAGTAGTGCTCATGCTGAGCCCTAAATATGGCTAAAAGCAGACACTGAGCCAAAGCTTTTTACAGAGCAATTATCAGGGCTGACATGCAAGAAACCAAATAAAGAAACCAATTTTTGCAGCATGCAAGGAGTGCACTGATTTATTCAACCACGATTGAGATTGAGGTGCAGCAGGAACTGTTGACTGTCAATCTTGCGTAATAGGTATTTCCCAGCTACTAGTAACATTAAGAGTAATGTTATCCATTATTCTTTCATTTTAAGGTCGCAAATGTGGAAATTATATTGTGAGATTACAGATTACTAAATTCAAGTTCAATTGAACCAAACAATGCAATCTTCCAGGTTTGTCCAGTGTGGCATTTAATGGAGCAATCATCCGTGCAAATTGATCAATGTCTGAACAGCTGGAAACACATTATTTTTCTAGAATATCTGTAGTTTCAATAGTCAAGCTGGGTATCAGAACATGGCCATGATGATCAAATTTAGCACTTCAACAAATAAAAATGAGTTTCTATGTTTCTCTATTAAATTAACTGCCAATTCAATATGAAATTTCATGCAGGAGCCCAAAAATCATTGTGAAATATCTGATAGAGATATCATCACTCCACTTTCTAAACTGCACTATTGGTCATAAAGTGATAATATCTTATCTTCCCCAAAAGACAAACGAGAACACAAGGTCAGGAATTCATCAATAGTGCTAATGCTGAACCCTAAACAGAGCTAAAAACAGACACAGAGCCAAAACTTTTTACCGAGCAATTATCTTGGCTGACATGCAAGAAACCAAATTTAGAAACCAATTTTTGCAGCATGCAAGGAGTGCACTGATCTATTCAACCACGATTGGGATTGAGGTGCAGCAATCAGCATTATTCAGTAAATGTTTGCCAATGTTGTGTACTGGGGTTTGCAAGCATGGGCTGTGTGGGCAAGATTAGCGCACTGCCTACTGCAGATAGTCAAAGGGATGTGCTGTTTGTTGCTGAGGTGTATAGCTTTTGTACCATACATCACATCAGTATTACATCATATTGGAGAGAAACCAGTGAGGTGAGGATTCTGGGACAGGCAGACAGCATGTCCTACATCATGCATGAAATCCCCGAAGCTCATGGCAGTCTGGATAACCACGTGTGCAGGAGGTGCCTCCAACTGAAATAACTTGAGCTCTGGATTTTGGAGCTCAAGCAACGGCTAGGGACACGACGTATTGGAGGGCAGCTGACATTGGTTCAATATTTTAAAAAGGGAGGAAGAGATTCGCAAGGAAAATATTGGTGAATCAATCCAATTCAGTGATGGATAAGTTATTAGAAAGAATTCAGACCAACAGAATATATCTGCACTTGGAGAGACTCAAATTAATGAGGGATATGATCACCTTCCCTCCATCATAAGGTCACCAGTGGGGCTGTTCACTGATGATTGCACAATGTTCAGCAACTCCTCAGATACAAAGGCAGTCCATATTAAAATGCAACACGATCTGGATAATATCTAGACCTGGGCTGAGAAGTGGCAAGTCACATTCACGCCACACAAATGCCAGGCTATGCCCATCACCAATAAGAGACAACTTAACCACTGCCACTTTTCATTCAGTGGTGTTGCCATCACAGAATCCCACTATCAACATCCTGGGGGTTACCATTGACTGGAAATTCAACTGGACTCACCACATGAACAAAGTGGCTACAAGAGCAGGTCAGAAGCTAGGAATATTGTGGCGAGTAACACATCTGCTGACCTCCCACTACCTGACCATCATCTACAAGGCACAAGTCAAGAGTATGATTGAATAAACCCCACTTGACTGGATGGGTGCAGCTCCAACAACACTCAAGAAGCTTGACACCATCTACGACAAAGCAGCCTACTCGATTCACACTGCATCCACAAGCATCCATTCCCTCCATCACTGACTCTCCGAAGGGGTAGTGTGTACTATTAACAAGGTGCACTGTAGAAATTCACCAAAAATCCTCATACAGCACCTTCCAAACCCACAGCCACATCCACCTGGAAAGACCAAGGCAGTGGGTACATGGGAACACTCCCACCTGCAAGTTCCCCTCCAAGCCACTCACCATCCTGACTTGTAAATAAATTGCCATTCCTTCACTGTCATTAGGTTGAAATTTTGGAACTCCCTCCCTAACACATTGTGGGTCAAGCCACAGGAGGTGGACTGCAGCTGTTCAAGTAGGCAGCTCATCACCACCTTCTCAAGGACAACTAATGATGGGTAATAAATGCTGGCCAGCCAGCGATGCCCATATATCAGAAACATTAATTTTAATAAATAGCATGGATTTGTTAAGGGAAAGTTGGTGTTTGACAAATTTGAATATTTTGAGGAAACAACCAGTAGATATGCCTGGATGAGGGTAATGCATTAGATGTGGTTTAAATGGACTTTAACAGAGCTTTTAGTAAGGTTCCTCATGGCAGACTGGTCAAGAAAGTCAAGGCCCATGAAATCCAAGGAAAAATGGTAAGCTGGATCCAAAATTTGCTAAGGTGCAGGAAATGGGGTTCTGCTGGGGCTAGGGCCTTTACTGTTCATGGTATTTTAATGCTTTGGTCTTTGACATCAGAATTGTAAGGTAATGCACCTGGTGAGGACAAACAAAATAAGGACTACAAGATGAATGGCAGGAACTTGGAAAGTACTGAAGATTAATGGGACTTTCGTGTGTATATGTCCACAGATACAAGAGCAGGGAGGTTATTGCTAGAATTGGATAAAATACTGGTTAGGTCACAACTGGAATATCACGTGGAGTTCTGATCACCGCTGATCTGGATCAGACTATACCCTCAAAATATTTTCAGAAGATAACATTGACTCTAACTTTTTCTTAGTTTAAAGGTGGACATGAAGTGCCGTGTTCCAGCTGCAATGTGACTAGTCAAACTACTTAATGTTAAACAAAGCACAATTTATTTAAACTATATAGTTAAAATCCTCTTTCTTTTGTTTATATTTCTGAATAATTTAATTATTGGAAAATGTAACAGAATATTAGATACAGTACCTATTACTTATTAACTGTTCCAATATAGCAGCATCCCATAAACACTCCCCATGACCAAAAAGGCAAATTCAGACACAGATTCTCACATGCAGTTGTCCAATCCAGAGGGAAAGAAATCAAGAGAAAATTCAGGGAGAAAAGCAGCTCGGAGACATTCAGTGAAGTGTCAAACTGTTTTGAGAATTCAAAGACTTATGCTCAAAACTAAACCTAAAAACTAAAAAAAAACTAGAAAGCCTGATTTGTGAGAGTTTCCCACACCCAGTTTGCTTCCATTGTCTCAACATTTAAAAAAAAACTCCAAGACCTCACAAATTGTTTACTTTCCTCAAGATAGCTCAGTCCCTCTGCCTTAAATCCTGTCTTCAGGTAAAGGACAAAATAACCTCTTAAAGCAACAGTATCATCATACCACATTATTCAAAGGATTTGATTGCATTGGAGATGGTACAGAGGAGGTTTACCAGGATGCTGCCTATGCTGGTGGGTCTGAACAATGAGGAAAGATTGGATGGGTGAGGGCAGCCTTCCTTGGTGCAGCAGTATTGTGAGGGGGACCTGACGGAGGTGTATAAGATTACCAGGGATGGATACAAAGACACTTCTTGCACTAATGGAAAGGTCAATAACCAGCGGGCATGGAATTAAGTTGATAAGTAAAGGGCTAAGAGGACAGTTGAGGAGAAATGTTTTCTACTCAGAGTGTGGTAGACTGAAATTTACTTCCCAAAAGAAAGCGTGAGTCAGAAACTCTCATAATATTTGAGCAATATTCAGATGATTCACTTTGAAACAGTCTCCAGGTCTATTGGCCAAAATCTGAAAATGGGACTTAATCATTCAGATCTTTGTTGACTGGTGTGGTCATGATGGGACAAACGGCCTACTTTCATATACCTCATTTCCCAAATCAAACCCATAACTCACTGAATCTGGCAGAATGTCAGCAAATGCTTTTGTTTTTTTCAAAAAAGCAACCGATTATCATCTGGATTTTTGATGATATACTCCAGATACCCAAATTTCATATAACTAGAAGAGATTAAGATAGAATTTTACCTAGTGATTCAAGCTGACATCACTTTCTCTGCATATGGGATGGAAGTGAGCAATACTACAAAAGTTAATGTCATCAATCTCAGTGATGGAATAAAATGTGAAGTTATTTAATCACTAAATTGATGATTTCTCAGGGAAGCTAGATGGCTAGGTTTCCACAGATTGTTTCAACCTCATAGAGTAGCTGGGTAAGTAAATGAATTAGTGGAGAGTAAATACAATATCTTTAGTCACTCCAGTCTTCAAAAAAAAGAAATAAGATTTACAAATATAAGGCACTGGTAATGATTTCAGGAAATCCAAAGCTAACAAATATCTTCAAAGTGTAGTGATTGTGGCAATGTAGGAAATAGGAGCAGGAGTAGGCCATACGACTCTTCTAGCCTGCCTCACCAATCAACCAGATCATGGCTGATCACTTCCCTCAATTCCAATTGATGACACTGTTCTCATACCCCTTAGTGTTTTTAAAGTCTAGAAACCTGTTAGTCTCTGTCTTGAATATACTCCATTATTGAACCACAAAATCCCTCTGAGGTACAGAATTCCAAAGATTCACCATGCTCTGAGTAAAGAAATTCCTTCTCTTCTCTGTCCTAAATGGCCAACCTCTTACTCTGAAGTTATGGTATCTCTTGGATCTAGGCTCCTTGCCAAGAGGACCAACCTTCATACTTCCATTAGACCATAAGATACAGTAGCAAAGGACCATTTGGCCCATTGATTCTGCTCTGCCATTCAATAAGACCATGGTTGATCTGATACTCCTCAATCCACTTTGCTGCCTTTTCTCCATAACACTTGATTCACATAATACTGAATAGAAATCTGTCTATCTCAGCCTGGAATATATTTAATAACCAACTCTATGACCCTCTGTAGTAAAGAATTCTACAAATTCACTCCCTTCCAGAAAATAGATTTTTCCTCATGCCTATTTTAAAAAGTGACTGTCTATTCTGAGATTATATCTTCTGCTCCTCGTCTCTCCTGTAAGAGGAAACAACATTCCACATTTGCCCTGTTAAGCCCCCAAGGACCTTTTGTGTTTCAAAAAGTTTGACTTTCATTCTTCTAAATTCCCATAAGTATAACCCCTTCATCAAACTCTCTTCATAAAACAGTCCCTCCATAACCAGGATCAATTTGGTGAGTCTTCTCTGGACTGCCTCCAATAGCAGTATGTCTCTTCTGAGGTAAGCAGCCAAAACTGTTTTTAGTCTTTTAGCTGTGATCTCACGAGTTCCTTGTGTGGTCTTAGCAAGACTTCCCTATTTTTATACCCCACTCCCTTTGAAATAAAGGCCAAAATTCTATTCACATTTCAGGAAAACACAGAAGCTAGCTTTTTGTGATTTATGTACAAGGATTTGCAATTCCTTCTGTTCTGTAGAATTATGTAGTCTTTTCAATTTAAATAAAATTGAGCTCCTTTATTTTTCCTGTCAAAATGCATAACTTCATATTTTCCAACACTATATTTCCATCTTCCAAGGTTTTGCCCATTTGTTTGACTTGTCTATCCTTCTGTAAAGTCTTTATGCCATTTTCTCACTTCTCTTCCCATCAATTTTTATGTTATTCATGAATTTGGCTATTCTAAATTTACACTCCTCATCCAAATAGATAAAATATGTTATACATAATTGTGGCCCCAGCACTGATTGCTGAGGTGATCCATTAGTTACTGTCATGAAAATGCCTCCCTTATCTCAATTCTCTATCTTCTATTAGTTAGCCAGTTCTCTAGCCATGCTAATATGCTACCTACAAAACGATGGGATTTTATATTTTTAAGCAACCTAATGTGTAGGTCCTTATGAAATATCTTCTGAAAACTCAAATATATTGCATTTAATGCTTCTCCTTTATCTATCCTGGTTGTTACCTCCTCAAAATATTCTAGTAAATTTATTGGGCATGATTTCCCCTTCATTAAGCCACGCTGAGTCTGCTTAATTATATTGTGTATTCATAAATGTTCTCATACTACATCCTTTCAGTAGACTCTAACATTTTCCCAATAGCAGACATTAGGCTAACTGACCCATAGTTACTTGTTTTCTTTTTGTCTCCATCTCTTTTTAAATGAAGCTAATACATTTACAGTTTTTCAATCAGTTGGGAATTTTCCAGGACCTAATGATTCTTGGAAGACTAACACCAGTGCATCCAGTACCTCGGTAGCTGACCATGATTAACCAAGGAAGTTAATAGTATTAAATAGAAAGAAAAAAAAAAGTGTGGCAAAGAATAGCATTAAGCCAGAAGATTTTGAACATTTTTAAAAACCAACAAATGATTTTTAAAAAAACAGGAAGAAGAAAAATTTTGAGGGTAAAACTACAAATAATATCAAGAGATTGTTTAAATATGGAAAAAGGAAGACCGCAGCAAAAGTGAACATTGGCTCCTTAGAAAATGAGGCTGGGAATTAATAATGAGGAATGAGGAAATGGCAGAGAAATTAAATAAATACTTTATATCTGTCTTCACAGCAGAAGACACCAATAAACTGCTAAATAATTAAGAGGCAAAAAAGAGGAGAAGAAATAAATAAAATAACCATCACTAGAGTGCTGAGGAAATAATGGGGTTAAAGACTGATACCCCCCAGACCCAAGTGGATTAGATTACTTACAGTGTGGAAACAGGCCCTTCGGCCCAACAAGTCCACACCAACCCTCCAAAGACCAACCCACCCAGACATTTACTCCTTTACTTAACACTACAGGCAATCTAGTATAACCTGCCCACTTTTTTTGGACTGTGGGAGAAAACTGGAGCACCTAGAGGAAACCTACACAGACACATGCAAACTTCACACAGACTGAGGTAGGAATTGAACCCCGGTCTCTGGTGCTGTGAGGCAGCAGTGCTAACCACTGTGCCACCATGCCACCCATGTGTCCATGGACTCTAGTGATTTATTTCTTCTCCTTCTTTTGCCCCTTAATTGTCCCTTAATTATTTAGTAATTTTACTGCTACTGTGAAGACAGATATAAAGTTTTTTTTGTAAATATATTAAAAAGCAAATTTTTTTTACATATAAAATTATTGACAAAAAATCAATAACAAATATCAGTGTAATATAAAGAAAAAAACCCACAAATTACAATACAACTACTATCTACTAACTTACTAGCCTACCCTATAATACAAAGCAAACCCTAACATTGTGCAAAGCAACATGAAAAAAAGAAATCAAAGCAAAATAAACAAAAAAAGCCACAAAATACAGAACAGCTATGCTCGGCGCATAAACAAAGGAACGGGAGCATTGTGTATATACCCGTATTAACTCGGGAGACCCCCTCCAGGGCTCAGGGCTTGACAAATCTAACGATGCTGGTTAAACAAACACCCTAGTTAAGATAACTGACAAATCTATATCCAAATAACTCAAGTAGGGCTGCCATGTCTTATAAAAATGGTCTGTTGTGTGGTGCACCATGTTTGTAAAAAAGTCCAAGGGAATGTGCTCCATAATTAATTTCTGCCATCCCAGCAAGCCTGGCAGGTTCTCAGACACCCAATACATCAGAATATTCTTCCGTGCACAGTATGCAAGAATATTAAATAGTTTCTTCCCATACCCATCTAAAAATGGTAAATTCGGTAGATCTAAGAGGAGAGATATCAGGTCTACTTTGACTTCAGTCCTCAATACCCTCCCTATCTCTCCCACCACAGCGCTCCAATAAACACGGAGCCTGTGGCATGTCCAGAAGCAATGGGTAAGAGTACCTACACTTATTTTACATTTGGGGCACATTGGAGATGCCCCTTTTTTAAATTTCGCCAGACTGTCTGGTGCCAGATGAGCCCTGTGCAGAACTTTTAACTGCGCAGCGCATGTCTTATTACAGATTGAGGTCTTTTGAGTATTCTCCCATATGTTCTTCCATGTTTCAGAAGAGATCTCCACTCCCAGCTCTTGCTCCCAGACCTCACATAATGGGTTAATATCCTGCCAGGCCCTGCCACCAAGTAGGCGATAAATGGCACTAACCGAAAGGGTCCTTGCAGCAACAACCTCTCTATATCAGGCTTATAGGGCTTAGTAAGAAGCACAGTCTTCTTCTGGATGAAATCCCTAACCTGAAAAAAACGGAAAAGGTCTCTGCTGGGCAACCCGTATTTGCGGCTCAGTTGCTCAAAAGACATCATAACCTCCCCCTCAAACAAGTCTCCCAAACTAGAAACTCCTCTCACTGTCCATAGTTTGAACCCTGAGTCCATCATCCCTGGTGGATGTAAGTGGCGAAGTCTTGAATAAACATCCCTCACTTTGACTCATCGCCCTCCATGCCTTGACTTACTAATGACAATGAGTTTCTGGCAATGGTCCATAACTGTCCTCATCTTATCCATGAACAACAGGTTAATAAGAGGGCACTTTGCCTGTGAGGCCTTGCTATCCAGTCATATTGAGTTTGGTTCGTTACCTACACAATCACAGACAAAGGACAGCAGGGAACTCAATTGATACCTCCTGATGTCTGGGAAATCAACACCTCCCCCTCTGTGAGGCAACCTCAATTTAGTCAGTTTGATGAGGGGCTGCCCACAATGCCAGACAAAGGAACCAATCCACCCCATAATCTTCCGCAGCGTTGACCTGGGAAACATTATAGGGAGCGTACGCATTGGATAAAGCAAACGAGGAAGGACATTCACCTTAATGAGAGATATTCGGCCCAGCCATGAAGTTGGAAGAGGTAAAAACAATGACTGCAGATGCTGGAAACCAGATTCTGGATTAGTGGTGCTGGAAGAGCACAGCAGTTCAGGCAGCATCCGAAGAGCAGTAAAATCGACGTTTCGGGCAAACGCCCTTCATCAGGAATAAAGGCAGAGAGCCCGAAGGGTGGAGAGATAAGCTCGAGGATGGTGGAGGTGGGGAGAAAGTAGCATAGAGTACAATAAGTGAGTGGGGGAGGGGATGAAGGTCAGGGAGGAGGGTGGAGTGGATAGGTGGAAAAGAAGATAGGCAGGTCGGACAAGTCATGGGGACAGCGCTGAGCTGGAAGTTTGGAACCAGCGTGAGGTGGGGGAAGGGGAAATGAGGAAACTGTTGAAGTCCACATTGATGCCCTGGGGTTGAAGTGTTTCGAGGCGGAAGATGAGGCGTTCTTCCTCCAGGCGTCTGGTGGTGAGGGAGTGGCGGTGAAGGAGGCCCAGGACCTCCATGTTCTCAGCAGGATGGGAGGGGGAGTTGAAATGTTGGGCAGTGTGATTGATTGGTGCAGGTGTCCCGGAGATGTTCCCTAAAGCGCTCTGCTAGGAGGCGTCCAGTCTCCCCAATGTAGAGGAGACCGCATCGGGAGCAACAGATACAATAAATGATATTGGTGGATGTACAGGTAAAACTTTGATGGATGTGGAAGGCTCCTTTAGGGCCTTGGATGGAGGTGAGGGAGGAGGTGTGGGCGCAGGTTTTGCAATTCCTGCGGTGGCAGGGGAAGGTGCCAGGATGGGAGGGTGGGTTGTAGGGGGGGCGTGGACCTGACCGGGTAGTCACGGAGGGAAAGGTCTTTGCGGAAGGCGGAAAGGGGTGGGGAGGGAAAGATATCACTGGTGGTGGGGTCTTGTTTGAGGTGGTGGAAGTGTTGGCGGATGATTTGGTTTATGCGAAGGTTGGTAGGGTGGAAGGTGAGCACCAGGGGCATTCTGTCCTTGTTACGGTTGGAGGGGTGAGGTCTGAGGGCGGAGGTGCGGAATGTGGATGAGATGCATTGGAGGGCATCTTTAACCACATGGGAAGGGAAATTGCAGTCTCTAAAGAAGGAGGCCATCTGGTGTGTTCTGTGGTGGAACTGGTCCTCCTGGGAGGCGGAGGAATTGGGAATACGGGTTGGCATTTTTGCAAGAGGTAGGGTGGGAAGAGGTGTAATCCAGGTAGCTGTGGGAGTCGGTGGGTTTGTAAAAATTGTCAGTGTCAAGTCAGTCATCATTAATGATGTGCTTTTGCCCGAAACGTCGATTTTACTGCTCCTCGGATGCTGCCTGAACTGCTGTGCTCTTCCATCACCACTAATCCAGATTCCAGGAAATTGGAAGAGCCTCCCATCTCTGGAGATCTCGCCTAATATTGTCGAACAAGTGAGGAAAGTTAGTCCGAAATAACAGATCAAACTTGGGGGTAATAAAAATGCCGAGGTACTGGAACCCTGCCCGTGACCACTTAAAAGGGAACTTCTGGTACATCCTGAACGTTCCCCAAAGGCATAGCCTCCGATTTTGAAAAGTTAATCTTATATCCTGAAATAGCCCCAAATGAATTGATACATTGTATCAAATTCTGGATTAGTGGTGCTGGAAGAGCACAGCAGTTCAGGCAGCATCCAAGGAGCAGCGAAATCGACGTTTCGGGCAAAAGCCCTTCATCAGGATTCCTGTTTGATCTGTTATTTCGGACTAACTTTCCTCATTTGTTCGACAATATTAGGCGAGATCTCCAGAGATGGGAGGCTCTTCCAATTTCCTGGAATCTGGATTAGTGGTGATGGAAGAGCACAGCAGTTCAGGCAGCATCCGAGGAGCAGTAAAATCGACGTTTCGGGCAAAAGCACATCATTAATGATGACTGACTTGACACTGACAATTTTTACAAACCCACCAACTCCCACAGCTACCTGTATGAGGCACAATCCTCATGAACCTTCCCCTTCTTAAGAATTAGGGAAATATTAGCTTCTCTCAAAGCTGGTGGTAGGCATTCATGCACATAGGGGTGATTGTACATCTCCAACATCGGCCCTGACAGATTCCCTTTAAACTCCTTATAAAACTCACCCGGGAGACCAATGGGGCAGGCGCTTTCCCACTCTGAAGTTGCCTAGCTGCCTCCTGTATTTCCTGAACTGTCAAGGGGGCATTAAGGAGAGAGGCCTGTTCCAAGGTTGCCCCGGGAGGTCCAGGTTCTTAAAAAAGGTATCCATTTTAGCCCTCCTGTCCTTGCAACCTTCAGACTGATACAATTCAGAGTAAAAGCTCCGAAAAGCCTCATTAATCTTTTTAGCATCGTATGTAAGGACCCTGGCACTATCTCTGATTGCAGTAATGGATTGGGGAGCACACTTTTTCTTAGTCAGGTACGCTAAATACTTTCCTGGCCTATCCCCATATTCGAACAGCCTTTGTCTAGCAAAAACAAGTTCTATCTTTGCGTTTTGTGTCAGTATTGAATTCAAGGCAGCCCGGAGGGCTGTAGCTTAGTCACCGAAGGCCGCACAAAATGTGCCGCCTCGGTGGCTTTCAACCGCGTCTCAAGTAGATGCTGCTGTTCCTCCTTCTGTCGTTTCTGGCTAGCCAAATAGGAAATAGCTAATCCCCTAGCAAAGGCCTTAGCAGTCTCCCATAGCATAGCTGGACTACTCGCCATGCCTGATAGTCAAGCATTTCTGAAACTCCTTCAAAAAGTATTCCGCAAATTTGGAATCCTTAAGGAGAAAAGGGTCCAAACGCAAGTGCTGCAAACCTAGCCCCTCACTCTTGGCCTTAACCTCCAAATACATTGCTGCATGATCAGAGATCTCCATATTCCCAATTTTACAATCCATAATCGAATCCAGAAGGGCCAAGGGAGTCAGAAAGAGGTCAATCCTCGTATGACATTTATGTGGGTTTGAAAAAAAGGTGAAATCCCGGCCGGTAGGGTGAAGACACCTCCAAATATCCACCAGCCCCAACTCCTCGCGTAAGTCAATCACCTGCTTGGCCTGCGAAGAAATAGTTGGGGGCCCACAAGGCATCCTGTCCACTGTCAGATCCAAAAGACAATTAAAATTCCCCCCTATAATAATGTGCCGTGTTCCAAAAGAACTCAACTTAGGGAAAGCACTAATCAAAAATTTGAGGGGATGCGCCGGAGGACAGTAGACATTTAAAATGCCATATTCCTCCCCATGTATCAGGGCTTTAAGTATCACAAACTGTCCCTGTTCATCTTTCACCTGCTCTAATAATGTGAACGGAAGATTTTTCTGGACAAGTATAAAGTACTTATTTAATTTCTCTACCATTTTCTCGTTCCTCATTATTAATTCCCAGCCTCATTCTCTAAGGAGCCAATATTCACTTTTGCTGCGGTCTTCCTTTTTCCATATTTAAACAATCTCTTGATATTATTTGCAGATTTGCCCTCAAAGTTTATCTTCTTCCTCT
Source organism: Chiloscyllium plagiosum (assembly GCF_037043375.1). Lineage (NCBI taxonomy): Eukaryota > Metazoa > Chordata > Chondrichthyes > Orectolobiformes > Hemiscylliidae > Chiloscyllium > Chiloscyllium plagiosum. Next base: position 100,960,569 of record NW_028270144.1, on the reverse strand, counting down.
CTTTCTTTGTCATCTTTTGTTGGCTTTTAAAATTTTCAAAAGGATTTGTCTTAACACTACTCTTCACCATGTTTTCTTTTCTTTCCATTTAATACTACTCTTAATATTCTTGGTTAATCATGGTCAGCTTATCCCCTTCCAGAATCCTCCTTTCTCATGTAATTATATCTTTATAGGCATGAACTATTTTCCTAGACATTCGCCATTTCTCCCCAACTGTTTTTATTGCTAAACTCCTTTTCCAGTCCCCTTCAGCTGGCTGTGCCCTTATTCCTTTGAAATTATCCTTATTTAAGCTTATATCAGTTTTTTCTGACCCCAGCTTTCTCACTGTCAAACTGAATGCTGAATTCTATCCTAGTATGGTCACTGTTACCTCGGGAATATTTTACTCTGACATCATTTATTAAAATCTGCCTCATTACACATCAAAGATCCAAAATAGCCTGTTTCTTGTGGGTCCACAACATTTTGTTCTAAGAAAATGTACTGAATACACTCCATGAATTCTTTTTCAAGGCTACCACTGCCAACCTGAATATCTCAATCTACTTTAAGAGTCAAGTCACCCAGGATTAATGTACTGCCTTTTATCGTCTACCCTTTGAGACCTGTGAGAATTGTATAAATTCTAATCATTCTTCAAAATTTGGGAGATTACAGGTCCAGTCTCCTGGATCTCTCCTGACAGGAAAAGCCAAGGAATCAAGTATTTTCTTCCTTAGGTAAGTAGACCAAAACAGTACCAAAACACCAGGTGCATTCTCACTAGGACGATATACAACTGCAGCAAGTCATCTTTCCTCCTGCGCTCAACTTCTTTAGCAATAAAGGTTAGCATACCACTTGCCTTCCTAATTGTTTGCTGCACTTATAAGTTAGATATCATTGTCTCATGAACAAGAACACACAGGTCAACTTTGGACATCAGATCTTCCCAAACTTTTGTAGTACGCTGCATTTCTGGTCTTCCTACCAAAGCGTATAACTTCACCTTTTTCCACATTATAATCTATCTGCCAAGTTTTTGCTTGGAGTGAGATCAGGTCAACAGTCTTAGAAGTGAAAAAAAACAGGATTTATTAAATGTAACTATATGCAAAGGATGTTAAGAAAGAACATCCTCTGGAATGTTACAGATTAAGGCTCCAGTTGCATACGATCTGAAATCACTATGATTTGGCTCTTTTCACAAATGTTCAGTAGCTGCTCTTAGAGTAAAGGTATAAATAACTTCTTTCTTCCCATTTGCCCACTCAATTAGCCTCACTATATACCCATGAAGCCTTTCAACAAGTTTCTCACAGCTTACCTTCCTGCCAAATTTTATATAATCAGAAAATGTAGAAATATTACATTTGGTCCTTACATCAAATCATTAATGTAAACTATGAAAAACCTGAATTAAAGCACCAGCCATTGTGGTACCCCAATAATCACACTCTGACAAGCTGAGAATGACCCATTTTTTTCCTAGAGTCTATGAATCAACCCTCCATGCATGCCAGTATATTAATCCTAATTCTATGTGTTCTAATTTTGTTCAGCGACCTCCTGTATGGGACCTTTTCAAGATCTTTCTGAAAATCCAAATGCACCACAAGGGTTTGCCCCTTTGTCTATATTCCTAGGTATATCTTCAAAAAACTCTAACAAGTTAGTTAGATATGATTTTGCTTTTCAAAAACTATGTTTAATCCTATCATATTTTCTAAGTATCCAATTATTACGTCCTTTATAATAGTTTGCAGCATTTTCCTGAATACTGATGTCATGCTATCAGGTCTTTAGTTTCCCAGTTCCTTCTTTAAATAGTGGACTTACGTTTGTTAAATTCCAATTTAATGAACCTTTTCAATATTAAGAATTTTTTGGAAATTGATTAGAATGCATCCACTAACTCTACAACTATCTATTTCAACACTCCAAGAGGTAGATAGTCAAGTTCAGGAGATTTATCAATTTTCAGTTCATTAATTTCTCCAGCATCACACTTTATGTTAGGACTAAATTCTTTCAATTTCTTATTCCCATTTGTCCTTTGGTTCTATTGTATTTCTGGGAGTATGTTTGTCGTTCCCTCCATGATAACATAGAACATAGAACATTACAGCGCAGTACAGGCCCTTCGGCCCTCGATGATGCGCCGACCTGTTATACCAATCTGAAGCCCATCTACGTCCATATGCTTGTCCAATGACAACTTAAATGTACTTAAAGTTGGCGAATCTACTACCGTTGCAGGCAAAGCATCCCATACCCTTACTACTCTCTGAGTAAAGAAACTAACTCTGACATCTGTCCTATATCTATCACTCCTCAATTTAAAGCTATGCCCCCTCGTGCTCGCCGTCACCATACTTGGAAAAAGGCTCTCCCTGTCCACCCTATTTAACCCCCTGATTATCTTATATGTCTCTATTAAGTCACCTCTCAACCTTCTTCTCTCTAATGAAAACAGCCTCAAGTCCCTCAGCATTTCATTGTAAGACCTTCCCTCCATACCAGGCAACATCCTAGTAAATCTCCTCTGCAACCTTTCCAAAGCTTCCACATCTTTCTTATAATGCAGTGACCAGAACTGTACACAATCCGGAATAAGGTGGGTGAACTTGCAGCATGGGTTGGTACCTGGGACTTCGATGTTGTGGCCATTTTGGAGACATGGTTAGAGCAGGAACAGGAATGGTTGTTGAAGGTTCCAGGATTTAGATGTTTCAGTAATAGAAGATGATAAAAGAGGGGAAGGTGTGGCATTGTTAGTAAAGGGCAGTATTACAGTTGCAGAAAGGATGTTTGGGGACTCGTCAGCTGAGGTAGTATGGGCTGAGGTTAGAAACAGGAAAGGAGAGGTCACCCTGTTGGGAGTTTTCTATAGGCCTCCGAATAGTTCCAGAGATGTAGAGGAAAGGATAGCAAAGATGATTCTCGATAGGAGTGAGAGAGACAGGGTAGTTGTCATGGGGGACTTCAACTTTCCATATATTGACTGGGAACACTTTAATACGAGTACTATAGATGGGTCAGTTTTTGTCCAGTCTGTGAGCAGGGCTTCCTGACACAGTATGTAGACAGGCCAACAAGGGGCGAAGCCTCATTAGATTTGGTACTTGGTAATGAGCCCGGCCAGGTGTTAGACTTGGAAGGAGGTGAGCACTTTAGTGATAGCGATCACAATTCTGTTATGTTAAGTGATAAAAAGGGATAGGTGTATACCACTGGACAAGAGTTACAGCTGGGGGAAAGGCAATTACGATGTGATTAGGCAAGATTTAGGAAGCATAGGATGGGGAAGGAAACTGCAGGGAATGGGCACATTAGAAATGTGGAGCTTATTCAAGGAAAAGTTCCTGTGTGTCCTAGATAAGTATGTACCTGTCAGGCAGGGAGGAAGCTGTAGAGTGCAGGAGCCGTGGTTCACAAAGGAAGTGGATTCTCTGGTCAAGAGGAAGAACATAAAACATAGAACATTACAGCGCAATGCCCTTCGGCCCTCGATGATGCGCCTACCTGTTATACCAATCTGAAACCCATCTAACCTACACTATTCCATGTACGTCCATATGCTTGTCCAATGACAACTTAAATGTACTTAAAGTTGGCGAATCTACTACCGTTGCAGGCAAAGCATTCCATACTCTTACTATTCTCTGAGTAAAGAAACTACCTCTGACATCTGTCCTATATCTATCACTCCTCAATTTAAAGCTATGTCCCCTCATGCTTGCCGTCACCATACTTGGAAAAAGGCTCTCCCTGTCCACCCTATCTAACCCTCCGATTATCTTATATGTCTGTATTAAGTCACCTCTCAACCTTCTTCTCTCTAACAAAAACAGCCTCAAGTTCCTCAGCCTTTCCCTGTAAGACCTTCCCTCCATACCAGGCAACATCCTAGTAAATCTCCTCTGCACCCTCTCCAAAGCTTCCACATCTTTCTTATAATGCGGTGACCAGAACTGTACACAATACTCCAAGTGCGGCCGCACCAGAGTTTTGTACAGCTGTAGCATAACCTCATGGTTCCAGAACTCGATCCCTCTATTAATAAAAGCTAAAACACTGTATGCCTTCTTAACAACCCTGTCAACCTGGGTGGCAACTTTCAAGGATCTGCGTACATGGACACCGAGATCTCTCTGCTCATCTACACTACCAAGAATCTTACCATTAGCCCAGTACTTTGCATTCCGGTGACTCCGACCAAAATAAATCACCTCACACTTGTCTGCATTAAACTCCATTTGCCACCTCTCAGCCCAGCTCTGCAACTTGTCTATGTCTCTCTGTAACCTATAACATCCTTCGTCACTATCCACAACTTAGTGTCATCTGCAAATTTACTAACCCACCCTTCTACGCCCTCATCCAGGTCGTTTATAAAAATGACGATCAGCAGTGGACCCAATACCGACCCTTGCGGTACACCACTGGTAACTGAACTCCAGGATGAACATTTCCCACCAACCACCACCCTCTGTCTTCTTTCAGCAAGCCAATTACTGATCCAAACTGCTATATTTCCCACAATCCTATTCCTCCGCATTTTGTACAATAGCCTACTGTGGGGAACCTTATCGAACGCCTTGCTGAAATCCATATACACACATCATAAGATTTACTCTCATCTACCTGTTTGGTCACCTTCTCAAAGAACTCAATAAGGTTGGTGAGGTACGATCTACCCTTCACAAAACCGTGCTGACTATACCTAATCAAATTATTCTTTTCTAGATGATTATAAATCCTATCTCTTATAACCTTTTCCAACACTTTACCAACAACTGAAGTAAGGCTCACTGGTCTATAATTACCTAGGTTGTCTCTACTCCCCTTCTTGAACAGGAGAACCACATTTGCTATCCTCCAGTCTTCTGGCACTATTCCTGTAGACAATGACAATTTAAAGATCAATGCCAAAGGCACGGCAATCTCCATCCTGGCTTCCCAGAGGATCCTAGGATAAATCCCATCCGGCCCAGGGGACTTACCTATTTTCACACTCTGCAGAATTTCTAATACCTCTTCCTTGTGAACCCCAATCCCACCCAATTTAGTAGCCTGTATCTCAGTATTCTCCTCGACAACATTGTCGTTTTCTAGAGTGAATACTGTCGAACAATATTCATTTAGTGCCTCCCCTATCTCCTCTGACTCCACACACAACTCCCACCACTATCCTTGATTGGCCCTAATCTTACTCTCGTCATTCTTTTATTCCTTAAATGCCTATAGAAAGCCTTAGGGTTTACCCGGATCCTATCCGCCAACAACTTCTCATGTCTCCTCCTGGCTTTTCTGAGCTCTCTCTTTAGGTCTTTCCTGGCTACCTTGAAATCCTCAAGTGCCCTAACTGAGCCTTCACATCTCATCCTAACATAAGCCTTCTTCTTCCTCTTCAGAGATTCCACTTCCTTCATAAACCACGGTTCCCGCGCTCTGTAGCTTCCTCCCTGCCTGACAGGTATATACTTATCTAGGACACACAGGAGCTTTTCCTTGAATAAGCTCCACATTTCTAATGTGCCCACCCCCTGCAGTTTCCTTCCCCATCCTATGCTTCCTAAATCTTGCCTAATCACATCGTAATTGCCTTTCCCTCAGCTGTAATTCTTGCCCAGTGGTATACACCTATCCCTTTCTATCACTAAAGTAAACATAACAGAATTGTGATCGCTATCACCTGCTTCCAAATCTAGCACCTGGCCTGGCACATTACCCTGTACCAAATCTAATGAGGCTTCGCCCCTTGTTGGCCTGTCTGCATACTGTGTCAAGAAGCCCTCCTGCACACACTGGACAAAAACTGACCCATCTATAGTACTCGTACTATAGTGTCCCCAGTCAATATTTGGAAGTTTGAAGTCCCCCATGACTACTACCCCGTCTCTCTCACTCCTATTGAGAATCATCTTTGCTATCCTTTCCTCTACATCTCTGGAACTATTCGGAGGCCTATAGAAAACTCCCAACAGGGTGACCTCTCCTTTCCTGTTTCTAACCTCAGCCCATACTACCTCAGTTGACGAGTCCCCAAACATCCTTTCTGCAACTGTAATACTGTCCTTGACCAACAATGCGACCCCCCCCCCCCCCCGCCTTTTACCATTTTCTCTGTTCTTACTGAAACATCTAAATCCTGGAACCTGCAACAACCATTCCTGTTCTTGCTCTATCCATGTCTCCGAAATGGCCACAACATCGAAGTCCCAGATATCAACTCATGCTGCAAGTTCACCCACCTTATTCCGGATGCTCCTGGCATTGAAGTAGACACACTTCAAACCAATATCTCGCTTGCCGGTGCCATCTTGCATCCCTGAAACTTGATTTCAGACCTCCCTACTCTCAACCTTTTCTATACTCGAACTACAATTTTGGTTCCCATCCCCCTGCTGGATCAGTTTAAACCCACCCCAACAGCCTTAGCGAATTCCCCCCCCCAGGATATTGGTACCCCTTTGGTTCGGATGAAGACCATCCTGCTTGTAGAGGTCCCACCTACCCCAGAAAGAGCCCCAATTATCCAAGAAACCAAAGCCCTCCCTCCTGCACCATCCCTGTAGCCACGTGTTCAACTCCTCTCTCTCCCTATTCCTTGCCTCACTAGCACGTGGCACGGGCAACAAACCAGAGACAACAACTCTGTTCGTCCTAGCTCTAAGCTTCCATCCTAGCTCCCTGAATTTCTGCCTTAAATCCCCATCTCTCTTCCTACCTATGTCGTTGGTGCCTATGTGGACCACGACTTGGGGCTGATCCATCCTCCCCCTTAAGGATCCGAAAAACACGATCAGAGACATCACGAATCCTGGCACCTAGGAGGCAACGCACCAACCGTGAGTCTCTCTCGTCCCCACAGAACCTCCTATCTGTCTCCCTAACTCCGGAGTCCCCAATGACGACTGCTCTGCTCCTCTTCCCCCTCCCCTTCTGAGCAGCAGGGACAGACTCTGTGCCAGAGCGCTGTGCCCCACTGCTTTCCCGTGGTAAGTTTCCCCCCCACCAACAGTATCCAAAACAGTATACTTATTGTTGAGGGGAATGGCCACAGGGGATCCCTGCACTGTCTGCCGGTTCCCTTTCTGTCCCCTGACTGTAACCCATCTGCCTTTTTCGTACCTGAGGAGTGACTACCTCCCTGTAACTCCTCTCAATAACCCTTCTGCCTCCCAAATGATCTAAAGTTCATCCAGCTCTAACTCCAGTACCCCAACGCGGTTTTCGAGGCACTGGAGTTGGGTGCACTTCCCGCTGATGTAGTCAGCAAGGATACTAGTGGTGACCCTTACCACCCACATTCTGCAGGAGGAACATTCAACTGCCCTAATCTCCATTCCCACTATTCTAAATTCCCAAAGAGACAGTTGAAAAATAAGGAATAAAAAATAAATTCGTTACCTTACCAATCTGGCACTCAGAACACTTTTTTTTGGTTAGAGGAGGAGGATGGGTGGGAGACACTACCCGAGTAGTGTTTCGGGTAACGCAACCACACAAATATATGGCTTCCCAAAGTCCTTCGCTCCTCCCTCGCACCTCTCGGCAAATGCAAAAACATTCACATGCAAGTAATTATTTTCTCTGCTATTTCTTTATTTACATTATAGATTGTGAATCTCACTATAATGCGCCAACATTTGTTTTTGCTAGTCTTTCCCTCTGTATATACTTATAGAAACTTCTACACAAACAGAAATTGCTGGAGAAACTCAGCAGGTCCGGCAGCATCTATGGAGAGAAATCAGCATTAACATTTCAAATCTAGTAACCCTTTTCCAGAACTAATTGTAGCTAGGTAAAGGTTGGTATATGTGCTGAAGATTAGGTATGGGGAGGGGGAAGGAGCAAATGATAGCTGGAGAAGGAACTCAGAGAGAGAGAGAACAACAGTTGGGCAGACAAAGTAAAAGATAAAGGTCAGTCTGAGAAAATCAATAGCTGTTAATGGAATCATTAGTAGCTAACAATTAGTTGGTTGTGGTAGCAGCCCATGTGATCCCATGGTATGTGGGATTTGTAGTAAGGACATGGGAGAAGGTGCTCAGGCTCTAAAATTATTGAACTTGCTATTGAATCCTGAAGGCTGCGGGATCCCCAAGCAGAAATTGAGATGCTGTTATTCCAGCTTGTGTTGAGCTTTGCCGGAGCAATGCAGCAAACTGAGACAGAGATGTTGACCAGGGAGCAGGGTGGTGTGTTAAAGTGACAGGCAACAAGAAGCTCAAGGATAAAAGCAAATTATTGCAGATGCTGGAATATGAAACCAAAAGAGAAAATGCTGGAAAATCTCAACAGGTCTGGCAGCATCTGTAAGGAGAGAAAAGAGCTGATGTTCCAAGTCTAACTGACCCTTTGTCAAAGCTGAAGGTCATGTTTGTGGACAGAATATAAAAGCAGTCGCCCAGTTTGAGATTCAGTCCATTTATATGCTTTGCGCAAGTTTACTTACATACTCTCTTTTTCTTTTTATTATCCATTTAGTAGTTCACTTTGCTGAATTCTAAAACACTCCTATTATTCAGGCTTCTTTTGTTTTGACTTCTCCACAAGTCTCCTCCTTTGATTCAATACAACCATCTTCTCATGTAAGTCACAGTATGATCAGAATTCCTGTTTGGTATATTTTTCCTCATATATTTAATGAAAACCATATATTAATTCTTTGAATGTAGATCCCATTATTACCTCAACATACTTGTTACCTATATCACTAATTTCCTGTTGTATACCATGGACTATACCTTACGTTACACATAGTGTTTGGTAGCATCTAAACAACTCCCACAAATGTTTACTGCTCATTTCTGCCTCTTTGTTCCATCCAATTGATTCTCCATTTTGATCTTCTCTCAGTTTTACTCAGTTTACATCCTTAATTAATAGCACAACCTTTTCAATTTTTCCTATCTTTCCTAAATATTAAATACCCTTAAGTATTCTTTGGTCAGCCTGCAGCTACATCTTCAAAATGGCAATTGGATTATACCCTTTTATGTAAATTCATCTACCTTTTTGCAAATCCTGCATGCATTCAGATAAAGAAATCTAAAGTGCTCTCCCGTACCACTTCTCAAGCCATGCTTTCATGTTTTCTAACATTCCATTTTGTACTCACCAGCACACAGCATTTGGAGACATCCTGATATTACTACCTTTGCAGTACTGCCTTTTAATTTCTTTCCCAGCTCTGAAAATTATGCTTTCAGGACACCATCCTTCTTTATAACTATGTCATTAATAACAATGTGAACTGTGATCTCTGGCTATTATCCTTCCCCCATTAGAATATCCAGTAGCTGCTCAATGACCACTTTTTGAATTCTGCACCAGGGAGGCAACATAGCACCACAGCATCGCATGTACAGTCACATTTTAGCCTGTCTGCTCTCACAACTATTGAAACCCTTTACATTATCGCACTCTCAATCCTCTTACTCCCCTCAGCTGAGCCATCTATGGTGTCATGGATCTGTCTCTGTTGCATTCCTCTGAGGAACCATCACTGCCACCACTATCCAAAATGGAAACCCAGTTAGTGAGTGCAATAGTTGCAGACATCCAATTTGTGCACAGCATTGTTAAACAAACATCACTAGGAAAAGGAAGAAGTCATTCTGTTACAATAATACTGCTGGCCAGGACACCAGGGAGAAACTCCTTGCTGTGCTTCAAGTCATGCCATGTTTTCTTTAAGCATTTATCTGAAAGGCAGAAGAGGCCTTGGGTTACTGACTCTTCCAAAAGATGAAACTTTCACCAGTGCAGCAGTCCTTCAATATTGGCACTTGGCAGTGTCAGCCTGGATTATTTAGCACTTATCTCAGGAATGGGATTTGGACTTTCACAGTCTGACTCACCAGCAATCTTTAAATCGTACCTTCCCAGAGTAAAACAACTCATGATGCGTCACAGGAGAAATATCAAACACACGAGCCACAAATGGAAATATTAGGATGGGTGACCAAAGCTTTGGACAAAGCCATAGCATTTTAAGAGTGTTTTAAAGAGGAGAAGGAAACAAGAAGTGGAGAGAGATTTAGGGAGGGAATTCTAGATTTTAAGTTTTAAGAAACTGCAAACACTGTCAATGATGAAGCAAATAAAACTGCGAATGTAAAAGGTCAGAATTGAGGAATAGGGAAACATGAAGGGGGGTTGCCAGGGAAGAATTTGCAAGCAAGCATGACCTCTTTGAAACAGGTGAAATTACTACTACTGAGTCAGTAAGAGACAAACCACTCCATCACTGAGAGAGAGGAGTTTCCCATCTTTTGTTAAATCACATTAAGAGGTAATTTGTGAGCCTGGGCAAGTTTCTTGGCAAATCAGAGACCACAGCACTGGCATCCCAGTTTGCCCGACATTGCTGGCCAATCAGAGGCTGGTAGCTGTGAGATAGCCTCCACTAGGTATTAAGCTAATATGGCAACACTTATATTATCTCCCTAACATAAGACACTAGGCATGAATATTGCAACATTTAAGAACCCAACAGACATTTATTACAACTAATGATCATGTACAAACATTGCATTCATCAGACGCATGAGTATCTGGGCTAACATTGAGCAACAACAGAGAAGAATGCTTCCAGTAAAGAGTCAGGGTTCAAGATATGATATGAAATCTTTATACTCTCAAGTCAAATGTATGATGCAGTATTATTATCATTGGCATGTCTCTTAAAGATCTACTAATATACTCTCCATGCAACATAGCACAATATCCCCCTATTTCCAAAGATAAAAATTTATCCTGAACAAAACTGCATGATTGTACATAGGTAAGTATTGTCAATTCAATAATTATACAATCAGCTAAACAGAGTTTATAAGGTGGGATGTTCTTTGGCGGGTTTGTGTGGACCTGATGGGCCGAATAGCCTGCTTCCATGTGTAACGATGCTATGATTTTTTATGATAATTGCACAACCATCTGGAGAGGTATTTTTTGTTCTGTGTTGCACTTATTTAGCAACTTGGTTGTTGTGCTGATGATTGCTGTCAGTCAACATGTCAGCAGAGTCAGCTTCATCCTTATTCACTTCATGCATGAGTGGTGTGCTGTCTGCTAGCCTGACATGGCTCATATTCCTCATAGAACCTTGATCAGTAATTACTTTGCATCACCTGGGCAGATTGCATATTCTACAAACATTTGCTAGTATCCAAGTATTTATATTTTATTTCTAACTCTCACCAATTGCACTGATTTGATAGTTCTCTACCATCATATAAGTCTTTAATACTCCTCTTTATGAAGAAGAATGCCTATGTCCCAGAATTGCGAGACAATTAGTTGCTGAAAGAGTTAATTCACACTTTCCTCCTGAGCATAATCAACTCTGGGAATGGTAGTCTCTTCTCCATTAGTATTGCATGAAAATGTGGCATAGTGCTATGAAACTCCTGCTTTGCTGCTTGACATTTAATGATAATAGCATGTCCTATATGCTTTGCTGGAACATATAGGCATGGATAAGGGAGTGATAATATGATACTTGGTCCCAGTGTTCTGTAATGGTTTGTCTATGTATTGTAATTTATAGTCAAACACTTTCAGATCCTGAACACGAATAAACTGGAATTAGTGTTCATTGTGTCAATGGCAGTTGCGCTCATTCTGTTGTTAAATTTTCAAAACATGGGAAATATATAGAAGCAATTCATTACATCCTTGTGATGTTCCCTGTGCAATGAACAGTTCTACTAAGATTATTGTCCAATGAGTGGATGAAATATCATGAGGATGTAAAGCTCCCTTTGCTGCTACCTTGCATGTATGAAGAAGCATCATGTCAATTATCAAAGTTAATGGTTAATACCAGAGCGCTCTTTATTGGATTAGTTGGCTGTTGCAGATGACAAGATTTTTGAGTCAAAGACAATAGATTTATCATCTTGCAAAAGACAGGTAACTTGGTCTTTTTGTGATGCATCCGCTTCAAGAATCATGTCTTTCCTGTTGTCATAATATTGAGGTAGGCAACATTTTGCTTACAGAACCTGCTTGGAAGAATTGAAGATGTATTGGTGATCATTTTGTCACACATAGAGGACATCCTTCTTTGGAAAATCTCTCAGAGGAAGTCCGTGATGTTGGGAATACATGGTTGGAGGAAATTATAAAATATAAGGCAATGTGCAGTTTTTTTTAGCTTGCAGGGCTGGCACTTGTTTAATATTCTCTATTTTACCAATATCAGGATAAACTCCATGGGCAAAGTAAACAGACGAAAATAAGATTATTTGGCAGACGTTGATTTGCCACTTTGTGTTGTTCAATACTAATGCTTATTAGTATGCTATTGTAACCAGTAGGTGAAGAATGTGGTCACGCTTTTGCCTTTTTCCACAATATCATCAGCTACGCAAATAAAATCAGGTACATTCTTAATAATCTTCTCCATGTGCTATTGAAATATGTCTTAGCTAATTAATTATTCAATTGGCAACCATTAGAAATGGTACTTTTAAAAATAGCGTCCTACATGTTTCAGCTCTTGGCATTCTTCTGGTAAATGGACAAACAATTATCAATGTTACACATCTAGCTTGGAAAAGAATCTTGCTCTGGAAGATTTAGGATTTAATCTTCTCAATATAAGTTTTTTGTAAGGTTTTGTTTTAAATACAAGATTGAAGCTCTTGGATCTAAGCATACACTTCTGGTGTAACCTTTCTTTAAAATGCACAAGTTGAAGCTATACCATTATATGGTTGACGTCTGAATTACATGATTTCACTTTTCATTAAATTCTCCTAACTGTATACATTGTATTTCCTTCAAGAATTAATCAATTGGAACGGCTTTATCTTTACAATATAATATTGCACCACCCTTCAAATTGCCTATCACAAGAATGTCGGCATTTGAGACTGTTGATTGATTCAATTGTATCACTTAAAGTCCATTCTGCTGCAATATGTGGGTTTGTGTGACAAAATTTGTGTAATTTACATATATATTGGATTTTGATTTTGAAATGCAGGCTGATGGATGTCGGTAAGTTCTATGATGCTTGGTTTTTTTTTAAGAGGTCAGAAAGTCAATTCAGAACAGTGATCTAAAGAAAGCAGACAAGCACAGATGAGTGATTGAAAGTTCAAAATTTTAGTTCAGAAGTACCTAAAATTCTGCTTAGAATATTTTAATGTGGAGCTTGGACAAAGTATTTAAGTTGTTAGACCAAAAAAAAAGGCTTAGTCATTCAGAATTGTGAGATAAATGACAGCAGACTCAGAAAGCATTATAAAATTCAGTCTACAGTACAAAATAAAGAAACTAGAAAAATCATTTAAGTAATGATTTTATATAACTGAGATAGGAGTGATATTTCTCTCGGATTGATTCTCTTTAAAGTGTCCTATCACCATGGTAGCCAACTGAATAGGTTACAAATATGGTCAATTAAGCCATATTTCATTCTAGGATCGGGCTTGTCAAGTATTACCAACAACAGGGATCATAACATTTGAATGTCTTGAACTGTGAATATACCAAAACTTTGTGCAGAGTGGTAATCCTGCCACTGTTAGACCATTAGTATCTACCAGGCAGAAGATTTCCTGACATCAAGTTGACCTTGTATATTGTGTATTGGCACTGCAGTGTGGTAATGCAAGTGCATGGAACTGATGACCAGTTATATGCTGTGAGATGGTCTCTCATAGAGAGGAGGTGTGTCAGGGGTATCAGAGGCTAGGGCAGGGAGTTCGCTTTCAGAAGCCATCACTTATCCTACCATTGAAGACTCTGGTTGCAGGCAGGTGGAGCAATTGCAGCACACTCCCCTGACATGGCAGGCAGGTCATTTGGTTTCCTATTCGGGAAGCTAGACACTTTTCTCAATCGCCAGGGAGGCAAAAATCAGGGTGATACTGAGTTGATGCCCTTAAGCAGTCATTAATTTATCACTTAAGGGCCTTAATTACTGGCAGGTCAAGTCATCCATGGACCTTATCCGCCAGAGCCTGAAGGGACTGAGTTTTTCTCCAGGGCCAAAATATCCAATTATTCCTCTTGGTTGGAACCTCTCTCTCCACATCCAGAAATTGGAAAGTCACCCTTTCAATGTCAGACATTCTGACAACACAGCAATGATTATAGAATCAAAGAAACTGTCATTATGCATTTGATAATTAGCATGCCTGTGGATAATGTCAATGAATGGAGGGGGGGGGGGGGGGAACATGCTGCTGACGATGTGAGTTAATCTCTGAGAACTCCAGAGAGCATGGTGTGAGGGTGTAGACAGAAGCTATTGCTGCTCTTATGCTGCATTACAACAGGTTGGATAGAATCAAACAATGTCCATCCTACAGAGCTAGACCACTGATGAAATGGATGCACCATCACTAGTGAAGGTATTCTCATTGTTCCTCAATGCTTTGGGAGGGTTCACACATTGATGATTCACCAGCTTTTCAAGATTTAACTGGTTCAAATTCTGAGTTGATTTTCAGTCCAATAGCACTGGATATGTGACCTTCCTGATCTGTTTTCCCTTGTCTTCTATATGAATGTTCTTGGAATCTTCCATGTGAATATGCTTGGCATTACAAACTTAGTGCAATGGAATTTATATTGACAGAGCACTATTTTCAATTTATAGGAAAATATAAGCCCAATCAAGAGATTGGGTAGAAAGGGAAAATAAGATGCCCTTTATTAAACCTGCCAGGCTTCCTATTTATTGATTTAAATGCTTCTGCACAAGTCATGCAATTAGCTCCTCAGGATTATTGTCCAGGCAATGAAGATGAAAATCTACCCTGTATGCATACTATGCTAATTAGATAAAATTCAAGCAAATCCATTTTATGTGACAGGAAGGAAAGACAAGCTTATGTGATGTTACTACAAGATTTAATAATTACAGTGAAGTTTTTGATGGCTGACGACTCTAAGAGGTATTTGCTGTTCATTAGCCTGAATAAATAATTAGCAATTTGATCGGAAATACAAAAGAAATTGTAAAAACAATTGTCAAAATTAATTTTATAGCATCTTTAATCAAAGTAATTGAAAAAGTTTTTTTTTCAAAAAATAGGTTTGGCACTTGCTAGGTAGCTCTCCAATCTGAAAAAAGTGCAACAAAAAGTGCAAGGATTTAACATTTTGTAATTTTGGTTTAAAACATATCAGTTTAAACAAAATTACATAACCTCGATAGACTATTATGTTTGACCCCAACAAAAGCACATATTATTAGAATTGCATTGTTGATTAGAGATCCATAAAAGGAATGTAAAATATTAGCTGTCTCCAAATAATTCTGATGAAAGCACTTATTTTAATGTGTAAGCAAGTGGCTGAGCAATAATTAAATTACTGTGATTATAGTAACCAATAATTGTTTTAATTTAGACTAAGAGGAGAAACCAGTTCCAAAAACTGAAAGTGGATTTGAGTAATTAACCTTAAAGTTGTCCTTAATGTAAAATATTGGTTGAAAAATCTGGCACCATAGTGCCTGGTTTCTCAGTGCTATGAGAGCTAATTGTGTCTAAAATGGAAGCACATGTGAACATTATGTGCTAGCAATACAGGGCATGACTTTAGTGACACTGTTTGAGGACTGTTGTGGTGCAGTGATAGTGTCTGTACTTTGGAGGCAGAAGGTCCAGGTTCAAGTTTCATCAGCTCCAGAGGTGTGTGATAACATCTTTGAACTGGTTTATTAGAAAATATCAGGTGATATTGTTAGCTTGCACACAAGTAGTGTCAATCAAATCCAAGTAGTCAGATCATCATTTCAACCAGTGGACAATGCTGATTTGATGTCAGTGCTGCCATTTGGAGCTCAGAACTCCAACTAAGACTCACTCCTAACCTCACATAACTGATCATGTATTCAGCAGCAGAAAGGACCCCTCACCATACCACTCTTTAAATCAATCATCAACTGCTGTCAGGTTAGTTGTTTGTTACATTTATACACTGCAATTATGTAATGGTTGATGTATCCTGGAATGGTTTACAGTTGCTGAAGTCTGGGGTGGGGTGGTCCAGAACTAGTGGGCATAGGTTTCAGGTGAGAGGGGAAGGATTTAAAATGGGTCTAAGGGGCAACGTTTTCATGCAGAGGGTGGTACGTGTATGGAATGAGCTGCCAGAGGAAGTGGTGGAGGCTGATACAATTACAACATTTAAAAGGCATCTGGTTGGATATATGAATAGATGGATATGGGCCAAGTGCTCGCAAATAGGTCTAGATTAACTTAGGATGTGTGGTTGGCATGGAGGGGTTGGACCAAAGGGTCTGTTTCCATGCTGTACATCTCTATGACTCTGGTCTTGTCAATGACATGGGCTGCCTTCAGCATAGCTTACCCATTCTCCCCTACTCTCAGCTCTCATTATCACTTAGTTAGCTTCCCTTCTCTCTCTGGGCTCCATCTTCATCCCCTACCATGTCTTCAGCATAAATATCAGATTTTCTGAACTGCTATCTGTTCTGATGAAGAGTCACTGGATTTGAACATTAATACTGTTTTCTCCCCACAGATGCTGCCAGACCTGCTGAGTTTTGCTGGTAATTACTGTTTGTGTACCCAATAAGATATTCACAAAGAAGAATCATCATGAACAAAACTGTACCACTTTCATCAGTCTCTGCACATGCAATTGTCCATTGTTTTTAAAGTGTTTGGATCTTTTAATGACACGTGTATGGGTTGTTGAGTTTTTCTGGTATCTGCTCATTCCTGAAGTTATATTCCTGCCTGAGGCAATGCCATTCCTATAGTGAGTGTTTGATCAGATGCCTGTCTTTCAGATCCAATGTCTGTGCTGGGTTAATGATGTCTGAAGCATGTTGAGCCATTATTATTGGTTTCTTGAATCATGTGAAATCTGCTTCTAGCTCCGTTCCCCAATATCATTGCACACCATTATCAGTGAGCTTGCATAGATAATCACACACTGATACAAATAAGGAAAAATAATCTGCTAAGTTCAAAAATGCAACAAATCTTTGCAATGCTTTCATACCAGTTGCCCAATGAATCTCTGCTACAGCTCTCCTTTGTCAAGATCTGGCTCTGAGTTGTGATGTTGAACACATATTGTTCATAAGTGACAATAATATGGGGTTCAAAGTGTATCTTAAAAGCCATAAACATTACTGTAGATGCCTTCTCAGTGAGATCTCAGCTGCAATACAACTTGGTAAAAAATAGAAGAAAACTTCATTTCTATTCCATATTTCCTTTTTTTATTTCCATAGCTGCAGCGAATGGAACGTTCACGGCCATTCAGCTTCACTCTGTAATTCAAGGTTGCTGATTGTGGTTTCAATTCTTCCTTGCTGTTTTGTTTACAATAGTCTCTAGCTCTGAGAATTCACTCAAATTCAGCTTCACACTGCTGACATCATGTTTCAAATGATACGTTTAATAATTGCAGCAGACTAAAATGAAGCAAGTTAGAATACTGGTAGAGAACACATGATTACAAACTAGGTTGTACACATTTCTCCAAACAGTGATTATAGTGATGACCTGTTATGTAGCTAGTGCCTTACATAAATATTGACTTCTCCACCTCCTGGTACTGCCTGGCTTGCAGTGTTCTTACAGCCTCCTGCTTGTCTACCTTGGATTCCAGCATCTGCAGGTCTTTTTGTCTCTTCACATGATAGAATAGGCAATATTTGTAATGTCTCTCTGTTTGCCATCCATTGTTGAACTAACAGAGGTCAGCGAGGCCCTATCTCCCTGTCTTTTGTTAGAAAAGCAACAGTGTGAGAATGCAACATTAGAAGAATTGTTATTATCTTCGAAGACCCCTCCCACCCCAGTTATACTCTCCTTCATCCTCTTCAGTTAGCAGAAGGTACAAAAGTTTGAAAACGCATGCTAACAGATTCAAGAACAGCATCCTCCCTGCTCTAATCACAGACTTTAGAACAGAGCTCACATAGGCAAGAGTTGGTTTTTCCCTGCACCTTCTCTGTAGCCATAACACTATATTCCGCATTCTGTTCCATTACCCTGAAGTACTTGTGTAAGGTGTGATTTGCCTGGGTAGCATGTAAACAATATGTTTCACTATATCTCAGTATGTGACAATAATAAATCAAATCAAATCAGGATGCTACTGCCATTGACACAACACTTTAAAGGTCAGACATAAATTACACCACTACCAAAAGGAATATCCCTTCATCATCAGAAGTGGGAATTTTCCTGATGACTGTGTAATGTCCAGCATTATTCACTACTCATCAGATATGCAGCAGTGCAGCTCAGCTGATGTTCAGAAGGACCTCCATAATATCCAAATATGGAGTGATAAGTAGCAAATAACATTCACAGCACAGAAGTGTCAGACAATGACCATCTCGAACAAGAGACTATCTGATCATTATCACTTGACATTCAATGTTATTAACATAATTGGATTCCCCATTATCAACATCCTGGAAACTGAACTATATAAATATCATTGCACAAGACCAGGTGAGAAGCTACTAATTCTGTAGCAAGTATCTAACCTTCTATATCCCCATTGCCAGTCCATCACCTTCAAGACATAAGTCATGACTGTAACGGAATACTCTCCATTTTGCCAGGATTGGTGCAACTCCAATTATACTTAAGAATTTTGAAAACATCCAGGACAAAACAACCCAGTTGACAAGCACCACATCCACCATTTTAACCATAAAGTCCATTCACCACTGATGTACCAAGGCGAAATGTGTAACATCTGCAAGAAGCACTGCATTACCTACCAAGACTTTTTTTGACAGCACCTTCCAAATCTGTCACAACTATCACTGGAAGGACAAGGGCAAAAAATACATAGGAACACGATTAGCTGCAAGTTCCATTCCAAGCCACACTCCATTCTGACTTGGAAATATGTCACCATTTCCTTTACTGTTACTGGATCAAAATCCTGGGACTCCTTTCCTAATAGCACTGTGATGTCCTATGGTTCAAAAGAGCAGCTCAGTACCACCTCCTCCAGGGCAATGAGAGATGGATAATAAATTGTGGTCTAGTCAGTGATACTTGCAACCTATGAACAATTTTTCAGAAGAGATTTTTAGGATCCCCTTTACCAAAGTGTTCCTTTTTGTTTTCCTTAAGAGTTGATCACCCATACCCATCAGCCTTTATCCTTTGGCCACCCCTGCAAATCGTACATTTTAATCTGCTGCAGTAGAACTCATATGTGACCTCACTTCCTGGTTGGTTAGCACATACTAACCTTGTCTCTCACTCTGGCTGCAGGCTACCTTTCTCTCAGCATGTGCAGATCCTGCTTCTAAGCTAACCTTTAAAATATGTGTAACTTCAGTATCTGAGTTAGTGGCTGCAAGTGTAACAACTACTGATGGTGTTTCTTTTTATCATCTTCCTACTCATTCATCTTTTGCTGCTCCATCACTGCCTGGCCAAGTTGCAGTTTTTGTGCACTTGAAAAACAAAAGACAGAGCATTAAGAATTTGGTGAGAGGACGTAGAAATTCAATTACTCTCTGCCAAATGCAACATAACCGCTGTCATATTGTGTCACCCTTGTGTGTTTTCTAAGTCGGTACAGATACTTTTGGAATTAACCTGCTACAGAGATGGTATTACATAACTCTGGTGCAGATAGAACCTGAACCCAAGCCTCCTCAGAGGTAGGGACATTACCACTGTGCCAAAACAGCCCACCAAATAGCAGGAACCTTCCCATCAAATGGCAGAATACATTGAAAATCTTTTAATCACCATTTTCAGACACAGCCACTGCACCACAAAAGCCCACAAGTTGTAGAATGACTGCTAGTAGCTGTTACAGACAAGCTACACCTCCTCGCAAAAGCTGTAGCTTCAAGAAGCTTTGTCTAGTTTATACAGGTTTTCTCAACTTTGTGTCTCCTGTTCAAATGTGCACTCACTCAGTTGTCTATTTAGGGCCATCAAACCATGAAGTAAAACTATTAAAAAAGTGTTCTCTGTTATCTATGAGGAAATGATCAATGCAGGTTTTTCATTGAATGGCATTGATTCTGCTCTGCATTCTGCAGACTTAACTATGCAAGTAAGACAAGACAGTCAATATTGTCTTGCTTCCACCAAGATAAATCACATTAATTCTGCTAAATGTCCGATGGATTAATGCATAGACAAGTGATGAAACATATTCAATGAGAGAAGAAATTTCAAATGGTTGGCATCTTAGAATTAATTTAGTAAATGATCTTTCTAGGTGATAATGCAGTATTGTTAATAAAGTATATTTTAGGATGTGCTTCATTAATCCTAACACAGCCACCTGAATATTGTAATGGAAGGCAATTTTCCAGTTGTGCCCATTAACTATTCCATTATCATCAAGATGTCTCAACATTAACTTGAACTGATGACGGAAGTAGCTCTATCAAAATTAGAATCTAAATCTAACAAGCTTCTTGATTTGCCATTTCTTCAGGAAGCCATCAACATTAATCTGTGTACTATCTGTTCATCACTCCATTTGGGAAATATGATCCCAAAACAGCTGGCACTGACCAATGAGCACCGCACGAAAAATACTTTCAGTAACTCTGAGCTTTCAGTTTCCTGTTATCTCAAAGTGTAATATAGGAAGGGAGTGATGATTCAGCCACTGACTTAAGTGCTCTTCAAAATGAAAGTTTACTTTTTAACTTTAACAGCACAACTCATCAGACAATTCTGCAAGCTAGATTTGACTTGGGTTAACTGTACTGTACTTCCCAAATTTGACAAAAATACTTTTATTTGGAATTTTCCCCATTGTTTTAGTCTTCTCCTCACATCTGCAATCAGTCACAGTTTAGGACAAGTACTCCTCTAACACAGAATTATTCATATGCTTTCAAAACATTATAAATACACCTATCATTACACACCAATGTATAGCATATAATTTCAGGACTCAATTTTAACATTCAAAGTGGACGATAAAGTAGTGGTTGCCAAGCAGTTACCTGTTTGATGTCATGCCTGGTTTCCTGTGCCAATGGAAGCCAATGGAATGAAAGATGGGTTGATGCATATAGCAGGTTCGAAAAGTGTGGTGCTGGAAAAGCACAGCAGGTGCAGCATACGAGGAGTAGGAGAGTCGACGTTTCGAGCATAAGCTCTTCATCAGTATATAGCGGGTTGCCAAACCTTATCTGAAAACTTCTGTGGAGAGAAAGCAAAGTTGACGTTATGGATCTAGTGACCCTTCTCTCTTCACAGATGCTGCCAGAACTACTGAGTTTTTCTAGCATTTTCTGTTTGATTTCCAGCATCTGCAGTTCTTTTTTGTTCTTTAACTGGCAGCTGACTGGCCAAGTTGAAATTGTATATTATTGTCAATAAAACAGTCCACCTGTCCATACAATGGGCAATATAAGTTTACAATGTACATCAAAAGGAAAATTAAGCTCCTGTACATTTTCCTTCCTTTTAACTTATATAGTGTACAAATTGGGCAGAGCCTTAAGTTTCCACCCACTCATGCCATTATTATACATTCAGGCTGTGAAAAATTCAAATGCCACCTCTAGGCAGCGCAAAGAGCGAATCAACATTATTCAGAACCAATGGAAAGCTGCAGTCAGTCTCGAAGATGGCACTGCAGGATGTATACAAATCACAGAGAGGCAGGACAATTCCAGACAGCTGTTAAATAGCAGCATTGAGTGAAATAGTTTGGAAGTTAGATTGAACAGTATTTCTGCCCAAACTGAAATATTGTGACCAACTCCATGCTGGATTTGTTACCCTTGAGTCATTCCCTTCAGAATAATTTTTCTATTTTCACTTTATTTATCAATGTCAAATTGAGTACGTTTTTATATTTCAACATTGCATACTTCGATGTGTCAGTATGGGATTAGTTTCATGTCTTACCATCTCTGCTGCCTGGTGCTGTTCATGAATGATGGATTGTTTAAATATCACTCTCCAATACTGGAAGAATGATGGATTAATTCTGCATATCAAAGTCTCTCACACGGTACAATAGCATGAAATGATGTCACTGTGCATGGAATGAAATGAGGTGAGCAGCACCTGAGTGAACATGTCCTGAAACATGTTGCAACCAGCTGACTACACCGGCCCCATCGGTATACATTATTGGCCATTTTGGTGATGAAAGTAACTACTTCATATTATTCATGATCTAATAAGAAAGTCATACAAGATCTGGCTTATCATGTTACAGAATAGAATAGAATCCTTACAGCGTGGTAACAGGCCATAAGACCCAACAAGTCCACACTGATCCTCCAAAGAGTATCCTACCTAGACCCATTTCCCCTTCCCTAGTACGTAGTCTACACATCCCTGAACACTATGGACAATTTAGCTTGGCCAACTCACCTAACATGCATATCTTTGGACTGTGGGAGGAAACTGGAGTATCTGGAGGAAACCCACGCAGACACAGGGAGAATGTGCAAACTCCACACAGATAGTCGCCTGAGGTTGGAATCGAACCCGGCTCATTGGTCTGTGAGGCAGCAGTGCTAGTCACCGAGTCAGCATTTGTATGCTGGTAACTTTTGTATTGCAAAAATATACTTCATTCATTAAAAATTTATCTATAAGTACATACAGAAAGGTTCTCATGTTGTCATATAGAACCTTTCCAACAAGTTAAAAAAAACACAATAATACGTTGTAATTTTGCATCTCACAGAGCTAACGTGTAGTTGAAAATAACAACGGCATTTTCAACTCATGCAGGAAGAAAATATTTACACTTTGAGGCAACGAGGGAGGCTGACAACTAAATGGATCTTGGTATAATCTACCAACTTTTATGAGTCCTTCAGAACAGTCTTGGACCTTGGAATGTACCAGTTTACAGCACTTGGTCAAGGTCAACTCTTTAAGCTGAAAGATCAACAGGTTTTGGCCAGACCAAAGAAGTTGATGGTCTTTCTGGTGCAGTCAATATTTGTCTCGGTGTGCATCCCAGGGAACAGCCTGTTGAGTACATTATGTAGTTGACTGGGACAAACCTTGACAAAATCCAAGCATTTGTCCTCCAAGCGACACTTGGTTTGATTGCCCAAGTCCTTTGGAATTCATTTGTATAGAAGCACTAGTCATTTAGTGTTGCTGCACTTGGTAATCTCTTGCTTTCATGCCTCAGTTGCATTCTGTAGAAGCTTTACCCATATAAAGCAGATTGAAGTTGCTCTTGCTGATTTCTCACAGCATAAATGTTCCAATGATCTCTGTTTTCAGACTTGCTTGCCATGCCTTTTGTGTTTACTTTGCCATCGTGTGACAACTGTTCCCAACTTAAATCCACTGACTTCCCAGAGACACAAAATGACTTTTAGTAGGCATGACGTTCTGCTTGAGAATACTTCTTATCCTTGTTGATAAAGACAGAAGAACAGTACTTAAAAAATAAAGAAGACAGCATAGCCCAAGTCCAGTAGTCCATGTAAGTCTTACGATCCATACCATTTCTACATTGAATTGAATTGAATTGATTTATTATCATGTGTACTGAGGCAGAGTGAAAGGTTTTGTCTTGTGAGCAATACAGGCAGATCACAGAGTTAAGTAGCATAGATAAGTCAATAATAGGTAAACAGCGGCAAAAACAAAAAACACAGGTACAGGCGAATACAAAGAGTTTGTGAGTCCATTCAGTATTCTAACAACAGTAGGGTAGAAACTGTCTCAAAACTGGCTGGTGTGTGTGTTCAGGCTTCTGTACCTTCTCCCTGATGGTAGAGGTTGTAGAAAAACATTGCCAGGGTGGAATGGATCTTTGAGAATGCTGGTGGCCTTTCCTTGACAGCGGACCTGGTAGATGGATTCTCTAAATGGGAGGTTGGCTTTTGAGATTGTCCAGGCCGAGTTCACCACTCTCTGTAACTGTCTGCGATCTTGAATAGTACAGTTGCCATACCAAGTAGTGATATATCCAGACAGAATGCACTCAATGAGGAGTGACTGCTGCAGAGTCCTAGTGGAGATGAAATCCCATCTTCACATTGAGAATACCTTCTATTGTATTGTATGGCATTACCACTATGCAAAATGGGACTTTGAATAGAGCTAGTAATTCAAGTCTGGGCAGCTGTGGCCCAGCATCAGCAGCAACATTGTACTCTAACATAAACCTCATGTTCTAGCATATCTTCCTCTTTACTATTACCATCAGGCCTGGTACAAGGAAGACTGCAGGAAGATACGCTTGACCCAGCGCCAGACATATCTAACCATGAGATGTCAACCTAGTAAAGCTACAAAACAGATTATTTGCATGTCAAACAGCATTAACAGCAAGTGATAGGAAGGCAATTCCATAATGAACAGACCAGATCTAAGTCCTGCCACATCTAGTCTTAAATGAGCTAGACAATTAAACAACTCACTAGAGAAGTCTCCATGGACTTCCCATTCATCAAAGATTGAGGAGGCCAGGACGTCAGCACAAAAGATAAGACCAAACAACTTAATAACAATCTTCAGCCAGAAGTGCCACGTAAATGACCCATCTTTGCCTCAATTCTTCATTTGAGAGTTATCAGACTGCAGTCAGAGCAAAAGAACATACAAAGTTGTCATTTGCTGTGCCCAATAGGGAGGCTTTATTCACAAACACTGCTCCCTGTAAGAATCTAAAACATGTTTGACCAAGCCCTCAAACCTGGTTGATGACTCACCAGTCTTACTGACCAGTGCTCATGTCAATCATTCATTGTCCCAACATAGTATATTCCAACTATAATACATAGCAGCCTCCTCCACAGATCCCCAATATCACAGATGCCAGTCTTCAGCTAATTCAATTCATTCCACATGACATCAAGAAATATCACATGGCATTGGATAATGCAAAGGGTATGGGCTCTGACAACATTTCAGCAATAGTACTGAAGATTTGTACTCCAGAACTTGACATGCCCTTAATCAGGCTGTTGCAGTATAGATACAATGCTGGCAACAAACATAAAAGATGTGAAATTGCCCAGGTACATCCTGAACATGCAAAGCAGAACAAATCCAACCTAGCTGATTACTGCCCCATCAGTCTAGTCTCAAGGATCTGTAAAGTGCTAGAAGGGATCGTAAAAAGTGTTCGTAAGTAGCATTTGCATTGTTCAAGAATGTGTGATGGAATACTCCCCGCTTGCCCATATGAATGCAGTTTGACATTAATCTGGACAAAGCAGCTCCCTTGATTGGCACTATGCCCATAAGCATTCACTTCTTGTGCCACTGATGCACAGTAGGCAAGAAGGAGGCTGGAAGAACACAGTAAGCCAGGCAGCATCAGGAAGTGGAGAAGTCAACATTTCAGGTGGAACATTTCTTCAGGACTGTGTCAACGTTTTGGGTGTAACCCTTCTTCAGGACAGTAGCAGCAGTGTGGACGATCTACAAAAAACTCATCAATGCTCCTTTCACTGCACCTTTCATACCCATTACCATCCAGAAGGGCAAGGGCAGCAGATATATGGGAACAGCATTACCTGCAAAAGCCACTGTTCATCTCAACTTAAAAATACACTGACATTTCTTCAGTGTCACTGAGTCAGGTCCTGGAACTCCCCCCATTATGGTCTGTCTACACCAAATGGCTTGCTGGGGTTCAACAAGGCAGTCCACTTGCCTGAAGGTATTAGATGGGATGCCAATCAAGGAGGCCGCTTTGTCCTGGGTGGTGTCAAGCTTCTTGGGTGTTGCTGGAGCTGCACCCACCCAAACTACAGGGAAATACTCCACCTTGATCACACTCCTGACTTGCACCTTATAAACAATTGTATTTGCTGCCTTATCTTTGGAGTTGGAAATTCAAGGCCTTTGCTGTTATTGGAAATGCTGAAAGAAGTATTTTAACTCAGACAATAACATAGTAATTGCAAATTTGACCTCCTCTCCAGCATTTAGACCAGTTTAAGGATTTTGGGAAGACAGGATACTTTTATTGAAAATACAGTATCATTTCTAATTAAGGAAAGTTAATAACTTGTATCTATATGTCTTATAAAAGAATACCAACTTCAGGAGTACCAGAATAGTAGGAGATAAATACATCATAAATGACAAAAGAGGTCACTTTAAATAAAGTACAACAATTTGACTTGCTATGATGAGGTCTTCTTTAATGTGGAGGAGCTGGTGTTAGACTGGTTGGACAAAATTGAAAATCAACTACGCAAAAGTGAGTACTACAGATGCTGGAGATTAGACCTGAGAGTGTAATGCTGGAAAACCACAGTAGGTCAGGTAACATCCGAGGAGCAGGAAAATCGATGCTTTGGGCATAAGCTCTTCATCAGGAATTGTCAAACAATTTTACTTGTAAGCACTAGCTTTCGGAGCACTGCTCCTTCATCGGGTGATTGTGGAGTATCGGGCCATAAGACAAAGAATTTAACACAAAAGAATAGAGTGTCATGCAACTGAAATGACATATTGAACAAACCTGGATTGTGGTTGAGTCTTTCACCTTTTAGAATGGGTTGCAGGTTTCGATTCACTAATATGTAAATCCCAGGACTTCTGGGATTTACATATTAATGAACTGAAACCTGCAACCCATTCTAAAGGATGAAAGACTTAATAACAGTCCAGGTTTGTTCAATATATCATTTAAGTTGCATGACACTGTATTCTTTTGCGTTAAATTCTTTGTCTTATGGTCCGATACTCCACAACCACCTGATGAAGGGACAGTGCTCCGAAAGCTAATGCTTATAAATAAACCTGTTGGACTATAACCTGGTGTTATGATTTTTAACTGAGCTGTTCTTTGTCCTTCTCTAATCTTTGATTCTACTTGAATTACAATGAGGATTGCAACAAAGACTACAATTAGTGTGGTAACTATTTTGTCATCCTTTGTCTCGGGAGCCACCTTTTATGTGCTTCTGTGGCCAACCTATACAAGGTTATCAGCTGTTCCAAGATTCAAAATCTAATATCTCACACCCTAGTTCCAGTATCATATCTTGCTTCTATTTTATTTTAAAATGTCAATTCACACACTTCATATTTCAGGCTTGCCATCTCACTGGTTAGGTAAAGAAACAAATGCTTGAAGCATTAGAATCATCGCTACAGGAATTCCTACAAGAGGCTGCAATTTACTGCTTCACTGACATTTTGAGCTGTTGATAAATGAGATGGGCCATTTTTATACTAAATATGACTATATCGTATATATTTGTTTTCTCTTCATCAGTTCTTGTCCTTTCGTTGGCATTATAAATACTGCATTTGTTGCCTATTTTTCATTGTCTTGTAAAGGTGGTGGCAAGCTACCTTCCTAAATTCCTGGTAGTGTTTATTGTGATGACTCTCCCACAATGTGGAGCAATGTTAAGTTAAAAAGAAACACAGGACTTCAAGTCAGCAATTCAGTAATGTATTTGTTTGATCAAATAAAGATGTTGTGCATCTTTGTCAATTGCGTTGTAACCAGAGATGAAATACTCAGTACCCACCCAGATAAGTGCATACAGAACAATATTCAAGAATCTCAATTCTATTCAAGGCCAAGTTATTGACTCATTTCATATCCCTAACACTGGATTTTATATCAATCCCTTCAGTACTGATGTTGTGATTTGTGTCAACTACAGGACATAATGCATCCATTCAGCAAACTTGCATACGCAACAACTTCCTCTTGCTGACTTTAAAATTATTTGTAAGACACCTCAAAATGAAAGAACATTTTGATTTATATATATATATGAATCTTTCTTTAATTACTAATGAGTGATCTGATAATTACAGCACAGAAGAAGACATTTGGCCCATCAAGTTCACAGTAGCCTTTAGGTTATAAGACACAGGAGCAGAAGTAGGCCATTCATCCCATTGAGTCTGCTTTGCCATTCAATTTGATCATGACTGATAATCTTCAAATATACTTTGCTGATTATTCCCCATAACAATTCATTCCCTTTAAAATCCACCTATCTCAGCTTTGAATATGCTTAATGACCCAACCTGAACAGAGCTCTGTGTAAAAGAATTTCACAGATTCACTATTTTCTGAGAGAAGAAATTCCTCTTCATTTTCAGTCCTAAATGTGTAACATATTATTCTGAGATTACACTCTCTAGTCTCAGATTCTTCTATAAGGGGAAACAAACTTTCAAGTCTACCCTGTCAAGTCCATTAAGAATCCTGTGTGTTTCAATAAGTTCACCTTGCATTCTTCTACATTACAACAAGTACAGGCCCAATCTACTCAAGCTCTCTTCATAAAACAATACCTCCATGTCTGGTGTCAGACTACTGATAGTCTGTGGTCTGCCTAGTGCATTGTACAATTCTAGCAAATCCTCCTTACTTTTGTATTCCATTCCATTTGAAATAAAGGCCAGCATTCAATTTGCCTTCCCTATTACCTGTTAACCTTGGATGTTACCTTTTTGGGATTTACGAATGAGGGACTACCAAATACCCATGAACCATAACTTTCTGCAATCTTCCTCTATTTAAATACTACTCTATTTTTCCTAGCAATGTACATAACTTCACAGTTCCCTACATTATAATCGACCTGCCATGTTTTTGCCCACTTAACCTGCCTATATCCCTTAGCGGACTCATTGTGTCATCCACACCACTTGCCTTCTCACCTATTTTTGTGTTTACAAACCCAGTTATTTCCTTATCAAAGTCAATTATATATTAAATAATTGTGGACCCAGCTTTGGTGGCTATGGCAAACCATAGGTTACCATATGGAAAATATCCTCCTCATCCCAATTCTCTGATTTCTACTAGTCAGCCAGTCCTTTGTTCAAGCTAATATACAAACTCCAACACCATGGGCTCTTATCCTAAGTAACTTAACATGTGGTACCTTATCAAATGCCTTTTGAAAATCCAAGTATTCTACATACACTACATCTCCCTTATCTACCCTGCTTTTAACTCCTCAAAGACTTCTAATAAATCTTTCATATATGAGTTCTCCCTTATGAATCAGCCATGCTGATTCCATTTAATAATTTTATGTATTTGTCAATGTTCTGCTACTGCGTCCTTTATAGTAGATGAACAGATGCTATTCTATGTAAAGAAATTCTGCAAATTTCATGTTCCCACTCTGACTATAAATTTATTTCCCTAATATCTATCAAGATACTTACACTCTCCTCATAAACACCATAATGGAATTTCCATCACTATAAAATCTACAGTGGTCCAAAGGAACCCCCCCCCTCCCCGACCTTGTCACAACACCTCTTTTGCCTCCTGTGTTTCTCCAAGTCAAGTTAAATTGGTTGGAGATGCTCTAGAAATTTATTCCAATGTATAAATGGAGTTTTAGGGGACAATTGGAATTATTCCTTTAAATTTGATTCTAAGGTTTACTGATTATATGATACACTTGCATTTTTAAAAAAGATCTTTGCAATTAAAGGGAGATGTGTGAATGCAATTTCTGGATGCAATGTCTGTAAGAGCATTCATTGAGCAAAAGCTAACAGCAATCTTTCTCTCACCAGATTGATTGCATCAGGATCCCATATAATCTAGACTGTTCTGCTTCTAGTGTCTGTTATGCTTATAGTACACTAAGGTCCAATTCTTCTGTCACAACATAGGTTACAAGGCATAATATACAACAACTAATCTTTTCATCCTCACTATGGAGTATTGGATGTAACCCTCGTTTGGAGTGAGTTTACGAAGGTAGTATATTTTCAGCAGACAGCAGAATTCAAGGCACATGACAATTTATTCATGCATGTACCAGTACAATGCTGGGAGAGGCCAAACCCCTTAATCTTCAGCTCAGATCAGAAGAAAAGTCAATGATGCTCTAATTTTAAACACAAGTACATTGTCTTTTACACATTTTTCTTATAACATTAGCTTGGTGGCACATACTCCTGCCCCCTGTTCACTATTGGTTAATTGGTGCTGGGTTGTTCAACTGTGATTGGGTTTAGAGTCATCGAGTCATAGAGATATACAGCATGGAAACAGACCTTCAGTCCAACTCGTCCATGCCGACCAGATATCCTAACCTAATCTAGTCACATTTGCACTTGGCCTATAGCCCTCTAAACCCTTCCTATTCAAATACTGATCCAAATGCCTTTTAAATGCTATAATCGTACCAGCCTCCACCACTTCCTCTGGCAGTCCATACACCTCCTACCCTCTGCATGAAAAGGTTGCCCCTTGCAACTCTTTTATATCTTTCCCCTCTCACCTTAAACCTATACCCTCTAGTTTTGGATTCCTCTACCCTGGGGAAAAGAACTTGGCTATTTACTCTATCCATGCCCCTCGTGATTTTATAAAACTCCACAAGGTCACCTCTCAGCCTCCGACACTGCAAGGAAAACAGCCCCAGCCTAATCAGCTTCTCCCTATAGCTCAAATCCCCCAACCCTGGCAACATCCTTGTAAATCTTTTCAGAACACTTTCAAGTTTCACAATATCCTTACAGTAGGAAGGAGACCAGAACTGCATGCAATATTCCAAAAGTAACCTAACCAATGTCCTGTACAGCCACTACATGACCTCCCAACTCCTTTATGCAATGCTCTGTCCAATAAAGGAAAGCATACAAACACCTTCTTCACTATCCTATCTACCTACGACTCTACTTTCAACCTGTACTCGAAGGTTGTTTTGTACAACAACACTCCCGTTGACCTTATCATTAAATGTATAAGTCCTGCTCTGATTTGCCTTTCCAAAATGCAGCACCTTGGATTTATCTAAATTAAACTTCATCTGCCACTTCTCAGCCCATTGGCCCATCTGATCAAGATCCCATTGTATTCTGAGGTAACCTTCTTCACTGTCCACTACACCTCCAATTTTGGTGCCATCTGCAAACTTACTAACTATACCTCCTACGTTCGCATTTATATAAATCATTTATATAAAGGACAGAAAGTAGTGGGCTCAGCACCATTCCTTGCAACACACCAGTGGCCTCAGGCATCCAGTCTGAAAAGCAACCCTCCACCACCACCTTCCGTCTTCTACCTTCGAGCTAGTTCTGTATCCAAATGGCTAGTTCTCCCTGTATTCCGTGAGATCTAACCTTGCTAACAAGTCTCCCATGAGGAACCTTGTTGAATGCCTTGCTGAAGTCCATATATATCACATCTACTGCTCTGCCCTCATAAATCCTCTTTGTTACTTCTTCAAAAAACTCAATCGAGTTCCTGAGACATTATTTCACATGCACAAAGCCATGCTGACTATCCCTATCTCTCAACTATGATGTCCATGTCTGCTATTTCGCACAAGACTGTAACACCATTCCAATTCTCTTAGTCACTGTCCTTGATAAGAGATAGGAAGGCCTCTCTCCATTACTTGTAATTAGTTTTTAAACCTTTTCTTCTAATGTTTTGTTTCGTGCTTTAAATGTATATGTGTGTACGTGTGTGTGTTAAATCTATGGAAACTATATCTATGATTATCTTGATGAATCTTAATTAAAACCTTGTGGTATTTTAACAGATTGTTTAGAAAAAACTTAAGAGAAATAAATCATTGGTATGAAATGTTCTTATCTTTAGGATAGCAAAGGATGTTGCACATACAATCTTATTTCAACAGATAGCTGTTGTTTTTAGCGCTGAGAACACAAGCCTTTCCCACTCTAATTCCTGTTAAACATACTGCAAAGCTTGTTGGGACTTTCATTGACCATTTTTGCTGTACTGTCATGGACAGCCCTAACAACCCTCAAATCTGTTCAAGTGCCAGAATGGGTTTTTAAAGTATCCGTAATTGTCTCAAACACCTAAGTGGACAGCTCATTGATTAGTTGTATCTCTACTCAGATTCTAACTGTAGTGTGCAACGTCATCATCAGCGATGGCAGAAAGTAAGACAGTGAGCAAGCCTGATTTTCAAGGATGCATCCTTCCATTCACCCTGATTCCTTTTCATAGCCATTTGTTGCAGAAATCTATTTCATTTCATCTATTTCTGAGAGATGACCAGTGTGATACGTGCTATATTGGATTAGATTAGATTTAAATTAGATTACATTACAGTGTGGAAACAGGCCCTTCGGCCCAACAAGTCCACACCGACCCGCCGAAGCGCAACCCACCCATATCCCTACATTTACCCCCTACCTAACACTATGGGCAATTTAGCATGGCCAATTCACCTGACCTGCACATCTTTGGACTGTGGGAGGAAACCGGAGCACCCGGAGGAAACCCATGCAGACACGGGGAGAACGTGCAAACTCCACACAGTCAGTCGCCTGAGGCGGGAATTGAACCCGGGTCTCCGGCGCTGTGAGGCAGCAGTGCTAACCACTGTGCCACCGTGCCACCCACTAGTTGCCTCAACACTATGGAAGCCAACAGTAATACAGAAAAATAAGCTTCTTTGCCTTTTCTCCAACGTGGACACATCAGATTGGTGTGAAATCACATCAAATACAGGGAGAGCTAGCCATTTGGATACAAAATTGGATGAATGGTGGGAGACAGAGGGAAGTGGCGCAAGGTTGCTTCATGGACTGGAGGCCTGTGACCAAAGGTGTGCCACAAGGCTTGGTGCTGAATCCACTGCCTGTTGTCATTTATATAAATGATTTGAATGTGAATATAGGAGGTGTAGTTAGCAAATTTGCAGATGCCACCAAAAATGGTGATGTAATGGACAGCAAAGATTACTTCAGAGTACAACAGGACATTGCTCAGATGGGCCAAAGGGCCGAGGAGTGGCAGGTGAAGTTTACTTTAGATAAATGTGAGGTGTTGCATTTTAGTAGACCAAATAAGGGCAGGACTTATACACTTAATGGTAAGATCCTGGGGAGCGTTGCTAATCAAACAGACTTGGAGTGCAAGTTCATAGTATCTTGAAAGTGGAGTCACTGGTACACAAGGTGGTGAAGAAGGTGTTTTGGTATGCTTGCCTTTATTGATCAGTGCACTGAGTACAGGAGTTCGGAGGTCATGGTATGGCTGTACAGGACATTGGTTAGGCCACTTTTGGAATATTGTATCCTATTCTGGTCTCCCTGCTACAGGAAAGACATTGTGAAACGTGAAAGCATTCAGAAAAGACATACAAGGATGTTGCCACGGTTGGAGAGTTTGGGCTATGGGGAGATGCTGAATAGGCTGGGCTTTTTTCCCTGGGGGATTGGAGGCTGAGGAGTGACCTATTGAGGTTTATAAAATTGTGAGGGGCATGGATAGGGTAAATAGTCAAGTTCTTTTCCCCAGGGTAGAGGAATACAAAACTAGAGGGGAATAGTTTTAAGGTCAGAGGGGAAAGATTTAAAAGGGACCTAAGGAACAATTTTTTTCATGCAGAGAATGGTGCATGTATGGAGTGATGGAGGCTGGTACAACTTTTAAAGGGCCTCTGGAGGGGAGCCTGAATAGGAAGGGTTTAGAGTGATAAAAGGTAAAAACAATGACTGCAGATGCTGGAAACCAGATTCTGGATTAGTGGTGCTGGAAAAGCACAGCAGTTCAAGCAGCATCCGAGGAGCAGTAAAATCGACATTTCGGGCAAAAGTCCTTCATCAGAAATACAGGGGCAGAGGAAATGATCTGGGCTTTGCAGTGGGAGAGGGACTCCCTGAGATTCTTGTAGAGAGAGGAGGAAAACTTCTTCAAGGCAGGCAGTATTCCTGATGAAGGGCTTTTGAAACGTCGATTTTACTGCTTCTCAGATCCTGCCTGAACTGCTGTGCTTTTCTAGCACCACTAATCCAGAATCTTAGAGTGATATAAGCCAAGTGCTGGCAAATGGGACTAGATTAGGTTATCTGGTCAGCATGGACATTTGGATTGAAGGGTCTGTTTCTGTGATGTATAGCTCTATGAAATATGATGAATATTTTAACACTTGGACAAAGATATTAACTACTGACTAACAGCATACCACTATGGTTCTGCACCAACATTTTGTCTCTGGCCTGATGCAGTGCTCCAGCAAGCCTCAGTGTATGTTCTAGGAACAGCATTTTATCTTTTGTTTGGGGACATTGCAGCCTCTAGGACTCAACATTGAATTCAATAACTTTAGAGCCTGATTACACACTTCCATTCTTTGCTTACCCATCCCCACACCCTGGTCCTGTCATGACATGGGTTGCTTTCAACACCACTTACCCTTTCTCTCCTACTTTTAGGCCTCATTCTTTCCTTATTCAGCTTCTCTTCTGATCCTGGCTTATTATCAATAATTCCCTTGTCTACCGACTCCTTTTCTATCTCTCTCTATTTGGGCTCTCTCCACTGATCTGCTGAGCTGTTGTCCCTGCCCCCAACCTCATCTCATCACCCCTCGCAACCAAGTCTTCAACAATAACTACCAGATTTTCCTAACTGCTATCAACTCAGATGAACATTCATCAGACATGAAACATTAACTATGCTTTCTCCCCACGGTTGCTGCCAGACCTGCTGAGCTTCTCCAGCAATTATTTTTGTTTCCGTTACTGGTTAATCGAGATCCTCAAAGTGTCTTGACTAATTAGCTACGGTCTCCTGTGGTTGTTCAGAAGGATTCAGTAAATGTTGAGGGCCCTATTGACTTGCATTTCTCTAGCGATGGTGATTTTAAGTTATTATTGACTCAAATTGCAGCATTGACCAATAGCATGCTTTGCAAAACGTATTTTGTTCTTTCATGGAAATGAAGCAAGGACAATGTGAGAACAAAACATTTTTCAGACAGGGTGTGGTTAGGGTATGGAATGCATTGCCTGTAAGTGTGGAGATTGGCTCAATTGAGGCACTCAAAAGGGCATTGGATGATTATTTGGGTAAAAATGGTATGCAAGGATATAGTGTGAAAAGCAGGAGATTATAAGCAAAATAGGCCAAATAGTCTTCTGGTGCACCGTAGCAATGCTGCAATTCATCACCTCTGTATGGGACAAGAAGAAATAGTAGTGCCAACTCCATATCTTTTGTTTCACCATTATCTTTATTCAGCTCAGCTCTCTGTGACTGCACTGGTTACTCAGGAAACAATGGCAAAAAATATGGATGAACAGAACACTCTCAGATGAAGGAGGCCTTTGAATGAATTGTGAGGCTGAGTGTGCATGGTGCTGCGAAGGGTTGTCAAGGCATTATAATGGGGACTAAGATACTAACCTTACAAAAGCAATTGCCAATGACCTTGAAGTCTGCCATAGCAATAGTTGCAAGCGTACCTACGAAGTGTATGAGATCTAGCAGTTATGATATTGAATGGGACGATATATCTTGAATCATTTTGCATCAACCTTTTATGAAATGGAATAATTAATTATCATTTGACTTGCAGCTAAAAGGCCCATGTGGTATTTTCCCAAATGTCCATTTTTGGTACCTTGTGGTATTTTCCATTTTTATCAGTGTGGGATGCTGGATCAGTGTTGTTTTAGGTAATCCCTGCCACCAATCCTCCCTTGTCTTTGCCTTCTTGGGCCTAACTGGTAATTATTAGCAGAGGATACATTAACATAGAGTATCTGCAGAAGAGGCACTGTTCTTAGAAAACAAGAATGTCTACTGCATGATAGCAGTAAGTACCTTGGTGAAGTATAATTACTAGGAACTGATGGAGTTTGTATAGATACATCTGCGCCCTCCAATAGCTGGCAGAGGAATTATTTTCTCCACCCAAAAGCTGTGAATAGCTGTGTCAAAAGGTGTAGCACTGGAAAAGTACAACAGGTCAGGAAGCAGCTGAGGAACAGGACATTTGACACTTTGGGCATAAGCCCTTCATCAGGATTGTGGAGCATGGGGTGGTGCAAGGGGGCAGGGAGATAAATGAGAGGGGGTGGGGGGGGGGGGGGGGGGGGGGGGGGGGCTGGAGGGAAGGTAGCTTGGAAGGTGATAGGTGACCTTAATTGAATAGGTGGAACCTATATAGTCTGTACATCACCCCTTCAAGACAATTACTTTTCTGACAGTGTACAGCAAAAGCTGTGCAAGAGATATATTAAGAGATGTAAGGTTATTGATATGTTGGAATGAGGTTGTAAAGTGTAGTCACTATTTACTAGGTGTGTTCTGGATGCTGGATAATTAAGTAGAAATGCATTTAGCTGTGTGCAGAATTAGGTGACACACCTAAGGAATGGCAGTGGTGGAATGGGAATGGGAATGGCAATGGCAATGGTAATAGTAATGGCAATGTCAGTATATGAGTGTAATGTCTGAGGGATGTGGATTTGAATCCCATCTTGGCAACTGCTGAAATATGAATTCAATAACAATCTGGTGATAATGCAACCATTGTCATAAATAGCAATCAGATTCCCTTGTGTCCTTTAGAGGAGGAAATATTCCATCCTTACTTGTTCTGGCATACGTATGACTTCAGACCCAGAGCAATGTGGGTAACTGCCCTCTGCGATGGTCTCATAAGCTATTCAGTTCCAGGGCAATCAGGGATGGACAAGAAATACTAGCCCAACCAATGACACCCACACCCCATGAATAGATTAAAAAGAAAAGGTCAACAAAGCTGAGGTGTCCAGCATGAACAAGGCTGAAAGGGCCAGTGTGCAAATTTGTCAAACTTGGTTAATTTATTTTAATTCACTCATGCACTGTGAACACCAATGGCCAAGCTAGCATTTATTGTCCATCCCTATTTGCCCTTGAGAAGGTGATGGTGATCTAACTTCTTCAACCACTACAATGCATTTGGTGTAAGTACACAAATAATGCTAATTGGGAGGGTGTTCCAGAATTGAACATTGAAGGGACAGCGATATATTTCCAGTTAAAAATGACTAGTGGCTTGGAGGGAAATGTGCTGATCAAGGTGTTCCTATGTATTTGTTGCCATTACCTTTCCAAATGTTAGTGGACATGTGTTTGGGAATTTCTGCCTAAGGAGTATTAGTGAATTTCTGCAGTGCATCTTGTAAATGTTACACACTGCTGCTACTGAGCATTAGTGGTGAAGTGACTGAATATTTGTGTATGTGGTGCCAGTCCAGTGGTCTTAGAACTGCACTCATCCAGAGAAGCCAGGAATATTCGCACTCCTGACTTGTGCCTTGTAGTTGGTTGACAGGCCCTGGGAGTTGGGAACTGTGCTCCATGCTGCTTTTGTGGTCACAGTATTTAAATGGCTAGTCCAGTTCAATTTCTTTTGACACTGCTCGGTATTCCTTGAAGTGAAGGAGCTGGCAGTCTCCAGATAATGCAACTAAAATACCTGGCTGGCTTGATGGATTTTAGAGTCAGGAGTCTGTTCATCTGGGTTCAATCTCATTCAAGAATTCTCAGAGATCTTCAGAGAAGTTCTGCAACATTCTCCTTGTTGTAGCTCGGTTCTGCTGCTTACTGGACTCAGATGGCCATTTGCAGATTCATAACGCTGCAAAAACCTTACTAAGCTATAGGTGAGAATTATGTTGATGTAACCTAGAACATTAATTAAAGATTGTGACTTCCTTTTTGTGTTTTATGGTATTAACCAGGGCAGCACAATTACTTAGTAGTTAGATCAATTGTGTTCGGGGACTCTCTAGTCCGAGGTACAGACAGACATTCCTGTGGCCAGCAGTGAAAAATCAGAATGGTGTGTTGCTTCCTTGGTGCCAGGATCAAGGATGTCTCAGAGAGGGTGCAGAATGTTCTCAAAGGGAGAGGGGCCAGAAAGAGGTCATTATCCACATTGGAACCAAGGAATAGGAAGGGAAAAGGTCGAGATTTTGAAGGGAGATTACAGAGTTAGGCAGGAATTTAAAAAGGAGGTCCTCGAGAGTAGTAATATCTGGATTACTCCCGGTTCTACGAGCTAGTGAGGGCAGGAATAGGAGGATAGAGTAGATGAATGTATGGTTGAGGAGCTGGTGTATGAGAGAAGGATTCACATTTCTGGATCATTGGAATCTCTTTTGGGGTAGAAGTGACCTGTATAAGAAGGACAGTTTACACCTAAATTGGAAGGGGACTAATATACTGGCAAGGAGATTTGCCAGAGCTGCTTGGGAGAATTTAAACTAGTAAGATGGGGGGGTGGGACCCAGGGAGATAGTGAGGAAAGAGATCAATCTGAGACTGGTACAGCTGAGAACAGAAGCGAGTCAGTCGGGTCAGGCAGGGACAAGGTAGGACTAATAAATTAAACGGCATTTATTTCAATGCAAGGGGCTGAACAGGGAAGGCAGATGAACTCAGGATGTGGTTAGGAACATGGGATTGGTCTTAGATTTTTTTTAGATTACATTACAGCGGGGAAACAGGCCCTTCGGCACTTCGGGATATCATAGCAATTATGGAAACATGGGATGGGCAGGACTGGCAGCTTAATGTTCCAGGATACAAATGCTACAGGAAGGATAGAAAGGGAGGCAAGATACGAGGAGGAGTGACATTTTTGATAAGGGATGCATTTTGGTTGTGCTGAGGGAGGATAATCCCAGAAATACATCCAGGGAAGTTATTTGGGTGGAACTGAGAAATAAGAAAGGGATGATCACCTTATTGGGATTGTATTTTCGACCCCCTAATAGTCAGAGGGAAATTGAGAAACCAACTTGAAAGGAGATCTCAGCTATCTGTAAGAATAATAGGGTGGTAACGGTAGGGGATTTTAACTTTTTGAACATAGACTGGGACTGCCAGAGTGTCAAGGGTTTAGATGGAGTGGAATTTGTTAAGTGTGTACAAGAAAATTTTCTGATTCAGTATGTGGATGTACCTACTAGAGAAGGTGCCAAACTTGACCTACTCTTGGGAAATAAGGCAGGGCAGGTGACTGAGGTGTCAATGGGGGAGCACTTTGGGGCCAGCGACCATAATTTTATTAGATTTAAAATAGTGATGGAAAAGGACAGACCAGATTTAAAAGTTGAAGTTCTAAATTGGAGAAAGGTCAATCTTGACGGTATTAGGCAGAACTTTCAAAAGCTGATTGGGAGCAGACGTTCGCAGGTAAAGGGATGGCTGGAAAATGGGAAGCCTTCGGAAATGAGATAACGAGGATCCAGAGAAACTATATTCCTGTTCGGGTGAAAGGAAAGGCTGGTAGGTATAGGGAATGCAGGATGACTAAAGAAATCGAGAGTTTGATTAAGAAAAAGAAGGAAGCATATGTAAGGTATAGACAGGATACATCGAGTAAATTCTTAGAAGAGTACAAAGGCAGTAGAAATATACTTAAGAGGGAAATCAGGAGGGCCAAAAGGGGATATGAGATAGCTTTGGCAAATAGAGTTAAGGAGAATCCAAAGGGTTTTTACAAATACATTAAGGACAAAAGGATAACCAAGGAGAGAATAGAGCCCCTCAGAGATCAGCAAGACAGCCTTTGTGTCGAGCCGCAGAAAATGGGGGAGTTACTAAACGAGTATTTTGCATCAGTATTTACTGTGGAAAAGGATATGGAAGCTATAGAAAGTAGCGAAATAGATGGTGACACCTTGCAAAATGTCCATATTACAGAGGAGGAAGTGCTGATGTCTTGAAATGCATAAAGGTGAATAAATCCTCAGGACCTGATCAGGTGTACACTAGAACTCTGTGGGAAGCTAGAGAAGTGATTGCTGGGCCTCTTGCTGAGATATTTGTATCATCGATAGCCATAGGTGAGGTGCCGGAAGACTGGAGGTTGACTAACATGGTGCCACTGTTTAAGAAGGGTAGTAAGGACAAGCCGGGAACTATAGACCAGTGAGCCTGACATCGGTGGTGGGCAAGTTGTTTGAGGGAATCCTGAGGGACAGGATGTGCATGTATTTGGAAAGGCAAGGACTGATTAGAGATAGTCAACATGGCTTTGTGCATGGGACATCATGTCTCTCAAACTTGATTGAGTTTTTTGAAGAAGTAACAAAGAGGATTGATGAGGGCAGAGTGGTAGATGTGATCTCTATGGACTTAAGTAAGGCGTTCAACAAGGTTCCCCATGAAAGATTGGTTAGCAAGGTTAGATCTCACGGAATACAGGGAGAACTAGCCATTTGGATACAGAACTGGCTCAAAGGTAGAAGACAGAGAATGGTGGAGGAGGGTTGTTTTTCAGACTGGAGGCCTGTGACTAGTGGAGCACTACAAGGATTGCTGCTGGGCCCTCTACTTTTTGTCATTTACATAATTGATTTGGATCCGAGTATGAGAAGTATAGTTAGTAAGTTTGCAGATGACACCAAAATTGGAAGTGTAGTGGACAGCGAAGAAGGTTACCTCAGATTACAACAGGATCTTGACCAGATGGGCCAATGGGCTGAGAAGTGGCAGATGGAGTTTCATTCAGATAAATGCGAGGTGCTGCATTTTGGGAAAGCAAATCTTAGCAGGACTAATACACTTAATTGTAAGGTCCTAGAGTGTTGCTGAACAAAGAGACTTTGGAGTGCAGGTTCATAGCTCCTTGAAAGTGGAGTCGCAGGTAGATAGGATAGTGAAGAAGGCAGTTGGTATGCTTTCTTTTATTGGTCAGAGTATTGAGTACAGGAGTT
The DNA here is from genome assembly GCF_037043375.1 of Chiloscyllium plagiosum. Lineage (NCBI taxonomy): Eukaryota > Metazoa > Chordata > Chondrichthyes > Orectolobiformes > Hemiscylliidae > Chiloscyllium > Chiloscyllium plagiosum. The sequence goes on along the minus strand of NW_028270144.1, from coordinate 100,920,175 downwards.
GGGAGGTCATGTTGAGGCTGTACAGATCATTGGTTAAGCCACTGTTGGAATATTGCATGCAATTCTGGTCTCCTTCCTATCAGAAAGATAGAACATAGAACATAGAACATTACAGCGCAGTACAGAGCCTTCGGCCCTTGATGTTGCGCCAACCTGTCATACCAATCTGAAGCCCATCTAACCTACACTATTCCATTTACGTACACGTAAGATGTTGTGAAACTTGAAAGGATTCAGAAAAGATTTACAAGGATGTTGCAAGGGTTGGAGGATTTGAGCTACAGGGAGAGGCTGAACAGGCTGGGGCTGTTTTTCCTGGAGCGTCGGAGGCTGAGAGGTGACCTTATATAGGTTTATGAGGGACATGGATAGGATAAATAGACAAAGTCTTTTCCCTGGGGTGGGGAGTCCAGAACTAGAAGGCATAGGTTTAGGGTGAGAGGGGAAAGATGTAAAAGGGACCTAAGGGGCAACTTTTTCATGCAGAGGGTGGTATGTGTATGGAATGAGCTGCAAGAGGAAGTGATGGAGGCTGGTATACTTGCAAAATTTAAAAGACATTTGGATGGGTATGTGAATAGGAAGGATTTGGAGGGATATGGGCCGTATACTGGCAGGTGGGACTAGATTGGGTTGGGATATCTGGTTGGCATGGACAGGTTGGACTGAAGGATCTGTTTCCATGCTGTACATCTCTATGACTGCTACCTCACAGTGCCAGGTACCTGGGTTCAAATCCAGCCTTGGACAATTGTCTGTGTGGAGTTTGCACATTTTACGTGTCTGCATGGGTTTCCTCCGGCTGTTCCAGTTTCCTCCCACAGTCCAAAGATGTACAGGTTAGGTGAATTAGCCATGCTAGATTGCCCATAGTGTTCAGGGATGTGTAGGTTAGGTGCATTAGTTAGGCATAAATGTAGGGAAATGGGTCTGGGTGGGTTACTCTTCGGAGGGTCCATGTGGACTTGTTGGGCCAAAGGGCCTGTTTCCACACTGTAGAGAATTTTGGATTCTAACATTGATTGGCTGTTGAGAGGATGTACAGAAAGCTTGTGGAGTTTCAGCTGTTTACACCTACTTTGTGTAGGATTTACACTAATACAGGCACAGACAACATGCAAATAGCCAGTCCCAGGAGACATCCATGTATCTCCCTCTAGAGGCTAGAGGTAGCTGTACAGTAAAGTCTGGTAAAATTTGGGACATCTAAGGGATTGGTGCCCTTCACTGCAACTGGCCTGATTTTCAAACTGGTCATTGTGTGTACAATAAATCAAACTTCCTGCATTTAGGAGTAAATCTTACAATATTCCTTTTTATCTCTCTCTCTCTCTACTGGGATTGTACCTAATTCTGGGGCAGCCAATGATTGATGCTGAAAATGTGTTGCTGGAAAAGCGCAGCAGGTCAGGCAGCATCCAAGGAACAGGAGAATCGACGTTTCGGGCACAAGCCCTTCCTCAGGAATGAGGAAAGTGTGTCCAGCAGGCTAAGATAAAAGGTAGGGAGGAGGGACTTGGGGGAGGGGCGTTGGAAATGCGATAGGTGGAGGGAGGTCAAGGTGAGGGTGATAGGCCGGAGTGGGGTGGGGCGGAGAGGTCAGGAAGAAGATTGCAGGTTAGGAAGGCGGTGCTTTTCCAGCAACACATTTTCAGCTCTGATCTCCAGCATCTGCAGTCCTCACTTTCTCCAGCCAATGATTGATACCCAGTAATGATAACAATGGCACTCCACTGTTTACATCTTGTCAATTGAAATGGTCTTGTGCCCGTCATATTTGTTTCCTGCTAGCTAGTCAATCTTGGATTCTTGTGAAGCATCCTCTCTAAACCAGGAACCTTATTTTGTGAATAACTTTTGGTGAGGCACCTTATCAAATGTCTTTTGGAAATCCAAGTGGACCTCGTCTACAGGTTCCCCTTTATTCACACAACCTGTTGGTTTCTCAAAAAATTCAAATAAATTAGTGAAACACAATTTCCTTTTTCACAAAACCCATACTAAATCTGCTTGATTGCATTGAGATTTTCTCAGTGCCTCCTGAATACAAATTCTAGTGATTTTCCTCTGACAGTTTTTAATCTAGTTGTAGTTCTGCCTCTGTCTCATCAGTACTTGAATTACATTCACTATTTTCTAGTCGGTTGGGATATCTCCAGAAATTAGGGAACTATGGAAAATTAAAACCAAAATCATCCAGTTTCTCAGCAGCCACTTCTTTTCAGACTACAGGGTGATGTCCATAAAATCCTGGAACTGTGTCAGCCTTTGGTTTGAACAATTTTCTCAATCCCCTTTCTTCATGATCATGATTGCTTTCCATTTCTCCCTTTCACCCCTTGATGCCAGTTCCTATACCATAGATGCTAATTGTTGCAGTGCTTTGGGTTGCGAAGGGCACTGCTGACAGCTCATCAGAACCTGCCATCCTGTTGGAGTGAGTTATAATTCTCCTATTGTAATTTTACCTTTCCATGTTCTCTCTACCCACATGCACATTTTAAGTTGAATTTTGAGTCCTTGGCTTGTCTGCTGCATTTGTTTCTCACAATTTGACTGAAACTACCTTCTAGCATAAAGATTTTCATAATCTCTATCCCTAATTCGTTACTCTACTCTTAAGGATCTTTATCTTGTGGCAAAGCTGTCAATATTCACTATTGTATCAACTGAAATTGCCATTTAATTAAAAACAATTTCTAGCTTCCACACGTAACAGTTAATATAGATGTGAAAACTGGTGAAGGTCTTCTTAGCTTATCCACAGTGTTTGCAGATGGAAATCATTTGAAATATATTTGATTGATATGAAATTCTACCTTGCCAAATTTTTCTTGCTACTGTCACCCTTGAAAACATTTGGCTTTAATGAATTAGGTTTACAATGCTGCACTAAGTCATATTCACTTCTAAACATCATCATTGGTTTTGAACAACTAATTTCACATTTTTGGAATGTTAAGTTTCTCCAAAATGAAGGACATTACACCAGCTATCTTATGCAATAATTTCTTTTTACAAAAGATTTGATATTGAAGTTTCATTAGGTGTCTTAGTTCATGGATTTGTAACAATATTAACTGTTTCTCCTTAAAATCACTGAAGGATGAAAGATGATGAGTGAATTTTCCTCTTGACTTGTTGTCTGTGAGAATTCTGCAATGTAACTGGCTGCTTGTCATGTTTGATTGGCATCAGTGTTGCTAGACAGCAGAAATAATCAATAATTGCTATTTGAAATCAAGTCAATGTCAGGAAATGTGAAATTCATACCAAATGGATCACTATGTCTTTGTTGAAGATTTTTTTTTTACTCAGTCTTGAGCACAATCTCTTCCACGTTCTCCATACCTTGCTGGCAAAGACCATTTTAAATCAGGAAAATGTGGTGAAAGATCCTGTAAATTAACAGACTTCAGATTAAATCTTTTCTGCTTGTGTCCTCCTGGTTCTGCCATAACATTGATCATTTCTCAGTACTGCTTTCACAGTGTTGTTGTTGCTGCTGCTCTTGGCTGTGGAGATAATGATGGTGTCTCCTTATCTCTACTTGAGCTCCAATCTCCCAACTCCAACACCTTTTCCCTTGCAATCTTTCACCACAGCTCCCTACAATTTTGGAAAATCTGTTGAAAAACTGTGCTGTCCCTGACCCAATTTCAGCCACATCCTCCAATTTTAGCAAGCTCTGTTTTCAGAGCTGCTCTCAAATGCAGAAATCTGCCACAAAATGCAGAAACATACTAGATTCTTAGGGGGTTTAACAGGGTAAATGTGGAAAATTTGTTGCCCTTTGTGGGAGAGTCTCAGACCAGAGGGCATAATCTCAGAGTAAGGGTTCACCCATTTAAGAAAGAGATGAAGAGTTTTTTTTCATCAAAGGGAAATGAAATTTGTAGAATTCTTTACCAAACAAGGCTGTCAAAGCTCAGGTATTAAATTCAATCAATGCTGAAGAGAGAATCAAGGGTTATGGGGATACGGCAAGGATAGTGATTGGAACCATGGCTAGGTTGATCTCATTGATTGAGAGACTCTTGACTGGAGTTGTTAACCTGGCCAATCAGGGAGCTCTGGCTGACAAATTTAAGCAGGAGATTCAGAAGTTCTCCTCAATCCATGGTCTGCCTTTGAGCTAGCTAGTCACAGCCCATTTACAGTGCATATGTGAATAAAGGCTGGCTGTTTGATGGGATACCAGCCTCTGTGCAATTATTTCAGTGGGGATGAGGGAAAACAGTACTTGTCTGAAGGAAATTTGCTTGCAACAGTTGTCTTTGAGTTGGGGTAAATATTTCTAGCATCATGCCTTTATTTGGAAAGCTTGAATCATTCAATCCTGCAATCGAAGTCTGGGCCCAGTATCTATTTTTTTCAGGGCAAAAGACATTGCTTTTCATCTCACCCAATGAGTAATCCTTCTGACAGGTTGCTGACCCAAGGCATTTTTGGTTATTACAGGCTTAACTTTCTCCAAAGAATTAGACACTAAAAGCTGTCAAGAGTTGACAGATTTAGTTAAGGAATATTATGATCCTAAACCTCCTCTAATTCTGAGACACTATCAGTTTTATTCGGCTGTTCAGAAACCAGGGGAATTTGTATCGGGATGTTTGACAAGACAACTGGCAGAGGCAAGTGATTTTGGGTTAACCCTGAATGAGATGCCGAAAGACTGTTTAGTATGTGAGATTAATGACGTAACCATGCAAAAGCACCTTCTAGCTCAAGCCTAGTTGAGCTTCAACAGACACTACAATTGGTTTAATCACTAGAAATTGGTGCAAATGGAGTACAGGATCCACTGGGCATCCTAATGGAAGTGGACACCCTCACATGTCCAACTGAGCTTGGGGGAACACCACTTGCGAGTAGGCAATTGGAAAGCCTTACTCAGGGCATATTGCAAGTGGAGGGACCCTAGATCAGCCCACAGCAAAACCCCACAATGATGCTGAGCCTCTGCAAAATGGCTAAAATGTTCTTCAGGATACAGGCCAGTGAGCCATTGTAATTGCTGCCGGTATGTAGACTGAAGACAGCAAATTAGTCCTATGAGGCCTGACTTGAGAGAGAGAGAGCTCATAGACTGGTATCCAGAAGAGCGCACTCCCTAGAGAGTCTATCTACTCTTGTGTTGGAACAGTTAAATTGCTTAGCAACATCCAAATCAGAAACAATTGAATTTAATGACTTGTTAAATGGTTGCCCAGTTCTCATGGAGGTCGACACTAATAGAGCTGGATCAGTGGTTGCTGTATCAGTGGTTGCAGAACCAGTCTTTAACAAGATTCATTCAGGGATCCAACCCTTACATTTGTGCAAAATCTTGGCTAGACTGAGAATGTATGCTGGGGAACCGTTACAAATTAAGGGTATGACTTCAGTTTTGATCTCCTATGAGCAGTTAAAACAGATTGGAGTGACTCAGGGCCAAGCCTATTGGTGTAATTGTTGGGTGTAATTGTTGACAACCGGAAGCGGCAGGGACAGACCACTATAAACACCGGAGGAAACATCAAAGAAGCGCTTCGCAGGAGGCTCCCAAGCACTGATGATGTCGCCTAGCCAGGGGATGAAACGTTTGCAACAAAAACTTCCAGCTCGGCGAACAGAACCACAACAACGAGCACCCGAGCTACAAATCTTCGCACAAACTTTGAGAAAGATTCATCTAGATTGGCTCAACATTTTTTGATTACAAAATGGCTGCCTGAGCGAAATTCTAATGAAATATTTCAGAGTTTTTGAGGAAGGACTTGGGACTATTAAAGGCCCAAGACCACTTTACATGTTGATCAGAGAATAATTCCCCGACTTTGAAAGGCCTGCCCAGTGCCATATGCCTCACGAGCAAAGGTAGGGGTGGAAATCAGGAGGCTGGAGAGCGGAGGAATCATTAAATCAGTGCAGTTTGTGGAATGGGCAGCACCGGTTGTACCGATTGTGAAGTCTGACAGCTCAATTTGCCTTTGTGGGGATTTGAAGCAAACGGTGAAGCACTTCTCGCAGCTGGATAAATACTCAAGCTTTCACATAGGGGTCTTGCGTGCAAAACTGGCAGGGGTGCTGTTCTTCATGAAGCTGGACATGAACCATGCCAACATGCAATTGCAACTAAATGAAGAGTCGCAGGAGTATGCCACCATTAATACCCATAGTGGTTTGTACCAATATACAAGACTCCCATTTGAGGTATCATCAATCAGTGCCCTTTTCCAGTGGACGATGGAGAATATTTTACAAGGGCTATTCCAAATTGCCATTTATCTGGATGAAGTGCTAATAACTGGGAAGACCAATAAAAAGCACTTGGAGAACTTGGTTTCTCCCAAGTGGGTGTACACCTTTGAAGGGATAAACTGTGTTCCAGGCACCCCGAGTGACCTATTTGGGCCGCACAGACAACAAGATCAGGTTATACCCGTCGGGAGATGAGGAGAGGGTGATCAAAGGTGCCCCAGCTCCCATGTCTGTACCGGAGCTTAAGCCTTTCCTTGGGTTAGTGAATTATTACAGAAAATTCATACATGTCCTGCCCGCCATCTTGGCACCCTAACACCGACAGTTGAAAAAGGGTCAGCCTTAGAAATAGTCACATAGCCAAAAACTAGCCTTTAGGGAGATGAAAAAGCAGCTGTCATCATCTAAGCTGTTGGCACACTACAATCTCAAGCGAGAAGTGGTACTGTAATGCCTCTCCAAATGGTATTGGGGTAGTGTTGGCTCACAGGTGGCCCAATCAACAGTGTATGCTTCCTGGCCTTCGGCCGATGTTAAATGCAAATACACCCAGATTTAGAAGGAAGGTTTGGCGGTCATCTTTCGTATAAGCAAGTTCCAACTATGCCTTCATGGATGTAAATTTGTCATAGTAAGGGATCACAAACCCTTGCTAGGGCTACTTAAAGAAGACAAATTTGTGCTGCCCATAACTTCTGGTTGAATTCAACAGTGGGCTCTGATTCTCAGTGCTTACCATTACCAGTTGGAACACCATCCGGTGGCAAATAGAGACAGGCCACCAGTGGTGCCACCCTGGAAGAATGCATTCTGTTTTCAATTTTTCTGCACACCCTCCTCATCACTGATGACAATATCTGACTGTGGACACAGAAATATTCCATCCTGGCAAAACTAAAACAGCTAATGATGTGGGCAGAAGCAGAAAGGCTATCACTACCAGGAATAAAATTTGCTCCATATTACTATATGGAGCAAGAGTGATTGGCCCGAGTAAAGTTTGCTGCCAGATACCAGCTGAATTCCAGCAGGGGATCACCTAGGGGTTTCCAAAGTTAAGATATTGGCAAGAAGTTATGTCTGGTGACCAGGATTGGATGCCAACCTAGCTACATTGTTGAGGCAGTACCCAGAGTGCTAACAAGGACAAGAATTACCACCAGCAGTGTCCCCACATTTGTGGGAATGGCTGGGTAAACTCTGGATTCAGTTATATGTTGACTATGTCAGTCCTATCAAGGGCTCAATTTTGCTGGATGCCCAATCAAAGTTGTTAGATATGCATTGAATTCATTTGGTAAACTCAGGAATGAAAAAAGTGAGCATCATTTGTAATTCCCAGATGTATTGGTCATGGACAATGAGATGTCACTTACCAGCAGAAATTTGAGTAGTTCCAAACATTGAATGGCATTCAGCATGTTCGGACGGGTCCATACCATCCATCGTCCAATGGTCTGGCAGAAAGAGTGTACAGGGATAGGTCCAGCAGAATTGCTGATGGGGAGAAGACTTTGCACTAGGTAAAACCTGGTATTCCCGGATCTCGGCTGGGTGGGTGATGGGGGGAAGTGGTGAAACAGCAGCAGGAATGCCAAGACCATCCACACGCCTTCTCTAAGCGAGAGGCATAGTTCACATCAGTGGACAAAGTTTGGTGCTGGAGCCACGGAAATGGCCTTGCATGGGTACAAAATGAGGTTGACAGGAGGCCAGGTCCTGTCACATACAAAGTTTGGGCAGGTGAGGCACTCCTGAACAAACATGTGGATCATCCAAAATCATGCACACAGGGCAGGAGCAAAGCATACCTGACCCCTCAGAATAGTCAGAAAGACTGTCAGAAACTATGGGTTCTCTGCCTCCATCTAGCATTAAGGAAGCTTCAGAGTCTGAGATCGATGCAACCTTGATACTGTTACTGCTGGAAAGAGAAGGAAACTCTCCCAAGATACTCCAGGTGCAAGAGATGGGCTACAGTCTGGTACATGCTGCCCGAATCTGAATCAGAGTCAGAGGAACCGGAACTGGTGCAAAAATATCCCAGGAGAAGCCACAAGAGAAAGAACATGCCTACATACCTGGACACAGGGGGTGGAGGGATAATCTGATGGGAACAATGGCCAGATGGATCTAATTGATTATGAGATCCTTGATTTGCCCAGGTTAACAATCCTGATCAGGGAATCCTGGATCACAGATAGAAACAGGAAATCCAAAAGGGTTCCTCAGGCAAGGAACTAGTTTTGAGCTGGTTGATCATAGCCCATGTACAGTGCACATGTAAATAAAGGGTGACTTGGTGGTGGGATACCAGCCTCTGTGCAATTAATTCAGCAGGAAAATTGAGTTAAGAATTATCAGATTGGCCAGGATCTCATTAAAAGATGGAGCAGTGAAGCATACTTAATGGGCCAATTGGCCTACTTGTGCTCCTATGTCTTATGGTCTTATAGAAACTCCTCAAATAAGAGACACCCACCAAATACTGATTGGACCCCTGATGATTCATCACATTTGATGCTGCATTCCACATATCTTTGTACAGCTGTGATCATGCAATGTAATGCAGCGCCAGTACTGTGGCTGGTGATTTGACGTTATAATTGTCGTACAGACAAATTTGAAGTGGGCCCTGAGAGACCCAAATCCTACTTTGTAAAATTACTAACCATTTTGGTGCAGGTCCCAGCTTTCAAAGAATGGAGAGGTTTTTTTTAAACTCCCTCATAGCCTCAGAAAAACTCCTCTAGCTGTAGTCACAAGCTATGCAAACACTCAGTCCTAGACACACAGAGGAACTTCACTGCAGAAACTGATGCTGGGTAAAAACATTATATACTGCACAATTAATAGAGTATTCTGTTTGACCCTTTTTGGACCAAAGTGGATGACCTCACATTTAAATCTTTTTTAGAATAATTGAATCATAGATAGATAATAGTACACAAAGGAGCAATTCAGTCTGTGATGCCTATTTGCTATAGTTTTGGCTATCCACTTCATAGATTAGTATTTCTTTGCAATTTTATGCTTTCACCTGTACCACCTACAATGCCACTTACCTCTGTTCCACAGGCAACTATGTGGATTTCTATCACATGATCTAAGTCATCAATAAATACTGCAAATAGTCAAACCCTCCATACAAACTATTTTGGGACACCACTGGGCACATATCACAAATTGGAATGCTTGCTCATTATCCCTACTCACTGTTTCATCATCTGACACAGCTAATTTCTGAGCTAGGTTACCATTTTGTTCATAATGTTACCAGTTTTAAAAAATAGTTTTGGCTGCCACATACAATATCAATAAAGTTAGCAAATATGACAATCAGAGACATATGTTGTGTAACAAGCACTGTTGTAATGATTAGACTTATTGCAAACTCTGAATTAATTTTAGGTGGTAAGGTCAAAGCAACACCTGAATTCATTATGGAGATCTTGGTCTTTTTCAATCAAGAAATAATCAGCCTTTTAGAGTCATAGAGTTATACAGCATGGAAACTGCTTCAGTCCAACTTATCCATGCTGTCCAGGTTTCCGAAATTAATCTCGTCCCATTTACCAGCATTTGGCCCATTCCCCTCTAAACCCTTCCTATTCATATGCCCATCCAGATGCGTTTTAAATGTTATAACTATAGCAGCCTGCATCACTTCCTCCTCCAATACACACACCACCCTCTCCATGAAAAAGGTATCCCATAGGCCCTTCTTAAATCTTTCTCCTCTCACCTTAAATCTATGTCTTCTAGTTTTGGACTCGCCCACGGAAGGAAAAAGACCTTGGCTATTCACTCTATCCATGCCCCTCATGATTTTATAAATATCAGTCAGCCTCCGACACTCCAGGAAAAAAAAACTAGCCTATTCAGCCGCTTGCTATAACTCAAACCCGCCAGTCCTGGCAACATCCTCATAAATCTTTTCTGAAACCTTTCAAGATTGACAACATCTTCCCTATTGCAGGGAGACCAGAATTGAATGCAGTATTTCAAAAGTGGCCTAACCAAAGTACTGTACAGCCACAACATGACATTCCGTAACATGAACTGACCAATAAAGGCAAGCATACTAAACACCTTCCTCACTATCCAGTCTACCAGTGACTCCACTATGAACCTACACCCCACGGTCTCTTTGTTCGGAAACGTTCTGCGGGACTCTACCATTAAGTATATAAGTTCTGCACTCATTTGTAACAGTACACAGTTATCTATATTAAACTCCATCTGCCACTCAGCCCATTTGATCAAAGTCCTCTTGTACTCTGAGACAACCTGTCCACTACATCACCAATTTGGTGTCATCTGCAAACCTACTAACCATCCCTCCTATATTCTCATCCAAATAATTTATATAAATGACAAAAAGCAATGAACCCAGTACTGATCCTTGTGGCACACCACTGGTCTCCTCTGGTAGGAGACAGAGACACCCTCTGTCTCCTACCTTCAATTTTATATCCAAATGGTTAGCTCTCCCGGGATCCCATGTGATCTAACCTTGCTAATTAATCTACTACTTGGAACCTTGTTTAATGCCTTGCTGAAGTCCATATAGACAATGTCTGCTGCTCTGCCTTTATCAATCTTCTTTGTCACTTCTTCAAGAAACTCAATAAAGATAGTGAGACACGGTTTCCCATTCACAGTCATGTGTTAGGAATTATCTAACTAGCCTCTTTCTCCTTCACTTTCCCCATAGACCTGTAATTTGCTTTACTTTGATCATTTAACCAATTCCCTTGGGAATATTACTATTGAATTTGTTTCAACCATCCATTCAGACAAGTGCTGGTCATGGGTTTGTAGCAAAAAGATTAGCAGTTCTAATACTGATTGCTGGCGAATACCACCACTCCCTCAAGTACGAAAAATAACTATTTATTACTTCCTCTGCCTTAAGAATTTTGTATCCATGCTGCCAAAGTTCCTCTAATCCAATAGGGTTTAAATTTTCTAACAAGCCAACCAGGCGGTACTTGGCAAATATCTTTTGAAAGTCCACATTTGTGACATTAACTGCACAATACCGACCAACTCTCTCTGCAACTTTGCGAAAAATCAGTTGTAGATAAAGGGTTAATACTCAATATGTAAATAGTCAACTTTCTTCAGCATTGACATGAAAGATCACATGGCAATATACTCAAAGAAATTATTCTATGTATAAACTCATATTAAGCTTTTAGTGTAAACTATTAACAGCATGTTAAATAATGAAGTAATATTATCAACACTTAAGACTTAGCAGCATTTCTAGATCCTTACCATGGCACAATGTTTTCTGAGACCCATCACCATACTAACAGATAGTGATAGTGACCAAACCTGCAGCAGCGGAAATGCAGCCAGAACAGCACTGATAGAAAAGCCAGCAGCAACAGGTTAGAGCAATGGGAAGATGAAGGAAAAACTCTGTGACTGGAAAACAACCATAAGTAGAGTGATGGCAAACACAGGACACCACAGGAGACAACTTGAGTAAAAGAGAAGCCATGGAACAAACTTTCAGGCATGTGGAATGCCCAAACCAAGCTGAGAATTGATAAAACTGGTGTAAACTGTTCATCAAGTATAGGGATGCTTTGGGAGTACTGGCTAAACTAAACACAGACCCTTCTCCACCTAAATGCTGCCGACTGCAGGTGACATTTTTTTATGAGGCAGTGTATAAGCAAACAAACCACCACAAATGAAGATAATATGGGTCTTCTGATGCTTATTTTAGCCTTAGAAAAAGTATAATCATGGAAAAGATGAAAGATCACAAAAGCCCACAAAACCCTGTAGTATAGATTCCTCACCAATGTCTTGTATCAATTAGCAGATAATTGTGAATATGGAAACATAAAAGTTAATCTGATGAACTGCATCATGGTTTGAAACTTGGATGAGACCATTTTGGATTTTAACAGTCAAGGGAAGATTTGACATGAGTAAAAGTGGTGCAATTAGCAAGGAAGGCAGGTGAGAGAAGACAGAACAGAGTTGCTATTTGCAGCAACAAAGAGGCTTTGTGCAGAAAACCAACTGAGACAGTATAGTTTGTGGAACACAGACATGAAAGTGAACCTAAGCTGAAGCCAGGAAACTGAAAAAAAATGTTGATCACCATTACTTTATATTCTTGCTGCGGCAGGTAAAGCTCCTTCGGTGTAAACGTTGTCCTGCCAAAAATGTGGAATTGTCAGTCCAACAAGAGGAGAGAACTTTTAAAATTATTTGTCATAGCAAAGAGAGTTAATTGCAAAACCAACAAGAAACCCCCCCCAGAACAAGTAATGTTCAAGACTGAACAGCCTAAATGCAGTTAAATAAAATTCTTGAGAGAAATAACCAGATACAAGGGAAATTATTAGACAGCTGAAATAAAAGTAAATAAGTATGAAGTAAACTTCAAGACAGGCAGTTAAACAGGTGTATCAGTGCTTTTAGATACAGAAAAATGGCAAAAAGAAGACTTCTTCCAGTCATTCACCATTCAGCTACAGAGACCTGGAGGCATTCCACATGAAGTACAAGATCTCTTGACTGCAACACCGTTATAAAAAGGAAGAGAAATCACAGACAGCCTGTACATGATTCAAATCAAGGGTCTTCATAACTAAGCAGAAAAGTTTGTACAAAATTACAAATCATTTATAAGATCAAGAATTAGAAAGCAGAGAAAAATAAAACTGATTCAGAGTAGAATTCCCAAAAATATTTGATGGCCTTGCAAATCTAAGTAAAACCAAGCTGTTCAGGTTGAGATCAGATGCTAAAGCAATGTGCTTCTTCATTCCAAGGAAACTTCCACATCAAATTATTAAAAATGATAAAGCATGAAATTGAAGTAATGTTACATTAGGAAATGATTTCACCAGTGACAAAACCAAGCTTTGATGTTCTGTCATGGTACCTCTATCAAAATGAAACAGGTCACATGAATTCATGCAGACCTGCTAGAATTAAACAAATAGTGGATAGGAAGAGCCACCCAATGGCACCAATGGTTGAGGTCTGGTGAAGCCAGCAAAAAATTACAATTTTCATTAAACTTGATATACATAGATCGAGAAAAAAGCATTAGCAGCTGCAATGTCATTCATTAACATGTTCAGATTATATTTTCGTGTTGAGGTTTACCATTGAAAGAGATCATAAATAATTGGTAACATTGCTCATTGCCAGTGAACTGGTGAAAATGCTGGTGGAAGTGCAGAGATTTAATTTAGTTTTAATGAAGTACAATACTACAATCCAGTATGCCCAAAGAGAAAACATTAGGGGGAACACATTGCCAGGTATTCCTCCTCAACCCAAGCAGCTCATGGAGACAAAAAATGTTATTAAGAAGTGGTGTTCTGTACTTCCTCAACTAAACTAACAAAGTTGAGAAGAAATTCAGAAATTTTAGAAAACAGATGAAAGGTGTGTGCAAATTTGGCATTGATGAACAGCCAGAATATATAGCACTGCTGCCTCACAGCGCCAGAGACCCGGGTTCAATTCCCGCCTCAGGCGACTGACTGTGTGGAGTTTGCACGTTCTCCCCGTGTCTGCGTGGGTTTTCTCCGGGTGCTCCGGTTTCCTCCCACAGTCCAAAGATGTGCAGGTCAGGTGAATTGGCCATGCTAAATTGCCCGTAGTGTTGGGTAAGGGGTAAATGTAGGGGTATAGGTGGGTTGCGCTTCGGCGGGGCGGTGTGGACTTGTTGGGCCGAAGGGCCTGTTTCCACGCTGTAAGTAATCTAATCTAATCTAATCTTCTAAATAATCACATTCTCAAACAATTCTTGAAACAGTGAAGACATCTTAGTGACGTAAATGATATGTTGATGTAAAATGAGAGATTAGTCATTCCGAGTATTCAATCTCAACATTATTCAGAGGTTTACATCAAGGTCACTTGGTCATTAAAAGTGTCAAGATAGAGCACAAAATTCTATATGGTGGCCAGAACTTTCAATTTAATTATACAAAAAAATGCACAATCCACTATCATAAACAAAACAAACCACTTAAGTTTCCTGACTTTCATCCAGATTAAAATGTCTCACCATGGTTCTTTTTGAGCTATGGGAAAATATCCCTCATCATTATCAACTATTAATCAAGATGCATTGAGGTCCAACATTTGCATGGACTTATCATGGAAGCTGTTATTATCTTCCTCAAGGATTTTTTAAATGCATTGTATTCCATATATGGTTATTTCAGATATTAACCTATAGTTTGCCAATTAATGTTTCAAAAGCTTTGCAGAATGCTATAGATTTGTGCATATCACCAGACCATCTAGATACCCTCAGGTTAATGGAGAGGTTAAGAGTGGAGTGCTTGTTGAAGAAAAATTAAGATATTGATTTATCATCTTGCACCACAAAACACGGTCACACAATTCTTTTCTCGGCTGAAGACTATAGTTTGAATTCATTGCTTGTCCACACACCTTCATACCAAATATTGTGGTAATAGCTAGACAGCCAGTTAAAAAAGGTAAAAGGTATATTAAACAAATCAAACAGAAACTACAACCATATTTTAGACATTGCAGAATGTATGAATCTAAGATCAGAATCATGAAGATACATGGAAATGTGGAAATTTCCTGGAATTATGAAAATCCTGGAAATGAAAATTTGGCCACAGAGTTCATATCTCATAGAATTGGTCGATGTACATAGCCTCAATGGTGTAACTAGTTAGCAGAAATTAGGTGAAAAATATTATCAAC